>NC_063050.1:47505263-47828763 GCF_018812025.1 Megalobrama amblycephala
CATCTTCAGAACACAAATTAAGATATTTTTGATGAAATCCGTTAGGGTTTTTTTTTTTCTCTCTTAGAAAGCAACAAAATTTTCACATTCAATGTCCAGAGAAGTAGTAAAGACATTGTTAAAACAGTCAACGTGACTACAGTGGTTCAACCTTAATGTTATGAAGCGATAAATACTTTTTGTGTGCAAAAAAAACAAAACAAAAATAACTTTATTTAACAATTTGAACTGTTGTCATACGCAGTTGACGTAGTGAACGCAGTGCAGGCTGCCGTGTTTACGTCCGAACGCCGGTGGTACCTTAGCCAAATTATTTTTTAAAATTTATCACCAATAACTGGTAAATTAACAGGGTTCCCACTCGTCCTGGAAAACCTTGAAAACCTGGAAAACACATGGAAAATTATAGAAAATGTCCTGGAAAATCTTGTAGTTGTCCTGGAAAATTATTTTTTAAAAAGTTCTTGGGTTTTTCTTTAGTCGAGACCAAAGAGTTTATCACTGACCTAAAACAATCACCATTAGTTGCCGAAAGTGCAGTGTTCATAAATGCTGCGTTTAGACACGTGAGAGTAGTATTTTTTTCAATGATGATGTTTAGTCTTGTGTTGCCACTTTCAGCAGTTATTATATTGTTATAATATGTTATTAACTGCTTAAATGCATAATTTTTTGCTTAATTATTATGCAAGTTGATTTTCTGATCATATTTTTCCCAAGCACATTTTACCAATTCCAAACCAGTCAATCTTAATAACTACTAATAATTTTGTATTTAGTCATGAAGTTAGTTTTTGAAGGCTTGTTTTCTTTATAACAGATAAAATGAGCCAAAAAGAGATTTATCTCAGAATGAAAAGTCAAAAATTATCAAATTCCCACAAGAAGGATGCAATACTAATGCAATATTAGAAATTGCTGTTAAGGCATGACCATTGGACAGCAAAATGCTCATTGGGTCAGCAGGGTCAGACAAAAACAGGTGGATAAGAAAAGACACGTTAACTGCAAAAGAATTAAGGTGAATAATTAAGTGTGAAACCATCAGGAACCCTTTAGTCTTCAGCGCCACCATTTTCCAGAACTTCAACCTACCTGGATTCTCCAGGAGTGCAAGGTGTCAGATTCTCAGAGACGTAAAGAATCCTAAAAATGCCCCCTATTTAAGAATCACATACTGAATTGTAGTAAAATACAAGAAGACAGATTTTTTTTTATAGGCTTTATAGACAGACAGATTGAGAGTGACTCTTGAAGGACCAGCACCACATCCACCACAGTTTGAACAATTTATCTTCCGGAATCTAGCTGTAAGGTTGCAATTGCCAGGAAAAAAAGTCAGAATTGCAAGTTTATATCGCGCTATTCTGACCTTTTTTTTTTCTCGCAATTATTATTTTTTCTGGCATTTGACAGTTTATATCTTGCGATTCTTACTTTGTTTCTTAGAATTGTGAGATATAAACTTGCAATTGCGAGAAAAAAAATCAGAATAGCAAGATGAAAAGTAAAAGTTGCAATTAACTTTGTTTCAGTAAAAAAAAAAAAAAAAAAAAATCTTCCATAGTCATAATGTATGATTAAGAGCTCATATTAAAAACTGATTTTATAGTTAAGTCATGGCAATAAACCTTTAAAAGACTTAGAGAGCAATATATTACTTTAGGTCATAATCCCAGTCTTTAACTCCCATTGTTGTAAAATTGAAAATGTCCTGGAAAATGATTGCTGAAAAAGAGTGGGAACCCTGATTAAAAATAAAAAAAAAGTAGGAACCCTGTAATGGCTTTCAGATTAAACTAAAGTTGTGTGCCTGTGCTTCTGAAGTTCTCAGACTCTTCTCTTTCTTTACAGGATCTGTTGATGGTGACCTACCTGGCGAATCTCACTCAAGCTCAGATCGCGCTTAACGAGAAACTAGTTGTTCTGTGATTGGAAATTAAAATAAATAAAAATATGTTTGTCATTCCAACAATCTGTGTGATGAGTTGTTTAAAACAGTGCCTGAATATCTGATAGCTTGTGAGTGAATAATATATTAATTAATTTTATTATTTATTTATTTATTTATATAGTTACCCCAAAGCTTGTGCTGTTATTTAAATTGTATAATTTTTAAAGGATAAGCAGAAACCTGACAGAAAGGCACAAACGTTCACAGGTGGTCAGAAATAAACGGATGACGGACAACGCGTGCTACGTAACGCTCGTCCTTTTATGACGTCATCAGGAAGCCCGCAGATGGAAAGATGGCTGCGTTTCGCTGTCGGCGAGACCCGTGCGGCTTTATTTGTCTCATTTTAACTTATTTCAGCGTCTTTTACGCAGACTATGTTGTGATTCAGTATGTCCTGATCCCCGCGTATTCTGGAAGGTGAGTACCGTGTAAACAAAGCGTGGAAGAGCCAGCGTTTGGTTCACGTAACAGCGCCCGTTTCTCATGAGATCATCGCTTTTTAATTGTAACATTAGCTTTTTAGCATCACCCATAGCAACAGCCGTTCTAAAGAAGTGTTCGTTCTGATGTGTTTTACCGCGGGAATTGTTTACAGTGCGTTTGAACTGCTAGCAACTAGTATGAGAATCGTCAGAGTCTGCTGTAGTTCATCATTCAGCGGGTGTTTACTACACTTTCAGTCTCTGTTACTCTGTAGTCTCAGGTTTCAGCAGGTTATCTCATCTGAAATTAACAAATCATATTATGATAAACGGTACCACTCTCCTGTGTTTTTGTTTTGGACCACCTGTTTCGCATTTTGCTACACATACTGGATGAAAACGTCAAAATGACAGATCAAAATAAATAAAATACAAGTTACAAATACACTGAATACGGTAAAACGCATTTAATGATTGCATAGTCTAGCAAAGGAGTATAACCTAGTCGATGTACTCGCTACTTGTTAGTATAACGTGGTCTGTACCTGCTAGTAATAATCTGTTCATTATATTTAGTAGACTGAATTGCATTGTATCTCTCAAACATGGGGAAACTGAGTGTCAATTAACAAAGCTTATTAGTGATTTAAAGCATGTTATTTAGTGTAACTGCAAATAGAATTTCCAACTAATGTAAATCAATATTTACAGTCGAATAATACTGGTAATTTAATCTCTCTCCCACGTGTGGGGATGCGTTAATAATTTATTTTTCCATTATTGTCCTTAAGGAACAATAAATATTTTAAATAAGCATTATAACCATGTCCTGACAGAAGAAAAAGTAAAAAAAAAACAACAACAACAAAACAAATATCCTCATTACATTTTTTCTTTTCTTTTTTGTGCTTATCTGTCACAACCATTATGTCAACTCCATAACACAATGTAAAGAAATTGTTTGATATTTATTGATAATGTTAATTTTAAGTAGGTCCTATAGCAACACTAGGAAACAAAATGACTACATGTGATGTGCAAAATATTTTGTCGCTATGGTTAATTTTAGCTTATGGGTATTTCAGTGTGTAAAGTGTATGTTTACTTTCTTTGTGTTTAGTGTATGGTGCACTCTCCATGGATCTGTGTTCAATATTATTCTGTTACTACTGCTGGCGTGCCATTCAAAAGCAGTGTTCTCCGACCCTGGTGAGAGTCCTGAAACTTGACATTGCTTTGTCTTATTTAATGTTAATCAAACATGTTTTCTCTGTTTGATTTTTACACTAGACTGTTTGTGTTTTAACCCTATAAAGCCCTCCAAATGATCAACTTAATCAAAACATTGCTGTAAAACTTGCTGTGCTCAATCTTCTACCTGCCTTCTGTCCTCTGATTGATAATTCATGCTTAGTAAGTAAAAGTAATATAACATAGTAAAAATGTTCATCTTCAGGTTGTGGTACACATGTTTCTTTTGCTAGTTGCTTTTTGCAACTCTTGAACATAACTTTTATCTTGTTTGTAATATTTACTGGACTGAAGTTTACTTTATTATCATACACATTTTTGTAGAAAAATCATGTTACATTGCAAGAATCAAATATCATCCCACAGGCTCTTGAGGAATATTTATTTGAATCTCTCAGTTATCACTGAATTGCATTGGATTATATGTTTTGCCCCCACAATTACAACTATTCTAGTTGTAATTTTTTTATATAAAATTAATCAATAAAATTAATCATTTATATATCATCTAAGACATATTATTGGGAGATATAGTGACAACTGATATTTATTTGCATTGTATGTAATCTGCTAAACTGTTAAGAAATCTGATTTACATGGCAAGCTATATAAATAACATATGCACTAAATTGCAAATTTTTGCTCAGTTTGGGCTTCTAAATTTTTTTTTTTTCTTGAATTTGTGCTCTCTATATCATACTACATGAGCCATAAAAGCCTGATGCATCAAAAATGATTCACAACTTTTCAAAATTTTCATATTACTTATTTTAAATTTTGTTTAAAGGTTCAAAAAAACTGTTTTTTTCTGACTATTTCAAATGCCAGGCATTACAGCGTTAATCAGTCAAAAACTTTTACCATTTACCATTAAAGGAATGGTTCCTCTGCCTGAGACGGCCATTGACTTCTCTGACTTGAGGTCCCAGTCCAACCGCATGAATGACAGAGTGAGTGTCACTGATCTGTTTACTACTGTAACTGTGTTTAAATTGTATTTGTATCGTGTAAATATAACTCTTTTGCAAATGGTATTTTCTACTTTTTCTTTTCTGTTTATGTTGTAGTTATTGATTTCATAGTGGCCCTTTCAGCTTGTTCACATACTTTTAGTGTGCAGAGTGTGTATATATTTTGTTTACATGATTATATCTTATTTCGGAGTGCATTTTCTCTGTGACTTGTCTCAATCATTGTGTTGGTTCTGATCAGGGCTGTGAGGGCTGGACAGTGTGCAGTCGCTGTGAGACGTATCGGCCTCCTCGAGCCCATCACTGCAGAGTTTGTCAGCGCTGCATCAGGAGAATGGACCATCACTGCCCATGGTCAGTCTCTCCTCGTTCTCCATTGGCCAGTGTTATCAACTTGAATGTATATTTTTTTTCTGTAATTTCTGGCTGTGTATAAAATAGCATAAAAAATGCTGTTCTTAGAGTTTTTGTCTTGTTTCTAGTCAAAATATCTTAAAGTTCTTAAATCAAGAAGCATTTTCTTGACAAGTAAAAATTATTTTCTTGTTTTCAGAAAAAATAAGTCAAAATTAAGTGAGTTTTTCCTTAAAACAAGCAAAATAATCTGCCAATGGGGTAAGCAAAATAATCTTATTTCAAACCAAAAATAAGATATATATAAACTTTTTTTCAGTTTGGATTAAGATTATTTTGCTTACCCCATTGACAGATTATTTTGCTTGTTTTAAGGAAAAATTCTCTTAATTTTTCCTAAAAACAAGAAAATAATTTTTACTTGTCAAGAAAATGCTTCTTGATCTAAGAATTTTTAGATATTTGGACTAGAAACAAGACAAAAACCCTAAGTAAGAACAGCATTTTTTGCATACTTGTGCTATAAAATATGCCATGTGTAATGGGTCCCACTTTACATTAAAGGTGCCCTTTGTGTCTGTGAAGTTTCAGCTCAAAATACCCCATAGATTTTTTTTAATTATTTTTTTTAGCTGCCTATTTTGGGGCATCATTAACTATGCACTGATTTTTTCAGCGCACCGCCCCTTTAAGAGATGTGCTCTCTCTGCCCCACGAGCTCTCGACTATATATACATCGCATAAACAAAGTTCACACAGCTAATATAACCCTCAAATGGATCTTTACAAGATGTTCGTCATGCATGCTGTATGCATGCTTCGAATTATGTGAGTAAAGTATTTATTTAGATGGTTACGTTTGATTCTGTGTGAGTTTGAGGCTATGCTCTGTGGCTAAAGCTAACATTACACACTGTTGGAGAGATTTATAAAGAATGAAGTTGTGTTTATGCATTATACAGACTGCATGTGTTTAAAAATGAAAATAGCAACGACTCTCGTCTCCGTGAATACAGTAAGAAATGATGGTAACTTTAACCTCATTTAACAGTATATTAGCAACATGCTAATGAAACATTTAGAAAGACAATTTACAAATATCACTAAAAATATCATGATATCATGGATCATGTCAGTTATTATTGCTCCATCTGCCATTTTTCGCTGTTGTTCTTGCTTGCTTACCTTGTCTGTGCACAGATCCAGCCGTTAATACTGCCTTTCCTTGTCTAATGCGTCGAATGGGCTGGCATTATGCAAATATTGGGGTCATACATATTAATGATCCCGACTGTTACGTAACAGTCGGTGTTATGTTGAGATCCGAGTGTTTTCCGGAAGTCTTTTAAACAAATGAGATTTACATAAGAAGGAGGAAACAATGGGGTTTGAAACTCAATGTATGTCTTTTCCATGTACTGAACTCTTGTTATTCAACTATGCCGAGGTAAATTCAAATTCTGATTCTAGGGCACCTTTAAGTGTCTTTAAAGAGGACCTATTATGCACTTTTACAAAGTCTTGAGTTTGTTTTTGGGGTCTATTAGAATAGATTTTCACGCTTGAATATTCAAAACACATAATCTTTTACATATTTTACATTGTTGCAGCACCTCTCTTCCTAGTCTGTCAGTAACACTCCATTTAGTTTTGGTCTCTATGAAGCCCCTCCTTCCATAAAGCACAATGTGCTCTGATTGGTCGACCGTTACGAGTGTGTTTTGGAAATGTCACGCCCCTTACCATAACTGCGAGTTTCAACACACTACTAATGCAACTCACCCAGGCTTTGTCCCTTTTTCTGGTGGGAATTATTTAAATGAGGAATATTGTGACATGTACGTTCCCTGAAGGAAACGCAAGACTACAATCGAGTCGTTTCAGGGAGTTCAGAAACAGTGCTTACTGATATAAAGGAATAAGTCTCTTTGGAATGACTTTGCAACTTAATAGACCTTTCTTATTCTCAAACAACTACATTACATACTAAAAAAGCTAAAAATGCAAAAAAACATTATAAAAAAAACCATTACACTTATTGTGTGCATACATGTTTTCACATGGTACTTTTAATTAAAAAATACCTGCATGTAATTACAGCTGTAATTAATTTCCCTTACCTATCAACCCACCCTTAAACCTACCCATACCACCAACATGAACACAAGTACTTTGTACCTAAGATTTTTTTTTTTTTTTTTTTTGGAAGTACAAAGTGGTTAAAGACACCTCATATAATAATGTTTGACAATTACAGTGTTTGTCATGTCTCTCATTAATGCATTGCATATGTGTATGCTCTTTTATAGGATCAATAACTGTGTTGGAGAACTCAATCAGAAATACTTCATTCAGTTCCTCTTCTACACAGGTGAGTTTTAATATCATGGGGTGTTTTAAGAACAGGGGTGTTCAAACCTGCTTCTGGAGGGCCACTGCCTTGCAGAGTTCAGCTCCAGCCCAAATGAAACACACTTGGACCAGCTAATCAAGGTCTTACTAGGCATACTGGAAACTTCCAGGCAGGTGTGTTGAGGCATGTTAGAGCTAAACTGCAGGACAGTGGCTCTCCAGGACCGACTTTGGACACCCCTGGTCTAGTGAGACCTTGTTTAGCTGGTTCAGGTGTGTTTAATTAGGGTTGGCACTAAGCTCTGCAGGACAGTGGCCCTTAAGGAGCTGGATTGGACACCCCTGTTTAAGAACATAAGGATGCCCTGTTGGATGCAGATTTGATTTTCCATTTCTCTCCTGTAATGCCATATCTCTGTAGGCATGGCCAGCTTGTATTCCATGGCGCTGGTGGTGTCAGCATGGGTGTGGAGAATAAAGAGTGAAAGAGAGGGAGATGGAGATAAAGAAGGAGAAGAAGCTCCCAGCAAACATCTTATTGTGTAAGTTACAATGTACTGATTTACTATACTATATAATGATAATCAATATTGTTATCAATATTGCTTTTGTTAGCTTTTTGCTTCTCTCACACTGTTCTTGGTCATTTGTTCTGAAGGGCACATTATATCATTCTGCTGGTGGAGTCAATACTTTTTGGAGTTTTTGTCTTGGTGATATTTTATGACCAGGTATGCTTCAACATCATATAGCTTCAGTGGGAGCATATGTTTTGTACCATATGTTGAAATTATAGGCTAATAGTTTGAAAACTGTGAATTTGCATACAGCCACAGTATTGTACTTACATTCTTTGTTGCAGTGTTTGCATGGGGAGGCTGTAATAATATTCCTTAAGGATAGTTCACCCAAAAATGAAAATCATTTACATACCCTCATGTCGTTCCAAACCTGTATACATAATTTTCCTTTGCAAAACAAAAAAGAAGATATTTTGATAATGTGCGAACCAAACAGTTTGGTTACCATTAACTTCCATTGGAAGGAGGGAAAAAAACACTGAGACATTTCTCAGATTATTATTCTATATATTTATTCTTCTCAACAAATATTTGTAATTTGTAGTCCTTTTGAGTTAAATTATTTTAACTCAATACTTTAAGGAATATTAGAATAGACTTAATGGAATGTTCAGCAAATGAACAGCAGTGACATAATTGTAATATTTCATATTGAAATGCTACTGGTAATTTTGCACTTATTTAAATTCTGAATTGTGATATTTTTGCATTTATTTAAACATTTATCCACCTTTAAATTTCAAAGATGATGTTGTGTCTTGATTCTCATTCACAGTCAATAGAATCAATGAAGTGTGATTAAGTGCAAGGTGGCTCTTTAGCAGAACTAGAGTGTAAACAAGCTTGCCTAACACCGTTTCTACACCGGACACAACATCTTGAGGCTGTCTAGAAGTAGCGTGAGAGTTTTAAGTACATCAGAAGTAGAACGGGGTATCAGTTTGCTGTTGGGAATTTGTTGCGCCGCATCGAATCCAGTGTAGACAGCATCGCTGATTATAATGAGTTCTATCTGATTTTGCCGCTGCTCACATCTTGTGTAGACACGGTGTAAAACTCTAACACTATTCTCTTTTGGCTTTCTAAACACTATTTTCTTCAAATGCAAATCTTATGTAATTGTTGAAATTTAAATGTTTTTGCATGTGATGATCTGTCACCTGTCTCTCTTGTTTTTGTCCCAAGCTGGTGTCCATTATAACGGATGAGACGCCCATCGAGCAGATGAGGAACAGACTAATGAAAGACAAACCCAACAACACCCACCCGACACACATTACACACACAAGAAAGCCAAAAATTGCACTGCTGAGAGAGGTTTTTGGACGAGGTGAGTTTAACTATTTATAGTAACTTAGGGGTATTCAAGAAAGCAAGGTTAAAGGGTTAGTTCACCCAAAAATGAAATTTCTGTCATTAAGTACTCACCCTCATGTCGTTTCAAACCCTTAAGACCTTTGTTCATCTTTGGAACACAAATTAAAATATTTTTGATGAAATCCGAGAGCTTTCTGACCTCCCTATATACAGCAACCAGTTTCAAGGCCCAGAAAGGTAGTAAAGACATTGTTAAAATAGTCCATGTGACTACAGTGCCTCAACCTTAATATTATGAAGTGACGAGAATACTTTTTGTGCAAAAACAAAACAAAAATAATGACTTTATTCAACAATTTCTTCTCTTCCCAGTCAGTCTCCTATGCTGTTCACGTAGAAAACACAGTGCAGCGCTTCCAGGTTCTACATCAGAATGCCGGCTCATTATTAACTAATGCTGTTCATGTGAGCAGTATGACACATCTCGTGTGATGCTGAATCAGGAGCCAGTCAATAATGAGTTGGCATTCTGATGTATAACCTGGAAGGTATACTACTTTTTGTGAAATTCCAAATTCATATTACTCATCAATTTATCAATGCCTCCAATCTTCATGTTGTAGGCATATCAGTTACTAAGCAGATGTCCTTCCTCTTAGCTTAAGCTGTTGTCTTCTTCTAGCACTCTTCCTCTTCTTCACCTAAGTCTTTGTCTGGCTCACCTCCGCTTGAGGTTGCAACATGCTCTCTTCATCCTTTTTGTTAACCTTTGTGGTTGGTTACAAACATCAAACTCAAAAACCTAACTTTCACAACTGTTGCTTAGTCATCTGAACTTATAACAAACAAAGGAAGTATTGCAGTTACTTAATTTCATAATCATTCAAGCATATATGGCCTTAACTTAAAAGCAAGCAAATAACAACATTGAAACAGGTAAATAGCAATATCAATTTCCAAATCATTGGTTATGATGTTGCTGTCTATAGGGAGGTCAGAAAGCTCCAAAGATTTCATCAAAAATAGCTTGATTTGTGTCCCGAAGATGAACGAAGGTCTTGCTGGTTTGGAACGACATGAAGATGACTGATAATGACAGAAATGTTATTTTTATAGCCAGCAGCCATATCACCCTGTAGCCCAAGACTAGCAGGGCTGAGCCTGGTTAGTACCTGGATGGGAGACCTCTTGGGAAAACTAGGTTGCTGCTGGAAGAGGTGTTAGTAAGGCCAGCAGGGGGTGCTCACCCTGTGGTCTGTGTGGGTCCTATCGCCCCATTATAGCGATGGGGACACTATACTGTCAAAAAGCACCGTCCTTCGGATGAGACGTTAAACCGAGGTCCTGACTCTCTGTGGTCGTTAAAAATCCCAGGATGTCCTTCGAAAAGAGTAGGGATGTAACCCTGACATCCTGGCCAAATTTGCCCATTGGCCTCTGGCCTTCTTATCATCCCCTTAGACTGATTGGCTTCATCACTCTGTCTCCTCTCCACCAATCAGCTAGGCTGCGTTCCACTCCAGTTTTAGACACGCACTCGCGAACTTCCCTAAACACTTCCCCTCGGGGGAATCCCTGCCACCATTTTGAAGTGCGTTCCACTTCGTGAAATGGACGAGGGAAGTTTATATGGACAGACCCTCGCTCCCTCGATTTTGACCGAGGGAGCGAGTCTACTTCATATGTACACTTCAGGCAGCTCCATAACCCACAATGCCACACGATTGTGACGTCACCGCATATCGCGTTTAATTTACCCCACCACAAACAACTCTATGATATATTAATTATTTTTTTAAACATTTAAAACACATATATACATATAGAATGCTGCTTTAAACAATTTTGAAAGGGGGAAAAATTAAAGGTGCCCAAGAATGCTTTTTCACAAGATGTAATATAAGTCTAAGGTGTCTCCTGAATGTATCTGTGAAGTTTCAGCTCAAAATACCCCATAGATTTTTTTAATTAAATTTTTTTAACTGCCTATTTTGGGGCATCATTAACTATACACTGATTTTGGCAGCGCGCCGCCCCTTTAATTCGCCTGCTCCCTGCCACATGAGCTCTCGACTATATTACAGTGCATTTACAAAGTTCACACAGCTAATATAACCCTCAAATGGATCTTTACAAGATGTTCATCATGCATACTGTGTGCATGCTTCGAATTATGTGAGTAAAGTATTTATTTTTATGTTTACGTTTGATTCTGTATGAGTTTGAGGCTATGCTCTGTGGCTAACGGCTAATGCTACACTGTTGGAGAGATTTATAAAGAATGAAGTTGTGTTTATGAATTATATAACACATGAATTATATTTTTCGCTGTTGTTCTTGCTGGCTTACCTTGTCTGTGCACAGATCCAGACATTAATACTGCCTTTCCTTGTCTAATGCCTTGAACATGGGCTGGCATATATGCAAATATTGGGGTCATACATATTAATGATCCCGACTGTTACATAACAGTCAGTGTTATGTTGAGATCCGCGCGTTTTCCGGAAGTCTTTTAAACAAATGAGATTTACATAAGGAGGAGGAAGCAATGGGGTTTGAAACTCACTGTATGTCTTTTCCATGTACTGAACTCTTGTTATTTAACTATGCCAATGTAAATTCAAATTTTGATTCTAGGGCACCTTTAAATAATAAATCAACTCCATAGTAGATTCCAAGTGATCAAGGGCTTAGGACGTTCCAGTTCAGCCCATTGCAAGGGTTCTGCCAGTAGTGGGCACTCGTGCAACGTAAGCAATGATGTACATCCGAGTTAACGAGACTGAGGGAAGTTAGCGAGGGAAGGGCATTTAGAGAACGAACTGGAACGCAGCCCTGGTGTGTGGTGGGCATTCTGGTGCAATATGGCTGCCGTCGCATCATCCAGGTGGATGCTGCACATTGTTGGTGGTTGAGGAGGTTCCCCCTTCAATATGTAAAGCCTTTTGAGTGCCCAGAAAAGCACTATATAAATGTAAGGAATTATTTTTGGGTGAACTAACCCTTTAACTTACACACTGAACTCTCGGCGGATCACCCAAATCTTGCTTACTCTGGATATGTCGGTTCTATGGAGCCCCGCGCATATCATGCAGGAAAAAATAGTAGGCTAAATTGTGGGAATGACTTGGTAAAGCGTGCGCATGATTTTTTTTATTTTTCCTGCATGTCATGTGCGGTGCTCCGTACAGTTCCAAAGCTCCTGTGAAGAGTTAGTTTAATCAACCTCCAGCTCCAGAGCAGGTTTTTTTTTTTTTTTTTTTTGCTATGGCTATTTACCCTGAAAGAAACCCCTTCTCTGTAACCATGTTATTAACCATGTTAATAATGTTTACTTAAACTTTCCTAGCTATGTGACATAACTTGCTTTCTAGAACACCCCCCTGTTCTGATCCTTCTAGCTTGTTGTTAGAATCGAAATCGAAAATAGAAATTATTTTTTTTTAAATGTTTTTGAATTTTTAAATGTTTTTTTTTTTTTTTCAAGGCTACAATTATTTGATCAAAAATACAGTAAAACAGTAACATTGTGAAACATTATTACATTTTTCTATTTTAATATATTTTAAAAAGTAATTTATTCATGTGATGGAAAAGCAGATTTTTTTCAGCATCATTACTCCTGTCTTCAGTGTCATATGATCCTTCAAAAATCATTCTGATATGCTGACTTGATTATTATAAATGTATTTACCGTCAGTTTTGATCATGACTCCTTGCTGAGTAAAAATATGAATTTTTTTAATGCTTTTATTAAAATCAAACATTTGAACGGTAGTGCATATAATGCTCAATGTTTTTCCATTTGTATTTCTCTCATATTTACAGGTTCTATACTATGTTGGCTGTTCCCGCTCCATTCGTCCCCTCCTTCTGTTGGTGGCATCAGTTATTCAGCACTTCCTGATTACAATGTGTAACACTAACCAGTTTTTCATCAGTATCACATCATGTGTAGGACACTGAATATTATGTTACTGAGGTGCAAATTTCAGCTATGAAGGAAGGGCACTTCTCTGTGTGTGTGTGTGTGTATGTTTTTATACACTTTACACACACACACACACACACTGAGATACAAAAGGGACTTGCTTTACAAACCTGGATATTTTTCCCTTCTGTGTTCAAAATGTTTTCTTTTCATATAACCCAGGATAATTAATGGATTTAATTTTCATTTAATCATACATTGTTTTTATGGTGTGTTTTTGGACTGTACATTTTTCATAAGGATTGTACATAAAGATGTATTTTATAACTTTAATTTCTGACAAAAGTGTTGCTGCATTTTCAGGGTACTGGACTACTTGTTGAAGTGCTTGTTTTTATTTGTTTGAAATTTTAATGTTTTTACTGTTTTATGGACAGCTTGAGGGATGTGTGTACATAACAGATGAACATTTATATTGATAATGTTTACATTGATATTTATTGTAATTTATCTGTGAATTTTTGTGTCTAAATGCTGCTCCGACTTATGTGAAGTAAAAGACATCTTTTCATATTTTGCCTTTTTTTTCGCTTTAACATAAGTTTAAGTGGAAATAAACCTATAGTGTTAAATATAGATCATTGTGTATTATTCAGGAAATCTACAATAATATTAGATGCATTTATGATGCATAAAATTCCTTTTTATTATTGATTTGAGTTGCATAAATGTATGTGTGTGTCTGTATATATATATATATATATATATATATATATATACACGCATGTATGTATGTGTGTGTTTAGTAGAGGTAGTAGTTTTTGTTTTCTGTGTATATATTTATATTTTTACCACATATCCCTTATTTAATCAATTAAACATATTCAGGACACAACACATCTTTCTTATTACAGAAAATTAAAATTTTATGACTAATGAAAAGGATTTAGTTCATAAACTCATGATGTATGGCAGCTTTTAAAAAGCTGTGTATAGTGAGCAGAGAACATTAATATTTCACTCGAAGCACAGCACACCTAAATGAGTGAGAGCTAATTAAAACGAGATTATATTAATTTTTCAATCCTCGTGAGCTCGTCTTTCATTGGCCCAATCCGCGATCACGCGCTTGTGTTGTTATTTTTGTTGTCCACTTCCTGGTAGCAAAAATCATGTGATTATGTGACGCTTCCTGGAGCTTTACTTTCACGTATCACTTTTGCTCTCCGTGACAACATTTACCAGCAGGAAACGCTAACCTCTACAACGGGCTTTTTGTTGCGGACTTTTTGGTGCTCGTTTGCGGCATGGCTGACGGTGAGCGATCGCCTTTGCTGTCGGACAGTCGCGATGGAATGAACGGGCTGTCACCGGTAGATGAGACCTACCGACCTCCGACCAAACCACAGAGTGAGTCAAACCTGATCCGGAATGACAGCGGCTGTGTCTGAAAGCGTATTGAGCTGTCCACATACACAGCATTTTATAGCATCGTAAGCAGATTCGACCGTATGATTTTATTCAGTTCAGTTCGACTGGAGCGTTCAAACGCTTCTGTGTGATGATGCCCACGCGCACATACGGTCTAGGCAGGCAGTGAACTATTTAGATCCCTTTATTTTATTAATTTAAATCTGACTCATGTAGAGCGTACAGTATGTCACTGTACGCAGATCAACATTGTTGATTTGCAGTAATTTGAGCACTCTACTAATAGATTAGTGCCATATTAGACAGTACACCTGAATCTCATGACTGAAGGAATCCTGATTTTTGCCCTCAGGCTTATCAGTATATCAGTTCAAGTACTATTGACTGTCAGCCTGAAACTGTATGACTACTGATGGTAATGTAATCATGTAACCATCTACACACAGTGTTGCTTGTCTTGGTAACAAATCTGTTTTCTTAACTTTGCACAAACAATGTACATAAGATGGCAATGAAATAGTTAATATGGTTAGTAAAAGGGATGATGTTGAATAAACAATATTTGAATATTATCTATATATCTATTAATACTTTTGTCTATTTAAATATGTATTCAGATTTTTTTTTATTATCCATTATTAAAAATATCTTTCTAAGCATTGTACGTAACATTTAATTATATTCATAATTTACAGTATATGAACCTTATTAATAATTTAAGAGAAAAATTAAGTTTGTTTGTCATTACTATAGCGTAAAGTCTTACAATATGATACGATAATTCTGAAATTTACATTTTCCTTAAAATATTAATTTTATTTTCTAACATTAAGGATGTTGTAAAGAAAATGTTCAATAAAATTATTCTTATCTCGTTGCATTCTGATATTAGTAAAAAAGTGCCCATCTGTTTCAATGCAAATATTAAAATAAATATATAATTTATTAATTTCTTCCCATTGTTATCAGTGACACAGATTTTTATTTAAAAGTTTTTGCATAATATTATTAGTAATGCAGTCCATTTTGTGCAAAAAAAGGTTAATCTTTTTTCAACTTTGCATTGATAATGCATGCAAAAGAGGGATAATAATATTGGAAAGGAAACAGTAAATAAGGAAACAAAATCTTGTTTATCTCCAGGTCTGTATATTTCATTGTCATTTTTAGCTGCCAATCCTTTTCTTTTTTCCTCACTTTCTCTGTCTGCCGCCACCTTACATCCTCTCTCATGCTCTCTTTCCATCCCAGATTTCCCGTCAGCTCCTCCCTTGTTGGGCGAGGCTCCTCCACCGTATTCCCCGCTGGGTTCTCCGGAGAGCGGCAGTGCTCCTGTCATCAGCTGCAGAGTGTGTCAGTCGCTTATTAGTGTGGAGGGCAAAATCCACCAGCATGTGGTCAAATGTGGTGTCTGCAATGAGGCTACAGTGAGTTAACAAGCACATTCATTTAGGATTCCTTTCATCAAACATGCATAATGTTTGATTGTGTTTGATGGTTTAGTGAGGTGATGAAAACTGAACTAGATTTAAGTGAAAGACTGTGATACCACTTCCTGATTTATCTAGCCCATAAAGAATGCTCCAGCAGGAAAGAAGTATGTGAGGTGTCCGTGTAACTGTCTTCTCATCTGCAAAGTTACCTCACAGAGGATCGCCTGCCCTCGACCTTACTGGTGAGAGAATTTGAAAGGAGACATTACCATAATTCATGACTCTTTCAATAGTTTTTTTAAACTACACTACCATTCAAAATTTAAAAAAAATATGAATAATAAATTAATACCTTTTTATTTAATGAGGATACATTAAATTGCTCAAAAGTGACAATAGAATCCTGAAAAAATATCATGGTTTCCACAAAAATATTAACTGTTTTCAAGATTGATAATAATAAGAAATGTTCCTTGAGCATCAAATCAGCATATTAGAATGATTTCTGAAGGATCATGTGACACTGAAGACTGGAGTAATGATGCTAAAAATTCAGTTTTGGCATCACCGGTGTTGGGGAAAGTTACTTTTAAAGGTGCCGAAGAACATGTTTTTAAAAGATGTAATATTAATCTAAGGTGTCCCCTGAATGTGTCTGTGAAGTTTCAGCTCAAAATACCCCATAGTTTTGTTTTGTTTTTTTATTAATTTTTTAACAGCCTATTTTGGGGCATCATTATAAATGCGTAGATTTAGGGTGTGCGGCCCCTTTAATTCTCGTGCTCCACGCCCCAAGAGCTTGTGCTTGCCTTAAACAACATAAAAAAAGTTCACACAGCTAATATAACCCTCAAAATGGATCTTTACAAAGTGTTCGTCATACAACATGTCTAATCGCGTAAGTATAGTATTTATTTGGATGTTTACATTTGATTCTGAATGAGTCTGATGGTGCTCCGTGGCTAAAGCTAACATTACACGCTGTTGGAGAGATTTATAAAGAATGAAGTTGTGTTTATGAATTATACAGACTGCAAGTGTTTAAAAATGAAAATAGCGACGGCTCTTGTCTCCGTGAATACAGTAATAAACGATGGTAACTTTAACCACATTTAACAGTACATTAGCAACATGCTAATGAAACATTTAGAAAGACAGTTTACAAATATCACTAAAAATATCATGATATCATGGATCATGTCAGTTATTATCACTCCATCTGCCATTTTTCGCTATTGTTCTTGCTTGCTTACCTAGTCTGATGATTCAGCTGTGCACATCCAGAAGTTCTGCCCTTGTCTAATGCTTTGAACATGGGCAGGCATATGCAAATATTGGGGGCGTACATATTAATGATCCCGACTTACGTAACAGTTGGTGTTATGTTGAGATTCGCCTGTTCTTTGGAGGTCTTTTAAACAAATGAGATTTATATAAGGAGGAGGAAACAATGGAGTTTGAGACTCACTGTATGTCATTTCCATGTACTGAACTCTTGTTATTCAACTTTGCCGAGGTAAATTCAATTTTTGAATCTAGGGCACCTTTAAAAGTAATGTGTTAAAAAATGCGAAAAAGTAACTTTAGTACTTTTTCTCACATGGGCTGGGCTTGCTTGTTTGATTTTTAACAAAAATAAATAAAAGCTCTATTTTTGGCAAATGTAAAGGCCCTTTCACACCAAAAGTGAAATGAAAAAGCCTCAGACTGAAGGAAGTGCAACCTTACTCCTGATTTCTCTCAACATGCGAACAAGAGAGGTCAGTCTATAAATGGGAAAACAAAGTTACTTTTTTGAAAAAGATATTTTGTTGTAAATGTAAAAGTAATGTGTTACTTTACTAGTTACTTAAAAAAGTAATCTGATTACTTGTAATGCATTAACACCAACGCTGCTCATCACAGGAATAAATTACATTTTAAAATATATTCAAATAGAAAATTTTAAAATGCAGGCTTGGAGGCATTAATTTTAAAAAAAAATCGTATCGACTCCAAACTTTTGAATGGTAGTGTATTCATTCACCATGGTTGTGTAAAAAATTTTTTTTACATTTTTTTTCAGTGGACTTTAATAGATAAAGTCAAACAAAGTGGTTTTAATTATGAGTTTCCAGAAATAGTGATATTTAATGTTTTTTTTTTTTGTGTGTGTGTTCAATAAAATTATTCTTATCTCATTGCATTCTGATATTAGTAAAAATTGTGTCTGTCTGTTTCAATGCAAATATTTAAATAAACATATAATTTATTAATTTCTTCCCATTGTCATTGGCAACACACAGAGATTTATTTAAATTTTTTTGCATAATATTTATTTATTTATTATTAAGTTTCCAGAAATAGTGATATTTAATGTTTTTTTTTTTTTTTTGGGCGGTGGGGATCAGTAAGCGAATTATCAATTTAGGTCCAGTTCATCTTGGTGCTGGAAGTCCGAATCCTCAGCCTAGCGGTGCCAGAGTTTCATGTGGCCACTGTGCAAACACTTTTCTGGTAAGAACTTTTCTAATTCATATAAGGTAACATTTTATTGCTCATTGATTAACTTTGCCTTACTAATAGCCTTAATACTGTATCTGTAACATAATGCCCCTCTGTTGTTGATTTAGTGGACAGAATTTACAGATCGGACATTGGCTCGATGTCCACACTGCAGAAAAGTGTACGTTAAATACTATCCATTGACCTTCCTTTATTTAGTACCACACAGTGACATTAATTACAAGTAAATTCCATTCTTTTCATCCATACAGCTCATCGATTGGCCAGAGGTACCCGAGAAAGCGGAGTTTGAAATGTTTTATGCTGTGTTTGATTCTCATCATAACGACTGCGGGATTGATTGTAAGAATAAAAGCATTTCAGAGTTCATTATTTCAAAGAGCATCACCATTTCAGAATGCCAGGAAACTTCTTTACTCCGTTCCCTTTCTTTCTCTGTAGGCTGGTACGTGGTTGAATGCACGGCAATACAAGGGGATTTATGCATCATGGGTATTCTTCATTCTCCTGGTGCTCATCACTTTGTTCAGAGCCCTACATTGGGCCTGCATGAAAATCAGTGAACCACTGCACAACTACTCGTAGAAGAGAGCAATGAGGAGCAGGAGGTCCAGCTGAAGTGTAAGAGACAAGAATAAGTCCAAGTGAAGGAGAAAACAGAGCCAAAAGGGATGTTAATAGTGTGATGCTCTGTCGAAATGGGTGAAGAACTGTCAGTAAAATATTCAAATCATATTTCACCCTAAAATCAATGCAAAAACATGCAAAAAAAATTATTATTATTCTAGATAATAATAATTAAATTATTAATTTTATTCCTTTTGATATTGGGATGAAGTATGACCCACTTGTCACCCAAATAGTTTAAATTTCAAACCTAATCTGCCCACATTCCTAATGGGAACTTCCTTCCTAAACACTGCACAATTAAAAAACGCATAGAGAAACAAATATTTCCGCATAGGAGTAGAACTTCTAGTTTAGTTGCAGAATCAGTAATTGCTGAAACAGGCTTTTTTTTTGGCCCTTGAATTGACTCTGACATCACTGTGGCATCACACAAATATACGGAAGCATTATAACATTAGTTAGAATGAGATTGTGGCTGAATTGCAGAACTAGTAAGTGCCTCATATGACAGTTGTTATAGCTGGTAAAAGTAACTTCTAAAGCGAAAATTGCCATATATAGGGGAATTGCAGCTTTTAGCTTTATTGAAAATTGTATGGTGTAAAAGGAATGAGAAAGAAAAAGGAAATTAAAGCTCCATACTGAAGCATTTGGGAGGTTTAGAGGAAAAGGGGAAAAGCAAAAGCTGATCTTTTTGTTTTTCATTTCAGTGCACTTTAATGTCACAAATGATTGAAATGTGCTATAGATTGAATCATAGACAACAATGAAGTTGATTTATTGTTTCAGTGTATTTTATTGCTGTTTCATGGATATTATTCAGTGGATCTGAATGTCTGTGGCCCAGGCTTAGACCAAACCCTTACCTTCCTCTTCTTCCTCCTACAGCACTCAGCATGTCTTACTGTGTATCTGGACCCTCAAAAACAGCTGAGGCACCAAATTATGCTTTGCTTCTAACTAAAAAATGTTCCAATATCTGACACAATGCAATATTATAGACATTCTAGAGATTTCTGATAATCCTTATGTTACTTTTGTTGATGCTGTTTTTAAATCAAGCATTGCTGCTTATTATTTGTACCTGTATGTGGTTATATAGTTAATGTATATAGCTGCATTAAAACCTTCTATCTTACTATTAATAACTGTAGCATTACCCAGTAGATTAGTACAGGCAAAGATTATTCATTTTAACTATTTCTTTCCTTGACACAATCTGCATATAAAAACTTTAAAATGTTGGTGAATGTAAATATTCAACAAAGTGAATTGCTGTGATTAACTTATATCTTCACTGTCAGAAACAAAATATGCAAAATTTGTACTTTTATGGTATAACAGCTTGTCCCCATAGCAGTACTTTGTATTACCTATAAAAGGTGCATATTAGTACATTAGAGTAGTAATATGTACCCTTAAGGCATTACTAGACCCTTTTAGGCATAAATAAGGTACAAAGTTGTCCCTTTAAGGGTTTTGTCCCAGTGACAAGGTGTTGTACCCCTAAAGGTACAGTTTTTGCTTTTTTTCCTGAGTGTAATGAGATGTAAATGTACCAGCTGACCAATAGCATAGACTCATTTCCAGTTGAAATGTACTCTTTGCACTGCACACTTCATGGAGTATACAGATATATACTAATAGATATACTAATACTTTTTCTGTGAAATACAAAAGTGACCAGTAAGTTTTTATTTTTGCAGAGTTTGATTTGTTTACATGATTGTGCAGTTGTACTGTGCATTTACTTGTTTAATTTTTGTTGAAAACTTTATTGTTGCACTACATTTTAGCGCGCTAACAGATCCTACCCATGTCATTGTTGATTTTGTTGTTGATCATTTTTGTATGTTCCTTTGAGACTAAAATGTTTTAACAATCTCTGTGTATTTGTATGTGTTGGGATTCTGACCATTCACACAATTGTGACAACAGATGAAACGTAATGAAATACTGAGGTGAAAGTTCCAAGCTATAGCAGCGATTCAGTGAGTACAATGTTAAGGTTAATCGAAAACTCATACTCTTTTTAGCTGAATTAATTTATGAATTTTATGTAAAGCGACTTGCAGTACATTCAAGGTATACATTTTATCAGTTAATGCACTTCTGTTTGAGCTACAGGAATGAAACTAATTGAGAATGCCCTTCTTAGATCTGAGTATTGGGTGTACATTCTTTTCAAAGGACTGTGTTTAGAACATTTTAAAAGGGTTCTAGGTTAAAAATGCCAAACCAATCATTTAAATAATGCCATTTAAATTTGTTTAAGCATGTACTTTAAGCAAAAGGAAATGTGTGCAAGTGATTATCTTTGTAGGCACATAGAAGCTGAGTACTATAGTATATATAAGGTTAAAATGCAAACCTTGTAGTGCTAAATGAGCTTGACTTTGCAATAAATTACATATCTCATTTATTGACAAAATTTCACATCCTTGCAAAAATGTTTTAAATACATTTCACTATGGTAGCACAAATGTCAAAGAAAGAATTGCTAGTGTTTTCCCCATTACACAAACATCTGAAAATCAGTTTTCATTTTCAGCTAACAGAATCCATTTTTATTAGTTACATAAACATGGACTTGGCTTTACTTTTCCTGAAAATTAAGATTTACTCAGAATCACCACAGAATGATTATTCACTCAGTACATTTTAAGAAATAATGACTCATTAAAAGTATAGTTTACCCAAGACACTTTAGTCATCATTTACATAACCTCATGTTTTTTTTTTCAAATTCCGTGCAACACAGTTTTGAAAGAAATCCTATCAAGTCTTTTCATGTCTGATTCATGTGTTGAGTTTTCTGACTCAGATCTTTCCAATCAGTTGATCCACTTCACAAAACCATTCTGAATGATTCACTCAGGTATCGATTTGATCCAGTTCATCCTTTTCTTCTTGTATTCCACAGAAGAAAGTCAAACAGGTTTGGAATGACATGAGGGTGAGTAATTGATGACAGAATTTTCATATCAGGGTGAACTATACCTTTACATATATTCAAAGCAGCTTACAACAAAATATAACTTTTGATCAGAGATGCAAAAAAGACATGAAATATTTCTTTTTTTTTTTTTTATTTACAGAAAATATTACCTCTTGTCACCTGATTAATAATGTGCCCCTCTGTTTTTGTTACTACCACACAGAAAAAAAGGCACAAAAGCTGTCACTGGGGTAGTACCCTTTCAGGCTTTTAGGGCTAAATAAGGTTCAAAAGGGTACCGCCCCAGTGACAGATTTGTACCATTTCTTCTGAGAGTGCAATGCCTGCAGTTCTTAAAGGCACAATATGTAATTTTCGCCACTAGAGTTCGCTTATTCAAAACAAAGGTGTAACTTGATGACGCCGTAAATGAGTGTGGAATTATGGGATTTGCATGTCGTCTTCACTTCCACAGCTAGCCGATGGTAAGGAATCTGACGGACGCGGGCAGAAATCACATTCATGGATGAGCTAATGTATTAAAGTTTTATTAACATTACTGTGGTATGAAGCAGGACGAGTCGAGAGCTGTGGGAGTGGAACGAGGCCGTTGGAGCAAATGCTAATGAAAGACACCTGCGATACACACCGATTTCGAGTCCAGCGGAGCTTTTATTATGCTTATGCTGCAGTCGGCCACTTCTGCTCTTTTCATTGCGTATGTGGGGTAACGCAGCACTGTTTTACATGGTTAAAACAACCATACTAAATACATTTGAGTGTGTTGACACTATAGCGTTACCCTATGGGTTCACTCAGTAGTGTTGTAGTACTCAAGACCGGTCTTGATCTTGAGACCGGTCTTAAGAAGACCATTTTTTTTGAAGGTGTTGTCTTGGTCTTGACTGTATTTGGTCTCAGACTATCTGGTCTTGGACTTGACTCGCTTTCACCCTACCTTGGTCTTGGTCTTGTCTTGGTCTCAAACCCTAAAAGTCTTGGTCTGAACACATACTGGTCTTGGTCATGACTTGCTCTTGGATTAGGTGGTCTAGACTACAACACTAGCTATGAGAGACTTGTTGCACTTTGCAGGAATCTAGATCGATATTTGTAAAATGGAAATCGATGGTAGACGTAGTTGACAGGCGACGCAATTTCTCTGGATTTAAACATCATTGGAAAAGTAAGTACACAAGTCAACAAAATATATAACATTGTTCTAGTAATGTTTGGTTATTTTAACCTAAAAATCTTACATATTGTGCCTTTAACTGTTTATATTATTTGTTGAGCCCCATCATTTAGGGCTCCAAAATTCTGAGCATGGCTACTACAACTTCATCACCTTAACAGTGGTGAGAGTTGTGTTTTCCTGATCATTCGGGCATTCCTCTTCCTCTTCCTCTTCCTCTCCATCCTCTTCATCAAGTTGGAGGCTTCCAGAAGAGAAGCGCATGCGTGCCAGTGGTCCAGAACGTACCACTTTACCCAGTGCAGGAAAATATGGGTAGAAGGTGTCTGAATCCGAATCACTATAACTACTTGTGCCAAGTACGCATAAAGAAGTGGGTCTTTCTGGGAGAGGGGCAGGACTTAGAGGAAGGTAGGTGGGCCTGGCAGGAACCTGGTGCCGAGAAAGATGTGGATAATATCCCAGCGGGCGATACTCGGATGCATATGCAGCGGCGTTTGAGGCAAGTGTAGGTCGCTGGAATTTGAAGTCTGGTTGGCTTGAGGCTCGACGCGGCAAGCCAGTCTGAAAGGTGGAGTCGTCGCTGTAATGGCCTGCTTCAACTCTACTCAAGTCCAGTTTCCTATTCAACCCAGCCCTCAGCCCTAGTCCTCCTCTGGGGTATCTCGATTCGGCTAATCCCAGTCCAGCAGGACGGAGCCTTTCCTGCTGCTTCTGAAGTTGTGGCGACAAGCAAGAGGATGGCAAGGACGAGTGGGCAATTCGTCTGGGCAAGTATTGCAGAGGCACATGGTTGTGATGGGTTTGAGGGAGGCGGTCTAGGGATGAAGACGTGTGGTCTTGCAGTATGTACGGGTGAGTGGCGAGTGGGAAAGTGGGCAGAACAGGGTGGAACTGGAGGTGGGGCGTGTTAGGATAGAGGAGCACGAGATGCTGGGCGTTGGGAGACAATCGTCTCTTTGCCTTCTGTCTCTGGGCTCCTCTACCACGATGTTCTACTCCTGATGTAGACAGTGAACGAAGCTTGGGTGAGGCAGAGTTGCTTGAGAAGGCAGGATTTCTTAACAAGGGCCTGGATCGCTCAAGCTCATTAGTGAACATGACTTCCACCGCAGATAGACTGCGCTTTGCTACGCCTGTCTGTTCGCTGTGTTGCCCGGCAACAGTTTGGTTGGGAGGTAGATGCTCGTACAGCTGTGTGAGAAAGAAACAAATGTGAGAAACAGGATCCAAAAACACATCTGAAATGTAAGTAACAAGTACAATACCTGCTTAGAGACGTCAGTTAGTATGTCAGGAGAGGATCTGCATTGTCGAGTGTCATATTCAGACTTGCAGTAACTTCTGAAAATAAAAATGCAAAACAGGCTGTAGATGCAGTGAAAAACAAACCCCTACAGCACTGTCCAATTTACTAAAGAATCTGTTTTTGCGACTTAAAGGGAAAATGTTAAAACGCATCCCAACTTTGGTCATCATTTGTCCATCCATGTTGCTGTGGGTTTCAGAAGTGTGCTTTGTTTGAGTGGCTCAGTACAGTAACATTGACCCAACTGCTGGCGTTAGTTAAGGCTACCTAACTGTCTAATCCAGTAGAAGACAGCAAGAGTGTTTGGAAAATCATTATGTATAATTTATGTTATTCCCTTTAGTCCCACAGAAATTTATGCAAAATTTATGCACAAATGTTTTCTCTTTAAATCTCAACACCCAACATAACATCTTACCTTTCAAAAGGCAAATGTTTCTTGCCTCCAGAGCCCACACACTCAAGAAGTTGCTTCTGTGTCCTGCCACTACAATATCACAATTGTAAACATTAAAAGATTTTTTACAAGACAATTATTGCTGATATGCAAAAATAATCCCATCAAGTCTTGTTCACACTCAAAGTGATTTTCTTGAATATTTGGAATTCCTGCCACTGGATGCCCTAACATTATTTGTGGCTTGCAAAACAGAGTTATACACTACCATTCAAAGATTTGGGGTTGGTAATATCTTGGAAATAAGTCTCCTTATGCTCATGCTTTTATTTGATCAAACATATAGTAAAACAGTAATATAGTGAAATATTATTACAATTTAAATGCTGATTTTGTGCATTTCTCATTATTATCAATATTGAAAACAGTTGTTCTGCGTAATATTTTTGTGGGGACTGAAACTTTTCTCAGGATTCTTTAAAGGGATAGTTCACCCAAAACTGAAAATTTGATGTTTATCTGCTTACCCCCAGCGCATCCAAGATGTAGGTGTCTTTGTTTCTTCAGTAGAACACAAAAGATGATTTTTAACTGCAACCGCTGAGGTCTGTCAGACAAATCCAAATTAAACCCTGCAGCTCGTGACGACACATTGATGTTCTAAGACACGAAACGATCGGTTTGTGCGATAAACCGAACAGTATTTATATCATTTTTTAACTCTAATACACCACTATGTCCAACCGCGTGCAGCACTCATTAGTAAGGTCTGATCGCGCTCTGACAGCGGCACTGATGTCTCGCTCTCATTGAAGTATATGCGCGAGACATCACTGCCATTGTCAGAGCACGATCAGACCTCACGAATCGAGTGATGAATGCAGTTGGACATAGTGGTGTATTAGAGGTAAAAAATGATATAAATACTGTTCGGTTTCTCGCACAAACCGATCGTTTCGTGTCTAAGGACATCAATGTGTCGTCACGAGCCGCAGGGTTTAATTTGGATTTGTCTGTCGTGTTTTATTTAAGTTCCCGCCGACTTGCATTATACCACTGACAGACGGCAGCGGTTGGAGTTAAAAATCATCATTTGTGTTCTACTGAAGAAACAAAGACACCTACATCTTGGATGCGCTGGGGGTAAGCAGATAAACATCAAATTTTAATTTTTGGGTGAACTATCCCTTTAATGAATAGAAAGTTCAACAGAACCGCATTTACTATATATGAAATTGATTTTTTTATAACAATGTAAAAGACTACTGTCATTTTTGATCAGTTTAATGCGTCCTTGCTGAATAAAAGTTTTAAACTTTTGATCAGTAGTGTATATTGCTGGTAAAAACAAGACTACATTCTATTTTTACAATCAGTTTTCATGCTGCTAAAAATAAATGTTTGTGTGTATAAAAAATCCAGCAGTCCATGATGCATCATATCCTGAACATAATGAATGTTTGTCAATACATGAATCGATGCTGACAGTTTCTGACCCATCATTTTTCATGTATGTGGGCAGAGACATTTCATATTGTAGAGTAAAATCACTCACAGTGACTAACTTCTCCATCTTGCCTTCATTCAACTATAGTATCTGATCATGTCGCTACATTGCTGCTCATTTGCATCAAGTTAAACTATTCTCAACTTTGTCATATTGCTAGTCAAATGTCATGTAATGTCGCCAATGGTTACTGTTGCTCATTTCGTCGGTTATCGTCAACTCTCACTAAATCGCTGTCAGTGTGAAAGCACTTTCACACATATAAACCAACGACTGTAGTCTCTAGTTGTGTGTTCAAAAAAAAAAAATAAAAAATAAAAATTAGAACTGCTCTGTTTAATATCCTCATTACACTCTCTCAGAGGGTATTAGACAACTGGGGCTTCTCATTGCATTCCACAAATCTAAAGTCATTCTCTCTCACACACATACCTGTATCTGAAACTGGATCCTTTGCTAGACAGAATGGACTTTTGATGTGACTTGGGCTCCTCAGCAAGTCTGAAGAAAGCATGATACTCCACACACATTTTCCAGAACGCCTTACACACATCTCTGCTGGCCATAGAAAACTCAACAGTGTCCCTCCTCGAAGGCTAACACAGTAAGAGTTGAGTGAATGACAGATTAAGATTGTTAAAGCATTTTCAGACTCAAATTAAATGCCTTCAGAGTCAGACTAATGCTAGCTTATTAGAAATACATTCCAATAAACATTTTTCCTTCCTGTAGTAGCTCAAAAATAGTGACCTATGCTAGCAACATCAAGGTCATGGGTTTGATTCCCAGGGAATGCATTAACTGATCAAATGTGTACCTTGAATGCAATGTAAGTTTCTTTGGATAGAAGCTTCTGCATACATGTAAATGTAATTTTTACCATTTCATTGGTGCTAATTATTTATTAAGAGGATAAACAAAAGTTGTGCATCTGCCTTCTTCCTTTTTTTTTTATGTGGTTTATCTTTCTTTTCTTTTCTATCTCATTGTTGTCTCTCATGATAAATTGCTTGTGCTGTTCCTCATTTGTAAGTCTGCCAGCTTTGGATAAAATTGTCTGCTAAATGACTAAATGTAAATCTAGAAGTCAGCACTAATGTTCCAAATATAATATATGAAGAGAAATATAATTTCAATTGTTGCAGAGGAACTATTGTTTTCTTTTCCCCACAGTTTCCCAACAGTGCTAGTAATGGAGGGATTGTTTGTGTCTCACCCCAGTTTCAGTGTGGAGTTTGATCAGGAAATGTTTCCTCTTGAAGCTTAGCTTACGGACCTTGGCCCAGCTGAAGGTATTGATCTTTGTGTTTCCCTGATAATGGTATAAGATGTTAAATATTTAAACATGTAAGAGAGAATTTATATTTCTTAGCTGCATTTAAGGTTGTTGTGCATATGTAAGCATGTAAATGTAAGCATTTATATCTGTACAGTACCTGAAAAACGAGTACCCCCATATGTGTGACAGCGAGGTTGATTCTCATGCCTTCTCCATCATGGGCAGGGTGAGGACGGATCCCGTACATGTCCATTTTCCGGGCAACCTCCAACAAATGCACATCTGATTCAGCAGGAGTGTGGCCTCTGTCACCAAAATCCAAATTAAGTTAATGGACAAAATTAAAGATGTTCAATTACTCATCTGTCACAGCATATTGTACATTATAAGAGCTGCATGTTAATGGGAATATTATCATTTTGTTATGCTCATACTGTGTGTAACTGATGTTACCTGTGCTTTTTGTGAAAGCGAATGATTTTGTGGTCCAAGTACTCCTGGTTTGGCACATATTGCTTATTTTCAAGATGATGAGCATCCAACTCATCATCATAATCCCCAATTTCTGCTACAAATGGGGACAGAGAGGGAAAACGATAAAGTGTATATGATAATCAAACAGATGGCATGTAAACTTTCAATGAGGTAAGAGGAGATACCTTGCAGTATATGAGAGACCAGCAGGGCGGCACTGTTATCATTACAGGTGAGGCTGCCATTTGACAGATCCTGTTTGATCTGAAGGGCAAACAGATACCTGTATAAAAGAGGCAGCAGTCAGACTGAACGCATATCACCTATCACCATCTATTTATCGGTAGTCAGACTGAACGCATATCACCTATCATCATCTATTAATCGGTCTATGTAATAGATAAGCATGTGCTTGTGGTTTACCTGGTTAAGCCTCTCTGCAGTTGTCCTGGGTCAGGAGGGAAAAATTTCACTATGAAATGGAACGCCACATCACTGGTATCTATGGGAAGTGCACAATCTTATTTGACCCTACTAGCATTAAAACTACTTTATTAATAATCTTAATATTAACTAAAGGATCAAGCAGACAGTGATATTCTAATGGTTAAGCATCTGGGATGGTAAATAAAAGGTTCAATCTAGGGAACTGCTGGAATTGGTGAATACTAACTTCTGAGACCACATATTCAAATTAGGGGATACAGAAAGCATCTGTAGTTGAAAGTGGGGTAAGATGTGCCAAGGGGTACATTCTCAAGATACAGTATTTTAATGTATTTTTAAAAGTATGTTCATTTGCAAAAAATGCTGCTGACATGCAAAAAAAGCATGTCAGCAGCATTTTTAGCTGTTCATGGAGTTTTCTACGTGGGCAGTATAATGAGTGTTGTGTCAAAGAGTTTTGGGGGCAAGTTGGATTTCTGAATCACTGAATCACTTTTTTTCTTTTTGAGAGCACAGTGGCTCAGCAGGTAACACTGTCGCCTCACAGCAAGGATGTTCCCTAGTTCGTGTCTCAGCTGAGCCAGGAAGCTTTTCTGTGTGGAGTTTGCATGTTCTCCCTGTGTCTGTTTCCTCCAGGTGCTCTGCTCCAGGAACATGCAGTATAGATGAATTGGAGACACTAAATATTGTCCGTAGGTGTGAATTAATGTGTGTGTGTGTGAGTGTGTGAGTCCCAAGCCATGTAATAGGGCTGGGGAAAGACCTGGTGACCTACCCCGGAAAAATCATTGCCAAGAAAGTTCACGGACAGTCTCTCACGTATGACAAGAGATGGCCCATAGAATCACCAAGAGTTGGATACGTTTGAAATGGTTAATGAATGAATGATTTTATGGCACAGTGTTGCAGATGGCTAAAATATATTAAAGGTTTATTTCACCTAAAGATGAAAATTACTCACCCTCATGTCATTCCAAACCCTTTTTTCCAAAGACTTTCATTCATCTTCAGAACACAAATGAAGATCTTTTTTGATGAAATCAATGAAATTGATGAAACAATTCCTGTCCTTCCATAACTACACAACTGACACTTTGATGCTTCAAAAAGTTCATAAAGAGACTGTAAAACTAATAATATATATGAATTGAGTGGTTTAGTCCAAATTTTTCTGAAGAGACTCAATCTCAAACAGATTGAATTTAGGCTTTTATTCACATAAACATTTATCAACGCACACATCAGTTGTGGTAAACAGAAGCTCAAACATGTTTGCTTGACTTGAGAACCAATGAGGTTCATTCTCATGTGTTACGCAGCACGTTTGAGCTTATGCAAGAGCCAATGAGGTTTGTTCTGGCGCATTAAGCAAGTAAGGTTGAGCTTCTGTTTATGTTCATTGATCAAGGTTTATATGTGATTAACCCTTAAATGCATACCTCGGGTCTTTAGTGACCCAGGACGTCATTCACTACCCTCCTTCTCATTCATTTTTTAAAGTTAGACTTCAACCTTCTTGGTATTCCTGAATTGATTCATTATAAAGAATATAACATGAAAAAAATCATAAAATTATAAAAGAATGCCTATTTTTGAATTCATTTTTTGTGAAAATTGTATAGGGTCGCTAACGACCCGAGGTGTCTATCAGTGTACGTATATTTTTTCTGCACAACAATAATTGAATCTTAGATGACGAAATAAGTGCAATTCACCTTTATTCCACAAGGTGGCAATGTCTGTTACACAATGCTGAAGTGATGACTCTTTCAGACAGAAAACGAAATAAGAAAAACATGAAATGGCTCAGTGATTTACTGCAGAGCAAGTACTAAACGCAATCAAATATGACTGTAACTGTCACTGGATGGATCTGGTGAAGCTGTTAGTGATTGAAATATTGATTTTGAAGATGTTAAAATTATATAGTTCTGAGAATATGTTTGAGATCGCGAATAGGCTCATATTTGTGACCTCAAACATAAAACTAGCCTATTATTTGCTGAATTTACTGGGAAATTAGCTCTGACGAGGACAGTGATGATGGCATAAAACATCTGCTCAAACTGAACCCTTTCAAGTTCCAAAAGTTAACAAAATATGATTTATTTTATTCTGTAATTGCTACTCTAATATCAGAGGAGTTTTATATTATCGCGACAGGTAGAGATCCTTCCATGTTAGATATTGATCTGGGTCTATAAAGACCCGAATATGTAAGAATGATTGGTGAAACAGTCATGCATTTAAGGGTTAAAAGCCTAAATTAAATCTGTTCATCATATAAAACGATTGTGTCTCTTCAGACAAATTTGACTAAACCTCTTAATTCATATGGATTAGTTTTACGATCTCTTTATGAACTTTTTGAAGTGTCAAAGTTCCAGCTGCGTAGCTGTCAATGGGACAGAAAGCTCTCAGATTTCATGAAAGATCATCAGAAGAACAAAAGTCTTACGGGTTTGGAACGACATGACAGAATTTTCATTTTGTGGGTGAACTATTCCTTTAAGTGTATCAATTTGACCTCTAAATCCCTTTTCCTTGCCAATAAAACTTAACTAAAGTTGTCACACCATTCACCAAGTTACCAAGCATTTGCTGAACAAATAATCAACTGAAAATTAACCAAGTGGACCTTGTCACAAGACGACCACTACAAAACTCACTTTTGATCTGCTTAGCCACTGGTTTCAGGAGTTCAAGCCAGACCTGTAGAAGAAACATTAAGACCTGATTTAATTTTCTATTGCATCAAAAAAAAAAAATCCATTTGACAAGTGTAGATAAAGCAACTATTTCAAGGGACAGTTCACTCATAAATAAAAACATTGTCATTGTTCAACCTCATGGACGCTGATGAGATCAGTTACTCTGAGTTGATCAATTTTTATTTGTGAACAATCCATTCAGATCAGTTTTCTGAACTGGATAAACCGATTTTAAATTTGTATTTTTTTCTACTTCTCTCATGAAGTCACTGCAAAGAGTTAGGCGAATGTCATAATTTCCAAAGTGCTTTTACATCCTTTTTAAAGCTTGAAAGATCTAGACCCCATTCATTATAATTGCATGAAAAAGAGCGACCAACAACATTATTGAAAATTTCTTCTTTTGTGCTCCATGAGGGTACAACATACTCATTTTTTAGGGTGAACTATTCCTTTAAGGGCTGCTATTGACATCACTGACAGGTCAAAGGACTCACATAGCTGCCAGTATGGTGACGAAACTCCAGGCCAAAGTACTCCTTCTCCAGCAGCTTTAGATGACCACACACCTTATTGAAGAAATCAGAACCCAGAATCTTTCTCTGCAGAAAGACGAAGAAGAATAAACCACAGACATTTTATACTGGTCTCAGTGCTGCCTGCATCAATGTAACTTAAATGATGTGACTGCAGTGTCACTGTGAAATTACTCCTCGGATTTGCTTCTTTCTTCCATTTCTATTACTTGATGCGGGTGTTAACGAGATGGTGATGCGATTTGAGCAGAATGTTACTGTTAAAGCAACTTTCTCTGGTAATTGAATCTGCAGCAACTGAACTGCTCAAACAGAATTATGGGGAAGTCAGATGCTCACTGAGTCAGCCTCAAAATACAGGGTTGCTATCTGATGAGTGTGTTTGTGGGCACATATGTGTGTGAGGATGTGTCACTAAACCCTGTATTTACTGTGACAGCGGGGCATAGAAACTCCCCATTATCTTGTCAAAGACAAGGAACAAAATAAGATAGAGGGATAAAGTCAGGGACAAGTGTGAGATAGAGAGGTTAAAACAGACCACAGTACAAAAATAAAGAAAGATCTGTGCAACTCATGGCAGGGTGAAGTTACGTCAGAATATACAGACTTTGTAAATATGTGTGAAGACATAATGGATGCTTTTTTTGCACTGTTTATTCAGGACAAATCTGACTTTCAACAGTGAATCATCATTGAACATGTGCTTTAATCCAGTTTTGTCTAGGGAATATAATCAAATGACATTTTTACAGAAAACGTGACGCGCTTGTCCGTGCAAGTGTTGCCACCATGATGTCAGAATGTTGTGGCTAGCAAAATTATTTATATGTTGTTATAGTATTTATTAATATTTTGAATTAGCTTTTGTTTTTAGTTTTAATTTTAATTTTAGGTTAGCTCCTGTTCTGTCATCATTGTTTTGTACCAGTGTTAGTTTTTGCATAGTTTTATGTAAACGTATTACTTTGAGTTTGATGAAATTAAACCATTTAAAGGATTACTTCACTTTCAAAAGAAAATTACTCCAAGCTTTACTCACCCTCAAGCCATCCTAGGTGTATATGACTTTCTTGTTTCTGACGAAGACAATCTGAGAAATATTAATAAATATCCTGACGCATCCGAGCTTTATAATAATAATAATAATAAACTTTATTTTATATAGCGCCTTCACAGAAACATATAAATACAATAAACATACATTTGAGCAAAATTAAGAGAAGAAAAAAAAAATGCATTATATAAAAAGCAAAACAAAACACATTATTAAAAATAATCACTTGTATGCAAGCCTAAAAAAGTAAGTTTTAAGTGAAGATTTATAAACACTAAAAGAGTCAGCATGTCTGATCTCATTGGGAAGAGCATTCCAGAGTTTGGGAGCAAAAGAAGAAAAAGCCCGGTCACCCATAGAGCGTAAACGTGTAGAAGGTACAATTAAAAAGCCAGAATCAGAAGAACGAAGATTGCGTCTTGGGGTGTATGCAGTTAAAAGTTCGGACAGATATTGTGGCGCTAAACCATTCAAGGCCTTGTAGGTGAGCATGAGAATTTTAAAAATTAATGGCAGTAATGTGCTACCAAACGAGTATGAGCTGAAGAAAGTGTCTCCATCCATCATAAACATATTCTACGCAGCTCCAGAGGGTTAATAAAGGCCTTCTGAAGTGAAGCGATGCGTTTGTGTAAAAAATATAATACAAGTTATGTAGTAAAATATGTAGCTTCCGCCAGACCGCCTTCCATATTTAAATTATGGCATAAAATGGAACTGGCGTCACTTTCTTCAGTTCATACTCGTTTGGTAGCGCATAAGGTTCGTCAGGATGCGTCAGGATATTTATTAATATTTCTCAGATTGTCCTCGTCAGAAATAAGAAAGACATATGCACCTAGGATGGCTTGAGGGTGAGTAAATCTTAGGATTATTTTCATTTGAAAGTGAACTAATCCTTGAAGGCAATCAGTTTCCTCAAACCATTTAAAGGTGCTACAGAGGATGTTTTGTTTTATACATTTTTGCAATATTACTTGAAACTGTCTTTACTAACTGATAAAAGACTATTTATTAGGTGCACTGAAAGGAATAATATTAATATACATCATCTGTGCACGAGGTAGGGCCTTAAAAACATCAGCCAACCATTTACGTGATCATCGAGTAAACGATTGGCCCTCTGGCTTGTCAATCACTGCCGTGACGTTCCTTGTGCGAGACGTGCGCGGCTGCGCGCTCCAGTAACTTTCCACACTCCACAGGCGCCGCATGCAATGTTTTTGTCAGGAGACAGGAGTAACAACTGCAGATTATGAGTTACCTGCGGTGAGTCCGACATAATGAATCCACTAACACGACACAGCGAATGCCGGTGGTAAACACTCGTGTTCCAATACTTGTGCACGAGTTTATGAGGCGTTCCCTCGAAATAAGCTGTGAAGGAGGGGGGTTGTTCTTACGCATGCGCTCATTTCAAAAACTCACTAACAGTCTTTGGATTCTCAGTCGACAAAAAGATCCTCTTTAGCACCTTTAAGTAGCTAGTTGTTAAGACCTAGATTTATTTCAAACTGAATGAGTGGAATAAACTTAAAATCTTTAAGTTGAGTTTACTCAAATAATTTACTAAACTAAACACTAAAATATAAGTGACTTTAACTTAATGTATATGAGTTTACAGTACTCAAGGCAATCAGTGTCCTCAAATGGTTTGCGTTACAGTAACTTATCGAGTTTTACAGTATTAATTTTATGTGCTTTCCTCATTTTTATTTTTTTTTTTTTTATTTCTGTTTAGCTTTTAGTTTTAATAATTTTAGTTCTTAAACCTAAACTTATTTTATTTAATTTAGTTGCCAAGACTATATTTCTAAGTTTCATTTAACTTTTTCAAGTTTTATCTTCTAATATTTATGTTTTATTATATTTCAGATTAATTTCAGTTAACGAAAATGACTTTTAATAGTTTTAGTTAACTATAACACTGGTAGCCACTAGTTACTAAGGCATTCCTATGTGGTTGCTATGCTCTGAGTGGTCGGTTACTAAAACAGCCAGAAATTTCCCTCTTTTAGTGTAAATTTACAAGATTTTATACACATTTTTAAGTATTTTGCTCAGACAAGCAATAGCATAGCTCTCATCAACAAGCCACACGCTCTAAGGTACCATTCATGTCATTAAAAAAACCTAACCCTCAGTATTAAAAAATAATAACAGCAAGCACCACAAAATATGCTGAAATTACATTCTTTTTACCAAGTATTGATTAAAACAACAGATTGTCTCTCTACAACCTGACATCTTTCTCTCAGATTTCTTGTATTTTTCAGTGCTTCTAATTGCCTGTTTTGCCCGAGGGTGTAGGGGAATGCTGGCGTGCTCTCTGGAATGAGGCCAGGACAAGCTTCTGTTCAGTGTAGGCCATGATATTTACCCCTATTCAGTCACACACATGCCTCACGGGCACTAAATCTCTCACTCACTCACTCATTCACTCACTCTCTGTCCTTTTTTTCTGTCCATCTCCCCACCACCCTGACTTTATATCTCACCTGCTTTTTCTGACTGGTAGGACAAGCTTGTGTTGTGTAAAAGCAGTGAAAACCCCCAGGCACGTACACACACATACACACAGAGCATCCCCCATGAAGCAGAAGCAGCAGCAGATAATGGGACATGAAATGATGCTCCTTTACAAGCAAAACACAGCTAGAGTAAAAGTGAGAGAACCCCTTACACATACACACACACATACACACACTAGACCACAAAAGATGGTTTTGACAAAGGATGTAGCCTATTTTTTTAATTAATTACTTTTTAAATGAGGAAACGTAAAGAGATGTAAAGTGATATATTAATGCAAACATATTAAAAGTCAAAATTATGTATTGTCCTTGTTACCAGCTACACATACTTAAGTGATTATTTAATATAGACATAAACATTACAAAATGTAATTATAGGATAGACTTGGCTTGTTGTCACACTGTCACAATATTTCACAGGCTGTAGGGTTATTTCTGAAAGCCATTGTCAAATAGCTTGAAGTCTCAGCCACAAAAAAGCTACACTTTTACTTCCCAGGAAAAAAAAAAAAAAAAAAAAAATACAGTTCACTGAACACATTCAGTGCCTCAGCAGAGTTGTCACACTATATGGGGTATTTTGAACATTTCATCAAACATACAGATATATCAAACTATTATTTGGGCAACAAGTAAATATGCATATGACATTTATGAAAACTAACCTACACAGTTAAAATCTACCTTCATTATACAGCTGAATCTAGTCTGAGTGCACGCCATGTGGTTTTATTGTGTTTAGTTGTTTAGCTTACGCAACAGATAGCAAAAAATATGATGCTATTAGAATGTTAGTTTGGAGACAAAGCTCACAAAACATATTCTCGACTAAGAACCGCAGGTTTGAAACCCGCACGCAAAACCACTGCTATAGAAAAAAAAAGAAGCATTTGTGACAACTTGCCCCGGTCTGTATAAATATATATATTATTTCTCACCTCCACCTCGAAAACTCTCTCACTGTCGTCTAAGAAGACGACGCGTAATCGCAGTTTCTCATTCTTGTTCTTCGTCCGCGCAGCTGTCCTATTGACAGGTGTCTTCAGCAACTCGAACTTATCCCCCATCTTCTGCGCCTTTAGGGTTTAAACACCACACTTTTCATTTAAATAAAGGACAGAGTGTCCATAATGTGGGACGTTATCCGTTTGATGCTGTAGTGAGGGAGTTGCGCGCGGCGGTCTCGTGACGACTGTTCACGCATCCTGTTCTTAAACTGAGCAGCATCAGCAGCACTACTGCATCTGATCTCAGTGCAGAGCATCTACCTCACGAGTTACAATCAACACAAGTCTGTAAAACGCGGTTTCATGTTGTAAACAAAATTACTGACCGTAAATATTTCGTCACTTTATTCATCGTTGTGGACGCTAAATAAAGTCCAAAGTAAAGAAAAGCCAACGAAAAATGGCAATAATTACTATAGGCTAAAGATAAAAAAGCCTACACACACACGATAGCCTCTATATATATATATATATATATATATATATATATATATATATATATATATATATACTACCGTTCAAAAGTTTGGGGTCAGTAAGATTTTTTAATGTTTTAAAAGAAGTATCTTCTGCTCACCAAGCCTGCATTTATTTGATTAAAAATACAAACAAAAACAGTAATATTGTGAAATATTATTCCAATTTAAAACAGCTGTTTTCTATGTCAATATACAGTAAAGTGTAATTTATTCCTGTGATCAAAGCTGAATTTTCAGCATCATTACTTCAGTCTTCAGTGTCACATGATCATTCAGAAATCAATCTAATATGATGATTTGATGTTCAAGAAACATTCATTATTATTATCAATGTTGAAAACAGTTGTGTACAATTTTTTTTTCAAAATTCTTCGATGAATAGAAAGTTCAAAAGAACAGCATTTATTTAAAATAGAATATTTTCTAACATTATAATTGTCTTTACTGTAACTTTTGATCAGTTTAACTCATCCTTAATGAATAAAAGTATTGATTAATTTTATTTCTATCCCCCAAAAATAAAATTAAAATTCTTACCGACCCCTAACTTTTGAACGGTAGTGTTTAATGTTACAAAAGATTTAGATTTCAGACAAATGCTGTTCTTTTGAACTTTCTATTCATCATAGCATCATGAAATAAAAATGTAAATAACTGTTTTCAACATTGATAATAATCATAAATGTTTCTTGAGCATTAAATCATCATATTAGAATGATTTCTGAAGGATCATGTGACACTGAAGACTAGAGTAATGATGCTGAAAATTCAGCTTTGATCACAGGAATAAATTACACTTTACTGTATATTGACATTGAAAACATTTGTTTTAAATTGGAATAATATTTCACAATATTACTGTTTTTGTTTGTATTTTTAATCAAATAAATGCAGGCTTGGTGAGCAGAAGATACTTCTTTTAAAACATGAAAAAAATCTTACTGACCCCAAACTTTAGTGTATATATATAAAGCAACTAACCTAATAGCGGGGCATGTTGTCACAAAAGGTCTACATGCTTTTTTTTTATTTTATTATTATTCAATTACAGACACGTACAATGCAAAATGTACAAGACAAATATAAGGCATTGTAATACAGTTCAGAAAAAGGTCAACATGTGTTCAGTGAACTGCATCTTTTCTCTCTGGACTATGGAATTCAATTGTTGTTTTTTTAGTCACGACTTTCAGTCTTGTGCCTATTCAATATACAACGGAGTAAAAGAAAAAGTATCAACTAGCCCCAGTATTCCGTACATTATTTTAGGACTACGTAGTCTACGTAGGCTTTCGGTAGCATCTATTTTATCCGTTTATGACAGGCTGAGGCTACCATACAACACAACCGTGACGTCTGGTTCAGGGAAATCTCCTCAGCTGCAGCTCATCTTATGTGCCATGAGGCGGCAGCATTTCCTAATGAATTTCTAAGCAACGACCCAGGTAAAAACAAATACTGTACGGCAAGTCTGCAAAATAGCGTACAACTGTGCGAGGACAAAGAGATTAAACAACTAATTAAAACGTCAGCCCTTCAAAAAAACATCTCACAACTGATCTGTTTCTCTCGTCCTCACCTTTTGTGCTCTGTATTCCTCGGCAGGTGAATGTAATCTCTTGTTTTGATACGGTGAAGCGGAACCTGTAAGGGGAGCTGAAGCCGGAGCTCTGCTGACCAGCTGCTGCTGTTCCATCACACATCATCAGCATCATCACCACCGGCCCTGTTTGATTTTCCGAGCACCTGTCGGCCTGTGAGTTTTCCACCGTGTATTCTGAGGCCCGTGCACTGCGGCTGAGAGGTAATTTGTCTCTACGACCACCTTAACCTGCAAACTACAACATTTGGAGAAATGCTCTTTTCTGCTCTGGTTTTTACACACCTTCCCCCCCTCACACACTCACATTTTACTACAGAACTGTCCCTAATTGGGCCTATTTTTGAATGTCAGAAAGATGTTTATATTTTAAAGTCAGAAAGATTAAAAAAAAATCATATGCCCTTGTAACCTTAAATCAAAAACAGCCGCAAACTGCAATCATCGGGGGGCCAAGCATAAATGGCCCATGAGTCATTCCACGAAACCGGTACGATTTGAGTCCCTCTGACCTTTTTCAGTGTAATTTATCTGTTGGGTCACCAAAATATATATTTTAAAAGCTTTTTGTATTAATTGAAATATCTCCTTTAATAACATTTAAAAATATGACATACATTTTATCTTTATATTAGAAATTATTATTTATTTATTTTTTTCAGTTGACACCACCTGTTTTGTCATGTCCCTCAAGGCCTTCTATGAAAGTGTACTTGGGATATGAATAATAAAATGAGAAAAAAAATCCATACATTTTGCCATTCCCATAAATATCCATCTGTGCTTTTTTGCTTGTAAATTCATGATTATTCATCAAAATCACATTATTTAGTTCCATACCTCAGTAACCCCTCAACCCCGTTACACAAACCATAATTAACTGATACTTATGTGACATCATTAATAGGAAGTGACATCATTGAAGTCAATATTGTGAGCAGACACATGCAAGTTACCACCTTCTTTAATAATTATAACTAAATTATGTTGTGAAATTGTGTTGGTCAAGCTTAACGACTCAACACTGTTACATCATTTAAAGATAGAAAACTAATTCTTGTGAAAATTATCTTTGTTATTTCAACATTATTCATGATTTCTTAAAATCATGTATGCCATGTACTCTCCATTTATTCACTAGATTTAAAGCAGTGGCCAATTTGGGGAAAATCTCACAACCCCGTCACACACAACCCTGTCACACCTACATTTATATTATTATATATTTTTTTAAGTTTATGAATAAGTAATTTAAAGTTTGTTGAGCTCTGTCTGAAATGTTCAGAGCAATCATAAGAATATTGATTTTTGTTCAAATTCTGAAGTTAAGCCAAAAATGATGAGGTTGCTGTCACAAAAAGTGCCCATTTCAGGCTTTAGTGTGAGATTTTATGTAACTTTTATATTTGCAATTACTGAATTAGTGTGAGGGACATCTGATTATGGGAATGACTCCCATGTGTTAGTTTGGGTTTGATGAAGCAGGTTTGCAATACATGCTGGTGTCAAAAGGGACAACTGACTTCCAAAGGAAATCACTCATTGCAGCATGCAAAAATTATTTTAATTATATTATATATTTTGGCCTGGGATGTTGGGATGGACTCCAGCAGCACCACACGACAGAGGATAAAGCATTTTGAAGAATGGCTAATTGGATCGATGGATATCATATATTTGTACAAATTACAATATCGCCTAATAATGCTGAATAAATACTACACATTACTAAAGACATGTTAGAAAATTTACTTAAATCCTATAGAAATGAAAATTGTCTTAATTTTAAATGGACAGCAGTATAACATTTAACATTTTTATTAGCATTATAAGCAAAATAAATATAAAATTGCTTGTTATAGGACCACCCTATGGCCAATTTTCACAAAATTTGGAACACATACTCAGCTTTACATGGTCTGTGATTGTCAAGTTCTGCAATGGTATGCCATCCACATTTTATGTTATTAGCTGCTGAAAATTGATTGGCTGCTGGTGGCCATGTTTTTTAATGTATCCCAGTGAAATGAGATGATATGTTAGGACATCCACTAAAGATGCATACCCATTTTCAACTTCATTAACCAACCAGTTAATGGCATTATTAAAGATTTTCTGTTGTAGCGCCCCCTATGGGAGAAATAGGATAAAATTTGACTTTCATCCATAGAATGTCTGTGTACCAAGTTTCCTTAAGCTTAGACTTTGCATTCAGAAGATATTTGCATTAGTGAAAATGGGCCACACCCACAGTTTCCATTGGCTTATATCTGATAAACAGTTTGACCGATCAAAATTCTTTTGATTACTTCTTGCCATGTGGTTCTCTAGTCTAGATGACACATGTCAAGGATTCAGAGGACACAATAATTTTGTTTCTAGCCCTTATGGAACCAGAGATATTAACCAAAATGCAAAGTGGCACCAGTACCTGAAAAATGTGTGTCGATGCGCCTGAGTAGCGGGTGGGATTTCTGACCATCCCACCAAGTTTGGGGTCTCTACGATGTACGATCTCTGATGCTCAGACAGATTTAGGGCAGAAATAGAAATCCTTACAAATACAATAGGGTTCCTGCACTTTGTGCTTGGACCCCTAATAACTTTCTCTCTCTCTTGCTTCAACTTCTCTGTTGATGTGTTTACTGGTGCAAGGGTGAGACAACCTGTCACTCACATGAGATCGACAAATAGCAAACCACACAGATCTAATGATCCAATCAATTCCTGATGGACAAAATCAAGTCCCACCCTACATTTTTTTCTTGTTCAAGAAGCCGTTTCATATGGATATACATCACAATAAGGGGAAAATCATAACTTCCATTTCAAGCCAACTTCAAACAGTTCTTTGTAGTCAAAATTTTAAAGGAGTATTTACACTTTCTGAATTCACATGATTTCATTGATCTGATAGCTATCTGTCCAAGTGTAAATGCCCTCCAAGACAGATCTGAGATAGATAGCAAACCTCAGGATACATGATGTGAAAACAGATCTGTAATACATCTGCATGTAGATCTGGTTTAAAGTAAACTTAAAGGGATAGTTCACCCCAAAATGAAAATTATCCCATGATTTACTCACCCATCCTAGGTGTCTTCTTTCAGACGAACACAAACGGAGATATATTTTTAAAATATCCTGGCTTTTTCCAAGCTTTATAATGGCAGTGAATGGGGGGCTCGATTTTGAAGCCAAAAAAAGTGCGTTCATCCATCCATTGCAAAAGAACTCCACTTGACTCCAGGGTGTTAATAATCAGGGGTGCACATAACTTTTTTGGTCTGGTTCTCAAGGGAGTACCTGGAGATGTTGCTTGGTACTCACACTTTACACGACACATCCTAAAAGCTGTCCTTATCACTTTCCTCCTGACTGCTCTCCTCACTATCTTCTTTTCTCTCGAACATGGTAGATGATGATAATGATTTTTTATTTTTTTTTACTAACATTAATGACAGCAAAGGCTGCTGTCACTTTAAGAAGGAAAGCACGGACCGAATAACTGACACACATCCGGTTTCTTTCTCAACACTTCACTTATGACATAACCGAGAGAACACTTGCCGAGACAGGTATTTTGACATAATTTTGTGTGTATGTTTCCTTTCAAGCGCAAGTAAACGCGAAAGCGGAATTAATTCGGTGTTCGAGCGCTGTCTGACTCATTATGCGCGCGTTTCGGGGGGCTGTGCGCACAGATTACAGTTCGCGAGTCCCGATTTTCGCCTCTTCTTCCGCTTTTAAAGTCGTTTGAATGTGTTAATTGGCGAGACAAAACACGTCCAAATTACAAACTTTCACTCTATGATGGTTAAATATAGCAGTTAATCCGCGAATCACATGCGTGCCGAACCGTTGGACCTTATCCGTATGGATCACGGATTAACTGCGATCCGTTGCACACCTAATAATTAAAGAACACACATATTATCATGATTGCTATCTTACCAGAGATGGAGAAAAATCCTACTCCAGTAAGTAAACGTATCCCTGTGAACCGGTACTCAAAAGCGCTTCCTTCCATGTTTTCTAGTACGCATAGTTTATTTTTACCGCGCATGCGTACCTGCGTACCTCTAATGTGCACCCCTGTTAATAATGGCCTTCTGAAGTGAAGTGGAAAAAAAAAAAAAAAAAAATCCATATTAACTATAATAACTAGCTTCCGGCAAACGGCTGTACGCATCGATTTGTGGTGGAAGGGTAACCTCTGACCCGACGCATGACGTAATATGAATGTGGAAGCGCAGAGGATAGAGCAAAACAAAACACTGGTCAAGAATTAGAAATCTAAAGGGAGAAATTTTGAAGAGAAATATCTGAGGATTTTGATATAAGCAAAGAGGAGCTTGAGTTTGTTGCACAGCCTTATTTGTTTACACTGTGAGAGGCGTCTAAGCTTATGATACTCCTATATCCTTCGTCATACATCGCGTCACGAGTTACTCTTGTGGCGTAAGTCGACTTGCGCAGTATGTGTATGGTCATCTGCCAGAAGCTAGTTATTTTAGATTATAAAGTTTTAAATATGGATATTTTTCTTACAAAAACCCATCGTTTCACTTCAGAAGCCCATTATTAACTCCCTGGAGCCGTGTGGAGTACTTTTATGATGGATGGATGAATGCACTTTTTTGCTGTCAAAATCGGGCCCCCCATTCACTGCCATTATAAAGCTTGGAAGAGCCAGGATATTTTTTAAATATATCCAATCCGATTGTGTTAGTCTGAAAGAAGATCATACACCTTGGATGGCTTGAGGGTGAGTAAATCATAGGATAATTTTCATTTTTGGGTGAACTATCCCTTTAAACTGTGTGCATGTACTAAAACTGACTTTCAAAGATAACCCTATAAGTTCACCGTCCCGCGCTCCTGTGGCTCTCTATGTGAATGTGTGTGTATCGATGTGTGTAAATGACAAATTGTCTCATCCATTTGTTTCTCCCACCTTAAACTTTTATTCCTTGTTATTACTCATTTTCCACTTGAAAGATATAAAAGCACAAATGCCCTGAAAGAGTTACTACAAAATGTCAAGGGTGTCATTTGGAAAATGTCATACATCGCCTGGCATGAGAAGGGTGATATATTTTAGAGCTCTTCTGTTAATTTAGTAAGCAGTCAGTGGTCTTCTGGTTCATCTCACCCTAGGGGTCTGAGAAAAATAGACACTGGAAAAGGTCTAAACCATTCCAACCACTTTGCCCTTGATGATTCATTCACCTACACACTCAAATCCACATATTTAGCCAAACATCTGCCTTAAACTGTCTTCCCATTCGCTAATCCCCTATGGTTGTTTTTCCTCCCTGTTTGCACAGATGTCGTTTAAAGTTTAAGACCTGCATTTTGCCTTTGCTTTCTGGTGTTTCAGTTTGTGTGGTATAAGGTTCTGCTTCTTAAACTTGCACCGTCTCGTTGTTTGACATCTAATGATAGCGGACAGGCTTTTAAGTCAATGTATGTGTACATTTTTTTTATGTTAAAGTCAACATGATGCATATTTGATTTGGCTGAGTAGCATGGGTCAGTTAGCAGATGCTTGTAGAAAATATTTTACAGTAGATGCACAAAAGCATCTACTTTTGAAAAGAAATGACAGTTACAACATTTGTAATGTCACAAAAGATTTCTATTTTAAATAAATGCTGTTCTGAAAAAATAAATGGTTTCCACAAACATGCAACACAACTGTGTTTTTTGAACTTCAAATCAGCATATTAGAATGATTTCTGAAGGATCATGTGACACTGAAGACTGGAGTAATGATGCTGAAAATTCAGCTTTGTTATCACAGGAATACATTACATAAAAAATTACTATAGATATCAAAATGGAAAACTACGGAAGAGGATTAGGGCCAAGCAATAATAAAAAATAAAACCATCTCAAGATTAAAGTTGTTAAATTTCGAGAAAAAAGTCGTTAAATTATGAGAAAAATGTCGTTAAATTTCGAGAACAAATTCGTTAAATTATGAGAAAAATGTCGTTAAATTTCGAGAAAAAAGTTGAGATAAAATGTTGAGAATAAAGTCATTAAATTAAGAGAAAAAAGTCGTTAAATTACGAGAACAAATTCGTTAAATTATGAGAAAAATGTTAAATTTCGAGAAAAAAGTTGAGATAAAATGTTGAGAATAAAGTCATTAAATTAAGAGAAAAAAGTCGTTAAATTACGAGAACAAATTCGTTAAATTATGAGAAAAATGTTGTTAAATTTCGAGAAAAAAGTTGAGATAAAATGTTGAGAATAAAGTCATTAAATTAAGAGAAAAAAGTCGTTAAATTACGAGAACAAATTCGTTAAATTATGAGAAAAATGTCGTTAAATTTCGAGAAAAAAGTTGAGATAAAATGTTGAGAATAAAGTCATTGAATTAACCAATTTTTTTCTCGTAATTTAACGAATTTGTTCTCGTAATTTAACGACTTTTTTCTCATAATTTAATGACTTTATTGTCGTAATTTAATGACTTTTTTCTTGTAATTTAATGACTTTATTCTCAACATTTCATCTCGACTTTTTTCTCGAAATTTAACAAAATTTTTCTCATAATTTAATGAATTTGTTCTCATAATTTAATGACTTTGTTCTCGTAATTTAATGACTTTATTCTCAACATTTTATCTCGACTTTTTTCTTGAAATTTAACAAGTTTTTTTCTCGTAATTTAACAAGTTTTTTCTCAACATTTTATCTCGACCTTTTTCTCGAAATTTAACGAGTTTTTTCTCGTAATTTAACGTGTTTATTCTCAACATTTTATTTCGACTTTTTTCTCGAAATTTAACAAGTTTTTTCTTGAAATTTAACAACTTTAATCTCGAGATGGTTTTATTTTTTTATTATTACTTGGCCTTAATCCTCTTCCGTAGAAAAACGTTATTTTAAATTGTAATAATAATTCCCAATTTTACTGTGTTTACTATATTTTTGATCAAATATATTCAGCCTTGGTGAATATAAGAGACTTCTTTGTTGTCTTCAAAACATCTTACTGACCCAAACTTTGAACAGTGGTGTATAAAGTGCAATATAAAATTACATTTTATTTTAGTCATTAATTTTTCAGTAGATTTTTTTTGTTGTTGTTGATGATGGGTCTAAAAGCATAAAACCCACTTCATAATGAGACATGTTTCTGAATGAAACACAATATTTTAGTAAAAAATGAGAGGATAGACTTGATGAACGATGATGAAGAATGTATATGTGATGAGTTAGTGAGTTAAAAAAGTGATTTATGAGTAAGTCATATTACTTATCTGTAAATGTCCTTCCCTGAAGAAAGAAACCTCATCTGTGTATAAAGAAGTTAACAAGAAAATATCCTAAAAGAGGTCCTGCTAATGTATATGCAACCCTCGGGTATATGGCACGTCTACAGGAGAAAAAAAAAAAGGATATGAAAGTGTCTTTGAGCTCTTAGTAACTTGTTCACTTGTGTCAAGAGACAATCCCAATCCTTTTCCAGCCCCCTCACCCCTCTGGGGTCCATGTCTCATGAGAAGTCTTCCTGTGTCTTCACTCTCTGATGTCATGACCAAGGACAATGTCACAGCCTATTAAAATCGTCCACACTACTGGATCAAACTCCGTCTTTGCTTCATAAAAGGAGTAGGTGGAAAGGGAGAGATAGGGAGAGCAATCCCTTTATTCACACTGAAATGAAATTTAAGCCCCTACTGTTTTATACAGTGGAACGGATGTTAATGTGGATTCATTTTCTTTTGATTTTTTAAATCTCCTTCTTCTCTTGTGTTTTAAATGAGATTACATGTCACAGCTTAAAAGACTAGACAGAGGAATTTATATGGAGACAGAATCTATTCAATGGTCACTTTGTATGCTAATTGGCATGTTTAATGGTTTGTTTCCTCAAAACTCATCCATGTAACAGCAGAACTTGGTGAGTTTTTAGAAAACTGTTTGATCAGTTATGCTCTCTCAAGTGGAAATTCCAGGAACTACACTGCCTGACCAAAAAAAAAGGTGCTGTTTGGACTTAAATAGGCATACGCTTACGAGTCTATGACTGGATCATTATTGCCATGATTATTATGTTTCTAGCATGTTATATGTTTGGCAACAGTTCTTTTAACCCTATAATACAAGATATTGACCAAAAAATGATGCACCTCTCGATGGAAATAAATGTTATGATGTTATTTCCATCAAGAGGTGCATCAGTTTTTGGTCAAGATCTTGTATTGACAATGCAAGAGGTGAGCACTCTGTAAAGTCTCCTCCAGCACATCCCAAAGACTTTCAATGAATTTAAAGGTGCCCTAGATTCAAAAATTGAATTTACCTTGGCATAGTTAAATAACAAGAGTTCAGTACATGAAAAAAAGACATACAGTGAGTCTCAAACCCCATTGTTTCCTCCTTCTTATATAAATCTCATTTGTTTAAAAGACCTCTGAAGAAAAGGCGAATCTCAACATAACACCGACTGTTACGTAACAGTCGGGGTGTACGCCCCCAATATTTGCATAAGGGCAGCCAGTATTAACGTCTGGATGAAAGGCATTAGACAAGGGCAGAACGTCTGGATGTGCACAGCTGAATCATCAGACTAGGTAAGCAAGCAAGGACAATAGCAAAAAAATGGCAGATGGAGCAATAATAACTGACACGATCCATGATATCATGATATTTTTAGTGATATTTGTGAATTGTCTTTCTAAATGTTTCGTTAGCATGTTGCTAATGTACTGTTAAATGTGGTTAAAGTTACCATTGTTTCTTACTGTATTCACGGAGACAAGAGCCATCGCTATTTTCATTATTAAACATTTGCAGTCTGTATAATTCATAAACACAACTTCATTCTTTATAAATCTCTCCAACAGTGTAGCATTAGCCGTTAGCCACGGAACATAGCCTCAAACTCATTCAGAATCAATGTAAACAAAAATAAACACTGTACTTACGTGATTAGTCATGCTGCATGACGAACACTTTGTAAAGATCCATTTTGAGGGTTATATTAGCTGTTTGAACTTTTTTTATGTTGTTTAAGGCAAGCCCGAGCTCTTGGGGCGTGGAGCACGGGATTTAAAGGGCCACACACCCTGAATCGGCTAATCTAATTATGCCCCAAAATAGGCAGTTAAAAAAATGAATTGAAAAAAATCTATGGGGTATTTTGAGGTCCTTTAAGGTCTGGACTCAGAGGTGCCAATTCACGTGTGAAAATGATTCTTCATGCACCCTCCCAACCATTCTTTCACAATTTGAGCCTAATCAATCCTGGAGTATGATCATGGTTCCTACATGTTTGTTTGAGAAATGAAGCTACACACTACATCAATTAGGGGTAGAAGAACTGTTGCTAAACATATAACATGCTAGAAACATAACAATGACAGCAATAATGATCCAGTCATAGACTCTTAAGCATTTGCATTTAAATCCAAACTGTGACTTTTTTTTTGGCCGGGCAGTGTATTTTGAGATTTTACACATGTACTTTTGTAGTATTAATAGCAGTGTTGCCAAGTCTGTGTTTTTCCTGCGGAATTGTGCTACCTTTAAATGGTTGCACTGATGTACAAATTCGGCTCTCCTACTGACTCCCAGATGGAGAAAATTGCATTGGGCTATTTTTGGGCATTTTTTGGCCAATGGGCGAGTTTTATCGCGCAGACCTGGCAACCCTGAAAAATACTATAGAAAAAGAGGTTTGGGTCAAAATTTAGAAACAGTTTATTCCTTTCAACGTTGCAGACAAGATACACTACTCTTCAGAAGTTTGGGCTCAGTAAGATGCATTAAAAGGCATAAAAAGTGATAGTAAAGACATTTAGAATGTTACAAAAGTTTTCTATTTCAAATTGATATCTTCTGAACTTTCTATTCATAAACAATCACAACAGTGTATAACATTGATAATAATAAGAAATGTTTCTTGAGCTTCAAATCAATTCAATGCACATTTATTTGTACAGCGCTTTTCACAATAGATATCATTTCAAAGCAGCTTTACAGAGAATGCATGTCAACATTGCAATTTAGAGTAATCTGTTATCGGACTGTCCAATGTATGTAATTTCAGAAATGTATATATATAATCATGCAGCTAACAATGTAATAATTTAGGCAATTTAAATCATCATATTAGAATGATTTCTGAAAGATCATGTGACATTGAAGACTGGAGTAACGATGCTGAAAATTTAGCTTTGCATCACAGGAATCAGTTACATTTTAAGATATGTTAAAACATTTTTTTGTAATATTTCATAATTTTACTGTTTTTTTTATCAGATAAATGCACAAAAAACAAACAAAAAAAAAACATTTATTTAATTGAGTCTTGTAGTATAAGTTTACGGAGAGTCTGTTTACACTAAGTGCAAATAACCCAAATATGTTTACACTAACTCCAGGCAAAAAGACAAAAGAAAGCAGTCCCAACAACCTGGAGAGTGGCATGCCAGTGTTCAGCTTTTGATGCAAAAGACTCAAGAATCTGCCTTTTCTCAACCCCATTCTTCTCCCTATTCCCATTGCATATTAGCTCGGAGAGGCATTTATTTTAAATAAAAAGATTTGAAAAGTCAAAAAAAGTCTGGAACACCAAATGCAATGTACAGCTCTTTTTGTATACCATGCACGCTCAAAACCGTGGACCTTCGAGGACATATTTACAGATCAGCATGATTCAATTAGGGTTAGGTGTAAATGTAGAAATGGGCTTTATGGATCAAACAATTAAGCTCTTAATAAGGCAGCATCCATTTATTTGTCCATTTAATCCATTTATTTTAATAAATATGATCAAATACAATGAATATGTTGTTATGACATACTATTTTATGATGTACTACAATACACTGAGATGTAAATTGTAGTTGCCACAATATAACACTAAAGTATAAATAACATCTAGATAAATAACATCAAACAGCATTTAACTATTATTTACACAGTGCAAAGTAAATATATTTGCTATAGTGTAAATGGCTTAGATAGATACATACATAGATTGATTGATTGATTGATTGATTCATTCATTGATTCATTCATTCATTCATTCATTCATTCATTTCATTTCCATGTTCCATTTCCAGTTGTGGTGCTGTTCATTATACAGAGGTGACTGTAATGAGTATCGCTGCATAAGATCTGTCTGTTCTGTCTCAGTCAGTGTCACTCTCTTCTGAAGTGCAGGTCTGTGAAGTCTCATTTTTGGAGTCAGAGTGTTGCCAACAAGAAACAAAGAGTCGACTACCTGCTGAGAGTTAAACTTGTGGCAGGATACTCCTGAGATGATTAATGGCTTTGCTTATGATTTCATTAATCTATTAATACCACTGATAAGTATCCTGCTGCAGAGAGAGAAGGTCAGTGTCAGAATAAATCTGGACACTCATTAACCCCTCAAGCCAAACCTCTGCTCATCAGAAAGCTCTGCAGAGAGAGGCGAGAGAAATGCCATCTTGACTGGATGTAATGTTTTTAAGGAAATAGATCTTCTCATTGAATGGTTGATCCAGTTCGCAAACACCATTGTGAATGATTTGAAAATCGTTAATGTAGTCATACACCTTACCATTCGAAAGTTCATTCAGGGTCAGTAAGATTTTTAATGTTTTATGTCTCTTATGCTCACAGAGACTGCATTTATTTGATTGAATAAAACAGTAATATTGTAAAATATTATTACAATTTAAAATAACTGTTTTCAATTGGAACGTATTTTAAAATGTAATTTATTCCTGTGATGGTAAAGCTGAATTTTCAGCATCATTACTCCAGTCTTCCGTGTCACATGATCCTTCAGAAATCATTCTAATATGCTGATTTGCTGCTCAATAAACATCTTTGATGAATTAAAAGATCAAAAGAACAGCGTCTATTTGAAATAGAAATCTTTTGTAGCCTTATAAAGGACTTTACTGTCAGATTTGAGCAATTTAATGCATCCTTGCTGAATAAAAGTAAAAATGTCTTACCGACCCCAAACTTTTGAACGGTAGTGCGTTTTAAAAAGCTAAAAATATTAGCAACAGGTAATTGATTGATTGTGCAACTTTTGGATCAAGCAAAAAAATAGCTGCTTTCATAAGGTAGCCATAAATCCAAGGGTATACTTGATAGACACTCTAGATTAAAACAAGACAAGACAAGGTTTTTTAGATCTGTCCCATGATTGATCTTTTGAGGAATTTTAGGTTGAATACAGATGAAAGAGGTTGAAACTGTAGGTGTTTTCTCCATTATCTCATGGATCAAGTTTTTCCTTCATGTTGACTTTTTTTGTTTCTTCACCTTATCTGGGTGGATTTCAGTGTTTTTGGCCTTGTGCCTGTTCTATGCTGAAAATAGATGCTTGTATGCGTCATACATTTATTAGAGCTCGTTTCTATGTGAAATCATATCCTGTTTTCTGGTCAATAAGATAATATCTTCACATACTGCATTAGAGTTTCATTTGGATTTAGTTTGATGCAGGAGTAACTAATATTTATAGTCACAATTAAAACCTCTAGCACTTTTTGGCCCTTTTTAATTAAGGCAATAGCACTGATGGCATTGGTCTGTCGAAGATTGTAAGTAAAAAGGTTTTTAGTGTTTAATCAATGCTTAAATTTGTGAGATTTTATATCAGCAGGTTTCCTTCACACATACTAATGCTATCCTTAGACTGAGTGACGCTTGAAAGCAAATTCAATTAACCTTTTACACAGTTTTACCAACATGAACAAACATGTAAACACTTTATGCATCAGGGGAGACAGAGAATGGTTGTAACACTTTTTGCTTTAACATTTGTAACTTATTGTTTTTTTCTACTTTTTATTTCTTTTTATTTTAAGGATTTTAATTTAAAAGGCTTAAAATTCTTTGAAAAGGCCCCCGGTTTCACAGACAAGGCTTAAGCCTAGTCCCAGACTAAAATGCATGTTTTGAGCAAATTGCACTGACATATCTTAAAATATGTCACTGACATTGTTTTGTCTCAAAATGCACACCAGTGATGTTTTTTTAAAATATTTATTAAAGGTCCCGTTCTTCGTGATCCCATGTTTCAAACTTTAGTTAGTGTGTAATGTTGTTGTTAGAGTATAAATAAAATCTGTAAAATTTTAAAGCTCAAAGTTCAATGCCAAGCGAGATATTTTATTTAACAGAAGTCGCCTACATCGAACGGCCAGTTTGGACTACATCCCTCTACTTCCTTCTTTAATGACGTCACTAAAACAGTTTTTTGACTAACCTCCGCCCACAGGAATACACAAGAGTTGCGTTTGTAGAGTGTGTTTGTCGCCATGTCGTCGAAACGCTGTTATTTTCATCCCGCGGTCCAATCACCGGGTCTGATTCCGGCTCAAATTGATAGGGTAAAATTAAAGACATGTTTACAATAACACTGAGCGCGTGCATCTCCACGTTATGGTAAGAGGCGTGACCTTTCCGGGCAAGATGCGCTAAACTGCTGTAGAATCACAACACAGGAACCGCTGGCACAATCAGAACTCGTTACGTATTTCTGAAGGAGGGACTTCATAGAACAAGGAAGTCATCAGCCAGTTTTTATGACAGTGGAAACAGCGGTATACAGATAAGTAAATTATGTGAAAAATACTGGTTTTTTTTACACGCGAAACATGAACACATGTTATATTGTACACTATAAACACAATCAAAGCTTCAAAAAACCACGAAAAACGGGACCTTTAAGATATTTTTGATGAAATCCGAGACTCGTCCATAGACAGCAATATAATCAAAATTTTCAAGGTCCAGAAAGGTACTATAGACATTGTTAAAACAGTCAACGTGACTGCAGTGGTTCAACCTTAATTTTATGAAGTGATGAGAATACTTTTTGTGTGCAAAAACAAAACAAAAATAACAACTTTATTCAACAGTAACTTCTCTTCTGTGTCATTCTCATACGTTGTTAAGTCCAGCGCCTCCAGGTTCTACGTCAGAACGCCGACTCGTTATTGGCCGCCTCCTGCACCAGCATCACACGCATGCGTCGTGCTGCTCACGTGATCAGCTTTGGCCAATGAGCCGGCATTTGGACGTAAACACGGAAGCCTTCACTGTGCTTACTGCGTCAACTGCGTAAGGATAATGACAGAGAAGAGAAGAGATTGTTGAATAAAGCAATTGACAGAAATTTCATTTTTGGTGAACTAACCCTTTAAATGTCCTAATTGAATTAAGGCGTACTCTTGGCTTAATCTAAGCCCTGTCTGTGAATCCAGGCCAAAAAGTATTAAACAAATACATAAAACATGGGCATTTAAAAAATATATTTTACTGATTGAAATTAAAATGCTAAACATTATTTGCAGTGCACAAGGACTTAATATTGAAAATGAAAGGTTTTCGGCAGGCCTTAACAACCCAATAAATCACAAAATTTGTGCTTATGGAGTACCTGTAGTAAGAACATGCTACAACTTGGTCAGATAACTCAAGCTATACATACTCAGCATACCGCAAAGGTTGACAACATGTTTGTCCGTGATGGGACTGCATCACTTTCTCCAGCTTCAGATCTCAGTGTTTTTCTATTTTTTTTTTTTTACCAAGGCAGTGATATCTACAACATTGTGGAAAAAAACCTGGCCATGCATTTTTTCCCTCTACCTTTATGGAGAGTGAACGGAAAGTCGTAAAACCTGGTGCCAGCTCTTACCTGGCCTTCCAAACCCTGAGATGAACTTGAAGCAGAAAGATGAGTCAAAAGCGATACAACACTGATTTAGAGCCTTGCGGTAGCCAATGTTCAGGGAGCCCAGAGGAAACTCCTCTTCTCCGCCAGGAAAACTGATGGGACGAGAGGAGTCAGTGAAGGAATGATAAGTTCTGTCAGACTAAGTCTAACAATAACTGAGAGAATCTCTTCTGCACCAGGGAGAAATAAAAAAGAGTGGAGGGGTGGAAATATTATGGTGGAAAGTAAACAAGGGCCAACATGTGGAGCAGAAGGGAGAAAACGTGTCAGAGACAAGAGGAAATGTCTTTTTTTCCCATAATGCTATATTTTAATTTCAATATTGTAATATTTGTTCATTTTGACAAGTTGATTTGAAAATTTACTGCATCTTTTTGTTTCTTTTTGTTCTTACTTCCTTTCTGTTCAACTTCAACTGTTAATCAAAAGCCTTGTCTTCATTGTCATGATATCGTCATGGTTTTATCCCTCTCATTTGAGCTTTGCAAAACCCACAGTTGGTGAATCGATGAGCAAGCACTTGTAAGTGGTAAATCATGCAACATTCCGAGCTGGATTCCAGCATCTGTCAGCACCATATCTTCAAAATCATTTGGTGATTATTTACTATCTGCAGACTCGTTCAAAGGAAATAAACAATAGAGTGGAAGAGGGAGACATGAGATAAAATTTGACAAACATGCACATGCATTCCTTTACAGACATTTTAGTGTGAATTTACAGTATATTTCTGGCTACTAGTTTCTGCACTTTCATAGTATTTTTTATTTTTTTTACAGCAGTAGATCTACAATTATTAGAATTACTGTAAATAGAAGGAAATTAATGGGATAGCAGATTTTATTACAGTAATCTCTTGTACATGACTACTAAAAGTTAGCATTGCAACCCCAATCCCAATATTATTTAAAAAATCAATCCATTTAAAGTATTTTATTATTTTTGTGCTATATAATATTGCCACATAAAAAAAAAAAAAAAATAACATGACTTTAGTTAATAATTAAGCTAATTTTCCTTTATAAATAAAAGTCCAAGCAGTTCTGCACTAAAGTGCCTCACAGAACATTTATTTAAGATTAAAAACATTCCCAAAACGGTATGAAAATGTCATATCAGTGACCAAAATTATCACATTATCAGTATTATCATTATCATGGTATTGTTGAAATGTGCTGGAATTGAATGTTCAAAAAGTACTGATGCACACTGAAATCATTTCATGTCGAAAACCAACAAATAACATTAGCAGAACTAGGCTATGCATTATTTTATTTATTTATTTTTCATTAAAATAATAACATTAACAAAGATGGTCGGATTTTAAATGAACAAAAATTGTTGGATGAGTCACTTACAACATAAAATGTTACCACAAGTTCAAATAAAGTTTTGACGAAAACCTCACATTACAACCTTTATGAAAAGGAATGATAATGAATGATCTTTATCTGTTCCATGAACAATTCTATCTTATTATCTGAATTGTTGAGATTTTCAGAATGCACATTAGCTATTATTTTCCATCTACCTGTTAAAATTTGCAACAAAAATTGGGGCATTTTTTCAGATTTGTTTCATTCAGATTTGTTTCATTGATCTGAACAAAAACGGTAGATGGGCTGAATGTCAGTAGGTGGCACGTATGGAACAGCAGAAATAAAGCTGTTTCCCCGGTAAACTCTGTAAACAAGGCAAAACGCTACTTTATTAGGCATTATAAAGTACCTCAGAGATTGTGTTTTTGTATAGGCCAACCCGGAAGTTAGCAGCGCACTGGTTCCCTCGATCGAAAGCCTATGCATTTTTCCCATAGACTTTTGAAAACTTGCAAAAAATAAGCTCTGTGTTTAACAAAGGGTTATGACACTTACACGTTTTGTCTATCAAGATAATCTTTACAAGTTAACACACATTTTGAAGCCTAAATAAAGTCGTCAGATATAAAAATCTAACAGTAGGCTATAAACGGACTACAGCACACCATGGTCGCGGATCAACGTCACCAAGACCAAGCTTCCTCAAATTTTATTTAAAAAACAATTTTATTTAAAGGTGCCCTAGAACGTTCTTTCACAAGATGTAATATAAGTCTAAGGTGTCCCCTGAATGTGTCTGTGAAGTTTCAGCGCAAAATACCCCATAGATTTTTTTTAAATTAATTTTTTTAATTGCCTATTTTGGGGCATCATTAAATATGCACTGATTCAGCGCGTGGCCCCTTTAAATCTCGCGCTCCCTGCCCCCGAGCTCTCGACTATAATACAGTGTATAAACAAAGTTCACACAGCTAATATAACCGTCAGAATGGATCTTTACAAAATGTTCGTCATTCATGCTGCATGCATGCTTCGGATCATGTGAGTATAGTATTTATTTTGATGTTTACAGTGATTCTGAATGAGTTTGAGGCTATGCTCCGTGGCTAACGGGCTAATGCTACACTGTTGGAGAGATTTATAAAGAATGAAGTTGTGTTTATGAATTATACAGACTGCAAGTGTTTAAAAATGAAAATAGTGATGGCTCTCTTGTCTCCATGAATACAGTAATAAACGATGGTAACTTTAACCACATTTAACAGTACATTAGCAACATGCTAACAAAACATTTAGAAAGACAATTTACAAATATCACTAAAAATATCATGATATCATGGATCATGTCAGTTATTATCGCTCCATCTGTCATTTTTTGCTGTTGTTCTTGCTTGATTACCTAGTCTGATTCCGCAGTGCACATCCAGACGTTAATACTGGCTTATCTAATGCCTTGAACATGGGCTGGCATATGCAAATATTGTGGGCGTGAATATTAATGATCCCGACTGTTACGTAACAGTCGGTGTTATTTTGAGATTCGCCTGTTCTTCGGAGATCTTTTAAACAAATGAGATTTACATAAATAGGAGGAAACAATGGTGTTTGAGACTCACTGTATGTCATTTCCATGTACTGAACTCTTGCTATTTAACTATGCCGAGGTAAATTCAATTTTCCATTTTCCATTTTTCGATTTTTCATGGCACCTTTAAAAAAACATGCTCGCTGATTATTAAAAAAACATGCTCGCTGATCTGTGCTGTGTATGAATACCTATCCACTTTTTAATGAGAAATGCTGTCCAAATGTCCTTTTAGCAACTTGTTAGCAACTGCTGTTTTTAAGACACAATAAAGGTTTAAAAAATCACAAGTGGGTTATAACTGGTGTGTTTTATGTCATAGATCAAAATGTGAAAATATTTAGAGGCTTTGTTAAGCACAGACCTTATTTCAGACGATTTAGCAAAAACTTCAAAAAACCCATAGACTTTAGGGCGATGGAACCAGAAGTCCTAAAATGCTAACTCGCTTCCGGGTTTTTTCTCTGAGGTACTCTATACAGAGGGAAGGTGAAAAGCAAATGCCATCTATACTTTCCTGAAGACATTCGGTCTCCCTTATTCATTCATAAATTCTTAAAATTTCTCTCAACACTCTACCTTCCGTCATGTTTTCACACAAATTGAAACCTACGCTGGATGCTGAGACTGCGTGGTACTGTTGCCAACTTTGCTGAAAGCTGAACACTGTATACTATTTACCGTGAGTTTTTCAAATACAGTTTTAATTATAATTCAAATGTGATATGATGATATCGTCAAAACGGTAAACGTTTCATCCCTAAAACCAACACTTTTTTTGACTCTGAGAAAGTCCAGAGAGCTTTGTTAAATAATTAGTACTAAATTTAGTCCTAACCAATGTCCAAATTCAGCTCAGGCATATAATAACAGCAGGAAATTTGAGCTGGAGGAGACTTCGCCTTTCATCATTGTCACTTTTGGCTGCTGTCACCTCAGACTCATTTAACCAAGAGGAAAATTCATGTAAGTGTTTTTAGCATCTGTCAGATAAGCAACACATCTGTTCTCATTTGCACATAATGACAAAGAGCTGAAAAAGTAAAGGGAGATTGTGTCTAAGGCTGAGCTGTTTTTTATACATGTGGCAGGCAGTCATTTCTTTCTGGATGTGACAGTTTGTGACACGCTTAACTTTGGCAGTTTATTCTTTCAATAGATGCACATGCGTTTCTAAATAGCAGATAATTAACCTGTGTATTATATTTATCAGATAAGGTTTCTTCATCATCTAGGACTAGGTCATCGTAAGGTTTGTTTTAGAGCATCTGGATTTATTTTTTCGTTTACTGAAGACGTTTGGCCACTTGTCTGATCTTTTCTTATATATCATGTTTATATTGCTCTTTTGAGTGACAGATCTGTGTCTGTCTGTCTACAAATGCATGTGTTTGAAAGAATGGAAAAAAGAGATGAGACAGGAGTAGAAATATGGTCCATACTCTTTCTTTATTCTCTCATTCCTTGAGTCCTTGAAGTGATCTGATGCATAGCCAAATCTCTGACGGACTGACCTTGTCTTTTCTCTCATATTTGTGTGTATGTGTGTGTATTCGAATCCACTTAAAGGGATAGTTCACCCAAAAATGAAACTTCTGTCTTTAATTAGTAATTACTCCCCCTCATGTCATTCCAAACCCGTAAGACTTTTTGTTTATCTTCAGAAGGCAAATGAAGATGTTTTTGATGAAAACTGACAGCTTTCAGATCCTTCATAGACAGCTATGCAACTTGCATTTTGACGCTTCAAAAAGTTCATAAAGAGATCGTAAAACTAATTCGTATGAATTGAGCGGTTTAGTCCAAATTTTCTGAAGAGAAATGTTTGCTTTATATGATGAACAGATTTAATTTGTGCTCAGATTTCATCAGAAAGATCTTCATTTGTGTTCTGAAGATGAACGAATGTCTTACGGGTGTGGAACGACATGAGGGCAATTAATGACAGAATCTTCATTTTGGGGTGAACTAACCCTTTAAATGATGATAATGTATCCAGTGTAGTTATGTATTCAGAAATTATATCAAAGTATGAAATATTTAAATATAGTATTTATGTATTTTAGATAGTATTATTAATATGTTATGATTATATGCCTTTTAATTTCTTTTCAATATCTTTAATGTCTACGTTTTTTTTTTTTTTTTTTACAGAGATATACAGCTTTGATCCTGTAAGCAAGATGATTTATTGTCAGTGACATACAAACAAAGGTAAGATGCCATGGAGCAATTTTCATCACTCTCTTTTGTTAACTTGCATATGACAAAAATGGATACAGGTGCATGTTTTATTAATACAATTTAAAGATACTGTAAATCACTATGGATAAGAACATCTGCTAACTGACCGTTTATTTTTACATACAAATTTAAATATGATATTTAACATAATCTATAATATAATTAAATACATACATAAGATGAACAAATGATCAGGTAACTAACCTAATATAACCTGAGAAATACAAGCTCCTTTTAATATAAAAAATGGTAGTGGCTAATTATACTAAGTGCAAATAGTGATAGATGATATTTACACTAAGGCCATTTTTTGCATATCCAGATGGGTTTTTGAAAGTCTGGACAGCAAAGAACACATGACATCTGATTTAAAGAAAAAATCTGATACAAACCAGATACGGAGGTGGTTTACAATGCGATTCCAATCAGATTTTTACAGATGCATCTCAGTCATCAAATAGTCTTTTGTGTCACTCTTAATGCGACACACAACGATAACGTCAACATCGGTAATGGAAATGCCGGAAGTATTCACACGGTGCCGGTATGTTCAAAGATTTCGGCTTTTTGTCCTGTGCGATGGACACTTTTTTGGGTTAAATTAATACCCTTATTAATACCCCTCAATTTTCAAATCATTCCTTTACCTCTAAATTATTAAATGTGTTTCTGCAGCTACAGCTTTCACATCATTAATTTACTGTCCTTTAACCATTTAAAGAGCAGCATGTCAGTCTAAGACTAGTTATACACTCTCTCTTTCTCCTTTAAATTGGATTTGAATGGATTAACTCCAGACTTGTTTCCCAGAAAGTCTCATTCTTACTGTTCATAATTGTATTTCACACTGATATGCAAATTCAGGTCAAAGTGTCATTAAGGTCATTGGCATCTTCCTGACACTTTCAGATCATCATAATCCCACAAACAGTATATTAACTTGCAAAGTTGCTTCTTCGATATCCAAAAGGGGTTTTGCAAGTGTTCATAATGTTGACAAATTGTTTAGATCATGCATCTGTATCGGTATTGTGTCAGCATACTGTTTTATAATGCTTTCATGACTCACTCTTCTTCAAACAAACCTCTTCCTACTCTTCGCTTATGTCGTCTGAGTCAGTTAGTGTTCTAAATTTGTATATATCAAAAGCTCATGCTGAGATAAGACCATTGTACTAGACATTATAATTTCTAAACTACAAAAACAAACTGGAAATGAATAGCCTGAAAGCTCTATAGCAAAACTGTATCTACTGTAATTACATCTATAAAGCCTGAGGCCACTAATAAAAAATGCCTCTACTTTCCAGTTTATCTAATTTAATAGTACTTTTGTCCTATTCATATACAATTAAATCATTTTCTGCTACAAATTCTACAACAACAAAGATGTTTCTAACAATGATGCCCAGAAAAATAGATTTAAATGCATATAAGGTTTAGGTAAATGATGACAGAATGTTAATTTTTGGTTGAACCAAATTCTATCCATTTTCCATAACAGTCATTTTTACAAATTCATTAATGTGAATAAAGGGATAGCATGCCTGATGGGAACACAATTGTGGTTAAAGGGATGTGTGGGGTATTTTTATGGCATTTTTCTCAAAGGATTTCTCACAAGTCCCAGGAGAGGGATGCACAGAAGTCTTTCCACAGACACATCCAGATGTGTTTCCCAATGATGCTGAACAGATGGCATTCAAATGCTTGAGTACCTGACTTAGCCTGACCTATAAAAGACAAAGCTGATTCTTCTATTGCCTAAGGATCATACTTCTTATTTCACGCTTTATTTTCTTGACATAGCACTATTGCGCAGAATTTAGCGTGCATGAACAGTTTAGAGTGTATAACACAGTGGAGTGCAGCTATACATGTAAGAGGGGAAATTTCAGTTACACTTCATTTTAAGGTATCTTTGTTACAGTGTGATTATACATTTAAGTACTAAGTAATATTGGTTAAGAACATGTACGTCTATAGCGTTAGGGTTTGGATTAAGGTTTGGTTTAGGTTTAGTTGCATGTAATTATGCATAATTTACTGTTATCACAGTTAGTACATGTACAGGTATCATGTAACAAGAACACTAAAATAAAGGGTTACACTTTATTTTACAGTGCCGTAGTTACATTGTAATTCCTCAAATAAGTACTTAGTACTATTAATTAACTACATGTACTTACTATAGAGTTACGGTTAAGGTTAGGGTTTGGTTTAGGGTTAGTTACTTGTAATTATGCATAATTTACTGTTATTACTATAGTAAGTACATGTAGTAACGTGTAACTATGGCACTGTAAAATAAAGTGTTACCAGATAAAGTGTTACTAAAATTTCTGTGATTATTTTTGGGCAGAGGTTCATGGGGAAAAGGTGTTTCAAGTGTACTAGATAGATAGATATATAGATAGATAGATAGATAGATAGATAGATAGATAGATAGATAGATAGACTGATAAAACAGATATATAGACATACATACAGATAGATAGATAGATAGATAGATAGACTGATAAAACAGATATATAGACATATAGATAGATAGATAGATTGATTGATTGATTGATTGATTGATTGATTGATTGATTGATTGATTGATTGATTGATTGATTGATTGATTGATTGATTCTAAATGTTGCCGTAACTGATATAAAATAATTTTAAGTACTAGATAGGTAGGTAGGTGGGCCAAGTCTCGCCATACTTTCTGGTATTCTGCTTAGACATACAGACAGATATATATATATATATATATATATATATATATATATATATATATATATATATATATATATATATATATATATATATATATATATATATAAAAAATGTCTGTATGTCAAATATAGATATATAGACATACAGACAGATAGACAGACTGATAAAACAGATATATAGACATACAGACATACAGATAGATAGATAGATAGATAGATAGATAGATAGATAGATAGATAGATAGATAGATAGATAGATAGATAGATAGATAGATAGACTGATAAAACAGATATATAGACATACAGACAGATAGATAGATAGATAGATAGATAGATAGATAGATAGATAGATAGATAGATAGATAGATAGATTTGAAATGTTGCCATAAAACTATAAAAAAAACTATAGCCTAAATAAAAGTTGAATCTAAATATTAATAAATAATATAATAGTAGCTATAAATAATACTAAAATAGCAACTTAAATGGTCATGTGGTCCTAAATAGGCTATATAAAATATCCCGTGTAAGTTTTGTTTACATAGTGTAAGTTGTGTTTTCAACATGTGCAAATAGCATCTGTTTATTAAGTGTAAATAGTGAAAGAAGCACAAAATGTAAATAGAAGTAATTCTATTTGTACTGTGGTAAATTGTGTGAGCAGAGTGGGTGGAATCTGCAAATAGCCTTTACCAATAAAGTTGCCTATTTGTTGTTACTTCAAATAAACATTGCCTATTTATACTTAGAAGAAAAAAATAAATGTGGGGGAATGTTTTTTTTGGAGTTATTGAGACTGATGGATAGGTTCAGATATGGGATATCTCGTCCGACTCATCATAACAGCTTGAGAGCTGGACACTCGTTCAATAAAGGAGGAGGGCTGTAATTTCTCTCCCTCCAGTGAAGTCTTCACGCATAAATTGGAGCACATGTGGTTGGCAAAATGGAGCATCATTCTTCCAATGAGAGGCGGAGTCAACCGAGCCGAGAAGCGCTCCGTTCATCTGAATTTTCACACGGGTAAAGAGGGGTGCGTGGCTCGTTTCTGCCAGTCTGCTCTCTGGACGCAGTGCAAAAGAGAGGAAAGCATATAAGAGGGAGTGATGAGAAAGTAGACGACGTAAAAGGGCACATCAATAAATTGAATTGTAATAACCACTATGGCCGTTCCTGCGACTCTTCCGGTTCACTCTGGGAGTTCTGTGGTGTCCGGTAAACTCTTCAGAACCGACCCGTTCTTCTCGAGTCCCGCGGACTCTCCGCGACTGATCAACTCGCTGAACGCGACGCTTCCGAGCGGCGTAGCGACAAACGAGTGCAAAATCGTGGAGGTGCACGGGGTGAAAGTCGCTTCTTTCAGCGTTGATGGACAGGAGCTCATTTGTCTCCCGCAAGTCTTCGACCTGTTCTTGAAGCACCTTGTCGGCGGACTGCACACCGTGTACACGAAACTCAAACGTTTGGATATAAACCCGGTGGTGTGCACCGTGGAGCAGGTGCGCGTGTTGCGCGGACTCGGTGCCATCCAGCCCGGAGTGAACCGCTGCAAACTCATTTCCAGAAAGGATTTCGAAGCGTTGTACAACGACTGTACCAATGCAAGGTTCGTTTGGTGAATAACTTTTTTTTTTTTTTTTTTTTTTTTTTTTTTTTTTTGCTGTTTATACGTTTAAATAATTGGTGTGCATTAACTTTTAAATTGCAGATAGACTCCAAAAGTAAAGAACATGTCAGTACTTTTTTCAGTATCAGAGAAGGATTTCGTTTCTAAAAGCACTGCATTGAAGCAGAAATGTGTGAAACAGAGGTAGACTGTATTTTGCACCAGGGTTGGGTAGAGGAACATAGTGTCCCGTTATGTTGCTCTTGAGTCATTTCAGTGGGGACAGAAAGCAACAAGTGGGGCCCCAGTTTTGACTTGGTGGCAAATGTCCCGGAAATATTAAGAATAAAAAGAAATATGAGGAATACACCTTGTCACAAACTGCAAAGCTCTGAGAAAGATCTTAGAAATGAAATCTTTTGTGTTTGTTCATTTCATAAATTTTTTGCAAATAGTCTATATTGATTCAGTGACTGGTATAACCTAGTAACATTTAATTATCTTCAGTAAAACATACAAAAGTACTTGTATCTTGAATACATGAGGGAGTATATGACTTAATTATTTTAGGTTTTCAAAAACTTGACTTGGCTTCCTGAATGTTGTTTACACCACGTTGACTGCCTGGCAGTCGAAAGCTAAATAATAGTAATAGTAATAATATTTTAAAGCTAAATTGCAAATAAAATCAGTAACATATTATGCCAACTAATTATTCCAATGTTTTCTTTTTTAAACCTTTTAATGAGGCTTCATTTTTACAATCTAGATGGTTACACTAGCCCAACAAAAGGTATTAAAAGACTCAGAAAGTAAAAGCATGTTCATGACAGAAGAGATGTTTGCAGATGAATTACATTTTCCTAATGAATTTTTGATGCATCCCGACCAAAAAATGAGCTCAACCATGTCAGACATTCAGCCAATGCAAGGTCCCGAAACCGCTATATGAGGTAAATTTTCTTGATTAAACTTTTATCAAGGAAGTTTGCTTGCATTACAGTTTGCTTATCTGTCTTCTCCATGGACACCCTGGAATACTTTCAGGGACCCCCAGGGGTCCACAGACCCCTGAATGAAAACCCTGACTCTAATTGGATGGAATAGTTCCGTCAGGAACCATTAGTTCTGTGAATACACTTTGTGTGTCAGCTTGTGAATTTTTTCGTGACCAAAGTGTAATTGCCATTCTTTGAAGCCCAGAAGCCTGTTCAATCCCTAGATCCTCACATACGTGACACAGATCAATTTTCCAGATCCTCCCTTATGTGAACGCACATGCATTGGTCAAGATGGTAAACTGTTTATCCACTTTCAGACCTCGCCGCTTGTTTTTCATCAAGGACATTTTAAGCATCCTATGTTAAGTTTCATTAATAACAGTCTTCTTCTAAACCAATTTGTTTGCATTTCCTATCAAAGACAAAATTAGTTTGTATGCTAATACTTTAATGCATTTAAACATTTCATTTGAGTAATAGCTTCTGTTTAATCCCCAAGTGATTAACTGCAGAACTGTATATATTTTAGTATGTTTTGTACAGTGCTGTGAAAACACTGGGATCGTGTAACATCTATAGAGTCATGTTACGGCCACGCTTTATTCACGGCAGACAATAGGTTAAAATATGGTGCTTTGAATGTGATGTCCTAATCCTTCTCTTTGTTGCGGTCTGTTTGTGCAGAGACCATGACTGAATAGAGGGGAGATATATTGTCATATTAGGTCATGTGTTTTGAAGAAAGTCTGTCATCAGGTTTCAAAGGGACTTTTGGATACATTCACAGGTTTGAAGGAAATATTTTTATGTGGTGTGAATGTTAGAACTGTTGCCTCTGGTGATATTAGGAAGCTAGTATTTAAAAAAAAAAAAAAGTCTTGAAATTTAAAACTATAATCTTTTAAGAAAATGATGAGAGAGAAAAGCATCTACTAGCAGTCAGTTTTTTTTTTTTTTTTTTTTTTGGTAACACTTTATTTTACAGTGCAGTAGTTACACGTTACTACATGTACTTACTATAGTAATAACAGTAAATTATGCATAATTACAAGTAACTAACCCTAAATCAAACCCTAACCCTAACTGTAACTCTACAGTAAGTACATGTAGTTAATTAATAGTATTCAGTTTTTATTTGAGTAATTACAATGTAACTACGGCTCTGTAAAATAAAGTGTAAACTTTTTTTTTTTTGCTTGTAGATAATTATGTAAAAAAGCTTTCAAGCTTTTAGTTCATGTCTGTTTGAGGCCATCTATTTGCTAGTGTACTGCTCAAGTCACATCATAATTCATTGTTAATTAAGTTATTAATAAGAAAGTATGATGATAACTGAATGATTCCAGGAAGAACAATAACATTTTTGATTGTATTAAGAATTTAGTATTGGTCACATTTCACCTTTGTGTTGTCTGGATTATGTTTCCTAGCAGATGGTTTACACTGCTGCGCATGAGTGAACTGCTTATTGACCTGTGACATATATTGTTGAGAACACACACACATACACTCATGATTTTATTTCTCTGTATAAACAGTGATGTCTCACCATATGTGATTCTAAGAATACAGCAGGCTCAAAGGGTGACTTGTTTTATTGCCTAGCTTGTCATGCACTGAACATTACCATTTATTAACAAGAATTTGAAAACCAAAGAGTTAGCACAATAAAACATTAAGTCCATGTCTCAGATGTTGTTGAATCATGATTGTGTTGATATGAAGTGATCCATGATGTAATAGTGAGTGTACTTGTGGCTGCGGTGAACTATGTCTGCTATAATATGAATATAGAATGGCCTCAGGATTCGAAATTCCAGCTCTTGACTCTGTAGTGAAGCCATTTCTCAATTTCTTCAGTGTACTTTGCTAAAAGGGATAATTCACCCAAAAAATGTAAAAATTAACCCATGATTTACTCACCCTGCAAGCCATCCTAGGTGTATATATCTTCTTTCAGACAAACACAATCAGAGATATATTTAAAAATATCCTGGCTCTTCCAAGCTTTTTATAATGGTAGTCAATGGGAGGCAAGATTTTTGAAGCCTTCCAAAAAATGCATCCGTCCATCATTAAAATAATCCATATGGCTCCAGGGGGTTAATAAAGGCCTTCTGAAGCAAAGCGATGGGTTTTTGTAAGAAAAATAACCATATTTAAAACTTTATAAACTAAACCAGCTGTATGGATTATTTTTATGATGGATGGATGCATTTTTTTGAGCTTCAAAATCTCGTCCCCCATTCACTACCATTATAAATCTTGAAAGAGCCAGGATATTTTTAAATATATCTCAGAATGTGTTCGTCTGAAAGAAAATAGTCATGGCTAGGATGGTTTGAGGGTGAGTAAATCATCAGATCAGATAATTTTCATTTTTGGGTGAACTATCCCTTTAAGAGGTAACAGTGTGAATGCAGTAACCTGTTAATATGGGTGCCGCTTCAAATGCATGCTCTACAAAACATGCCAAACATGGCACTATGTGCTGCTTCAAGCAGTGAGTGTGAAAGACCATGAGAGCAGCGGTTATTCATTTGATTCCTTATTGAGTTGTGTCTCAGCTGAGGTCATTCAGTACATTCAGTACTAATGAGCTGCACTAGGGGTGCAGTTGCACTCAGCGAGGTTAATGTGTAGCGTGAAGTGGACATTTTGATAACACTTAATTACATTTGTCCACATCAGAAGCGGATGTTGGATGGTACGACTTCTGCGTCACATCATTGTGCCTCTCTATCAAGAATCAGGCTGTAAATATTAGAAACTTCCTCTTCAGAAAGTTATTGTGTAGACCAGGTGAACATCAGGAAGATATGGATAATAAAGCTCCTTTATGCTGTTAGATTGTTATATTGCCTGTAGTTAAACAACAAGGTATGCTTTATACTGTAGATACTCTATTTGGTGCATATACTTTGCTGTATATTTAGTCTTAATTCTAAAAAAAATATTTTAAATAACATCCTTTACATACAGTACACTGCCTTTCCAAAGTTTGGGGTCACTACAATAAAAAAAAAAAAAAAAATTGAATTAATTATTTTCTTCATCAAGAACACAATACATTGATCTAAAGTGACAGTATTTATAATGCTACAAGATTTCTATTTCAAATCATGGAGCCCTGCACATGACATGCGGTTAAAAAAAAAATATATATCGTTGAGCACAAAATAACAATTCATTCCCACAATTTACCAACTTACTACTTACTAATACTACTTATTAATACTACTACTATAGCATATATAGTAGTAGTATGTTACTATTACTACTATATAGTAGTAGTATATTAATACTACTACTTGCTAATACTACTTACAACTTACTAATCAGCACGTTTTACTAAAACCAACTAAATATCAGCACGTTTTACTAATTCGTTCCATCGTTTTAAGTTAATCATGCGCTCAATATAATAATTACTAAATCGTGCGTACGATATACTAATTTAATTGTTCCCTTGTTTGATAAATCGTGGTAATGTTTAAACAATGTGTTCCCTTGTTTTAGTTAAATAAAAATGGTAAAACAAATTAGTACAACATGGCCACGATTTACTAAAATGAGGAAATTAATAAGTCGTGGAAACAAATTCTTAATTCGTGGTCACGATTTACTAAAACGAGAGAACGAATTCTTAATTTGTGGCCACAATACATATATATTTTTTCCGCATGTCATGTGCTGGGCTCCATATCAAATAAATACTGTTCTTTTAACTTTTAAGTCATCAAAGTATCCTAAAAAAATGTATCACAGTTTCCACAAAAACATTAAAGGGTTAGTTCACGCAAAAATGAAAATTCCGTCATTTGTTACTCATCCTCATGCCGTTCCACACCCGTAAAACCTTCGTTAATCTTCGGAACACAAATGAAGATATTTTAGTTTAAATCCGATGGCTCCGTTAGGCCTCCATAGGGAGCAATGACACTTCCTCTCTCAGGGAAGGTACTAAAAGCATATTTAAATCGGTTCATGTGAGTACAGTGGCTCAATATTAATATTATAAGGCGACGAGAATATTTTTGGTGCGCCAAAAAAAAACAAAATAACGACTTATTTAGTGATGGCCGATTTCAAAACACTGCTTCATGAAGCATCGGAGCATAAATGAATCAGTGTGTCGAATCATGATTCAGATCGCGTGTCAAACTGCCAACGGCTGAAATCACGTGACTTTGGCGCTCCGAACAGCAGATTCGATTTATGATCCGATGCTTCATGAAGCAGTGTTTTGAAATTGGTCATCACTAAATAAGTCGTTATTTAGTTTTTTTTGGTGCTCCAAAAATATTCTTGTCACTTTATAATATTAATATTGAACTACTGTACTCACATGAACCGATTTAAATATGTTTTTAGTATCTTTATGGATCTTGAGAGAGGAAGTGTCATTGCTCCCTATGGAGGCCTCACGGAGCCATCGGATTTCAACTAAAATATCTTAATTTGTGTTCCGAAGATTAACGAAGGTCTTACGGGTGTGGAACGACATGAGGGTGAGTAATAAATGACAGAATTTTCATTTTTGGGTGAACTAACCCTTTAAGCAGCAACTGTTTTCAACATTGATAATAATGAGAAATGTTTTTTGAACACCAAATCAGTGTCACGGGGCTGTCTAGTTTACATCCGAAAAATGATGCGTGATGCAGAATGAATGATTGATACTTTTAAAAAACATCAAGAATAATCAAAGTACCTTACACAAAAACATGATGAAACAGAACAATTAACAGAAAGAACTGAGGGCTTAAATACGCAGAAGAAATGATCAACGGAACAAAAAACAGGTGCATAAATCAATCAGAAACCATGGCGACAAACTATGAATGAGAATTCAGGCAAATGGTAACAGGGAAAACGAAACAGAACATGGCCATGAAACTAAACAGAACCAGATACAGAAACTAAACATAACATGATCGTGACAATCAGCGTATTAGAATGATTTCTGAAGGATCATGTGATACTGAAGACTGGAGTAATGGCTGCTGAAAATTCAGATTTGCCACCACAGGAATAATATATATATATATATATATATATATATATATATATATATATATATATATATATATATATATATATATATATATATATGTATATATATATATATATATATATATATATATATATATATATATATATATATATATATATATATATATATATATATATATATATATATATATATATATATATATATATATATATATATATATATATATATATATATATATATGTATGAAACCTGAAACATTTCCCTTTCTTTTGTTTTCAGTTACAATCAGTTACAAAGATAGTGTACAATCTTTTACAGTCATAGGCAGGTTAAACTAAACAGACAATTAAAGCGTTAAGAGCTTTTTACCATTTGTGAAGAAAGACAATAGCTGTGTTTAGCGATTGGATCACAAAGAGAAGTTCTGTATGTTATGCCAAGTGATCAGCTGATTGTGAGGCGCTAAGTGACAGGTTAGTACATTAAGTACCCGAGATACTGAAAGAAACAGGAGGAATCTGGCATCTTTTTTTCATGACCTGACGCTTGTGCGGTTCACAGACACATAAATGAATGATCTCGTCTAGACGCAACAAGAGTCAGCTAGTTTTCAGACTAACAGATCCCTCATCTCACTTGTTTTAGCCATAGCATCATGATGTCCTTTATGACTTCTGTTGAGATCATGCGTCTGTGTTTGCATTGTGGTCATGTAGACGGGTAACATGCGGATGGATAGATGTGTTGTGATAATGTTTCACCGAACAAAATAAACCAGACTTCTGTTCGGGTCTCTTATCTGAGTGAGGGAGATAAGCTGCTGTAAAATAGTCAGTTTCCCCTTAAGACAGTCAAGCAGACAAACACACACTCCCTCCCCACGCTTTTTCCTGTTGAGGTGTGGATGTTATGGATGGATGTTAGACACATGATAAGCCCTCTCTTCCTACTCACCTCTCCATTAGAGGCTTGAAGAAAACAAAAACGACAAAGTGGTGCTTGACAGTAAATGTTTTTTTTCTCATGCCTTCCTTTTAAAGGAGCAGTTCACCCAAAAATGAAAATATCTGTCATCATTTACTTACTATTGTATCTTATCATATCTAACAATATGACCAAAATGGAGAATTATTTTCAGCCACTTTTTTTTCAATGCAATTACAATGAAAGCTTTTTAGACATCAAAAAGGATGCAAAAGCATTGTGAAGTTATCATCATGGTAATCCATATGACACATGCACTAAAGTGTGTGTACATTTTGTGAACTGGATCAATTGATTCATTGAAAAAGATCTGACTCAAAACAATGATTCATTCACAAATCAGACATTTCTTGTGAGCACGCCAAGGATATCTAGGCCAGGTGTCAAGTATTTCAGTGAATAACCTCAGGACTTGGAATATAAGAGTTGTGTGGACCACTATCATACTTTAATGGTGTATTTATGAAGCTTCATTCCCCGTTTATTGTCATTGTATGGAAAAGAGCATGAAAATAGTGGAATAGATAGAAAAATAATGGATTTTCTCATTTCTAACTGAAAAAGCCACAGTGAATTAAATTACTTGGGGGAAGAGTTGTGTGTATATATATATATATATATATATATATATATATATATATATATATATATATATATATATATATATATATATATAATGGTAATAAAATATGACAAGATCTCAGAGTTAAACTGTGTCAGAAAAAAATAATCTTAATTATGTCAGATAACACTTAAGCAAAACATGGTCAGGTCAAAGTGTCTGAATAATTTTTGGTTTCAAATTTGTATCAATTTTACTGGTAGTCCACTGTATGAAGAATTTTTGGGTATAATATGTCACAGTTTACTTTATTTTGCTATCCTCACTTACATAAATGAACTATAGTGCCCTGCACCAACTAGTAAAAATATATCAAAAATATTTTTGGTTTGACTGTATGTATGTGTGTATATATATATATATATATATATATATATATATATATATATATATATATATATATATATATATATATATATATATATATATATATATATACAAATACAAATATTTAAGTAGTTAGCAAGTAGAGAGATTGACTGCAATTTGGTGCAATTTGCTTGCTTCAATTCCCTGATTGGTGGGGATTGTTTTGCAGAATCATGGGTAAACACAATTATTTAAAAAACGGGTTGAAATTATGCAGGATGATGGCTTCAACAAAATTATATGCCATCAATTAACAACCTCATAGCTCACAGTAGGTTTGTCTTTAATGGTCTATTAGTTATTATTAAAAATCAATTCACTTGGAGAAAAGGAATAGGATTTTTACTTCCGGGACCTGATTGTTGCACACTGTTGAATAAGTTTGATATTAAATTCTTTTTGTCACGCGTAAGAAAACTCTTTTGCGTTAAAATCACTTAAACACATGCCTTTTGTGGCTTGTTGGTTTATTCCACTCCTGTCTGCTATATTCTCCCAGTTTTTCCCATTCTCACCCTGTAGCACCTCTGAGAATGCTGCTCGCGTCTCTCTGTCCGATCACAAGGTGTCATCCCTGACTGTGCTGACTTGGCACTTTTCCGACACACACACACACACACACACACACACACACACACACACACACACACACACACACACACACACACACACACACACACACACACATAGAGGATTGTTTATTGGCTTGCAAATATGTCCTCTATCTAAAAAGGACAGAGAGGGAGAAAAGTAGAGAGAATTGAATAAGTAAATGTTTTAATATGCAGGAGGCAAAGAGGGAAAGAAAGACAGGAAGAGAAGAAGAGAAAGAAGAAGTATTCATGAGCTTGAGGCAGAAACTGAAAAGCAGTCAGTGGAGAATTGTGGTCATTAGTGGCACTTACTAACATACTGTAAGAGTCACTTTTACTATTGCTTATACTTTTGTGATTTAAATAAACTGTGAAAACTGTTAGCGTAGAACTTTAGCGTGTAACTCATGTTACGCTATTTGTTGTAATATTCATCTTTCTTTCTTCAGTTAAAATGAAATTAAGGCTTTTGAGGAAAACATTCCAGGATTTTTCTCCATTTAGTGGACTTCAACAGTTACCAACGGGTTGAAGGTCTAAATTGCAGTTTCAATGCAGCTTCAAAGGGCTCTACACATTCACAGACAAGGAATAAGAGTCTTATCGTGAAATGATCTGTCATTTTCTAAAAATAATAAAAATTGTATACTTTTAACCACAAATGCTCGTCTTGCACTGCTCTGTGACGCGCCACGTATTACGTAATCACATTCGACAGGTCACGCGTGACGTATAGGTGAAAGTACCGCGATAGGATGAAAAACCTAAATCATTTTCTCCTCCAACTTCAAAAGCGTCAGACAGCGTTGTTTTACCTTTTTTTTTTTTGTAAAAGTTGTTTGACTTTCTTTGCACGTTTGCTTTGTAAACAGTTGCTCGGTACTTCCGCCTACGTGACATGACCTTTCCAACGTGATTATAATGCGTGGGGCATCGTTTTGCTAGATAAGACTCTTATTCCTCATCAGGGATCGTGTAGAGCCCTTTGAAGCTGCAATGAAACTGCAGTTTAGACCTTCAACCCGTTGGTAACTGTTGAAGTCCACTATATGGAGAAAAATCCTGGAATGTTTTCCTCAAAAACCTTAATTTCTTTTCAGCTGAAGAAAGAAAGACATAAACATCTTGGATGACTTGGGGGTGAGTAAATTATCAGGAAATTTTCATTCTGAAGTGAACTAATCCTTTAATAAAAGCTCGAATTGGGAGGCTGGAAAAGGACTATTTCTTTTCAAAGTTATCAGATATATGATTTTCACCTGGCACAATGATATACTGTTACAAGCTGCAAAACCCTGAAGACTTACATGGCTCTTTTGACTTGTACCTTTTAGCAGCCACCTAGCAACCACACAGAACACCCTAGCAATACCCCAGCAACCACTTGGAGATTTGATCACAGTTGACACAATTACACAAATCTATTTTGTCAATAATTCTCAGAACGGAATAAATATAAGGTTCCACCTTACAATATATTTAGACAGTTCGCTAGCTTTTAGAACAGATCATGTCATGAAAGTAAGTAAGTGTCATGAAAGTAAATCACTCTCATAAATTGTTCACTTGGTCATTTTGTCTTTCAAAGACATTTCTATATTTACACAAGCATAAAAATGCTTTAAGCCACCAGTTGTTGTTTCCTTGTGTCCCTTTTCCTGTTTCACTCTATGAATAGAAATCAGCATTTATGTTTTCTGTTTGCTTCTGTGATTCTTTTTAGACAGAGAATGAATGCCGCCTTTGTGTGGTCAAGAAACAGAGCAGCAGATAAACTGTGCCTCTCTCTTTCTCTCTCTCTCTCTCTCTGTCCATTTCCCCCTCTGTAGTCTTCATTGTTACACTGCTCTCATACTCAGCCTTCCAAATGCATTTTACTCTGATTTTTTCAAATGTAGAATTAATCAAAATCATGTATTAAAATAAATGGTCTATATATTCTGCATGTATTTGATCAAAAATTAGTAAAACAGTAATATTGTGAAATACTACAGTTTCCTTTTTGAATATATTTAAAATGTAATTTATTCATGTGATGGCATGGCTGAATTTTCATCATCATTACTCCAGTCTTCAGAAATCATTCTAATATGCTGATTTGGTGCTCAGTTATTAACAATTATTATTGGTGCTCAATTATTAATAATACTTGTATTATTATTATTATTATTATTATTATTAATGTTGAAAATAGTTTTTGCTGCTTAATATTTTTGTGAAAACAGTGATACACTCAGGATTCTTTGATGAATTGAAAGCATTTATTTGAAATTGAATTGTTTTGCAACATTATAAGTGTCCTTTGAACAATTTAAAGGTGCCCTAGAATTAAAAATTGAATTTATATTGGCATAGTTGAATAACAAGAGTTCAGTACATGGAAAAGACATACATTGAGTTTCACACCCCATTGCTTCCTCCTTCTTATATAAATCTCATTTGTTTAAAAGACTTCCGGAAAACACGCGGATCTCAACATAACACCGACTGTTACGTAACAGTCGGGATCATTAATATGTATGACCCCAATATTTGCATATATGCCAGCCCATGTTCAAGGCATTAGACAGGGAAAGGCAGTATTTACGCCTGGATCTGTGCACAGACAAGGTAAGCCAGCAAGAACAACAGCGAAAAATGGCAGATGGAGCAACAATAACTGACATGATCCATGATAGCATGATATTTTTAGTGATATTTGTAAATTGTCTTTCTAAATGTTTCATTAGCATGTTGCTAATGTACTGTTAAATGTGGTTAAAGTTACCATCGTTTCTTACTGTATTCACAGAGACAAGAGAGCCGTCGCTATTTTCATTTTTAAACACTTGCAGTCTGTATAATGCATAAGCACAACTTCATTCTTTATAAATTTCTCCAACAGTGTAGCATTAGCCGTTAGCCACAGAGCATAGCCTCAAACTCATACAGAATCAAACGTAAACATCAAAATAAATACTTTACTCACATAATTCGAAGCATGCATACAGCATGCATGACGAACATCTTGTAAAGATCCATTTGAGGGTTATATTAGCTGTGTGAACTTTGTAAATGCACTGTAATATAGTCGAGAGCTCGTGTGGCAGGGAGCATGCGATTTAAAGGGGCAGCGCTGCCAAAATCAGTGTATAGTTAATGATGCCCCAAAATAGGCAGTTAAAAAAATTAATAAAAAAAAATCTATGGGGTATTTTGAGCTGAAACTTCACAGACACATTCAGGAGACACCTTAGACTTATATTACATCTTGTGAAAAAGCATTCTTGGGCACCTTTAATGCATCCTTGCTGAATAAAAATACAAGTTAATTCCTTGCTGCAAACTTTTGAATGGTAGTATATCACAGTTTTCACAAAAATATTAAACAGCACAACAGTTTTCAACTTTGATAATAATTATACAGTGGGTATAGAAAAGAATCACCTCCTTTAAAATAATCACATTTTGTTGCTTTGCAGCCTGAAATGAAGACGGACACAGTTTTGTTTTATCCAGCTGTATTTAACTTAACATCCAAGTGAAAGATATAACTCCAACATGTCAGGAAAAAAATTAAAAAATTAAAAACCAGAATCACTGAGTTGGAAAAAGGATCACCCCCTCCTAAAAATGAATTGTAAACTTAATCAGGTGTAGCTAAACACCTTCTCAATGACACACAAAGTCATTTGACTTTCAACTGTGATCACCTGTGGTCATTTTGATTAGCTCAGCATGAAAAGAGTTTTCCTGGAGCATTTCAGCAAACAATCAACTATGGGCACTGTCAATAGATCTCCGGGATAAAGTTGTGGACAGGCACAAGTCAGGAGATGGATCCAAAAACATTTCAAAGGCTTTATCAATGCCTAGAAGCACAGTGAAGTCTATTATTGAGAAGTGGAACACAGGCCCTTCCTGAATCAGGACGTTGCTCCAAACTGGATGAAAGAGCCAGGAGGAAACTGGTCAAGAGGCCTACAGCAACTCTGAAGCAGTTGCAAGAATTTATGACAAAGAATGGTCATTGTGTGCATGTGACAACAATATCACAAATTCTCCACAAATGTGGCGTGAATGGGAAGCTTGCAAGAAAAAAGCCACTCCTCAAGAAAGGCCACATGCAGTCACGACTTGAAGATTCTTCTGAGGCCACATGGGAAAAGGTGTTATGGTCAGATGAGACTAAAATTGAATTATCCAATAAATCCAATACAGCTCACCATCCAAATAACACCATTCCTATAGTAAAACATGGAGGTGGTAATGTCCTGTTATGGAGATGTTTCTATGCAGCAGGTACTGGAGCACTTGTCAGGATAGAAGGAAAAATGGATGGGGCAAAATAGGATGAGGAAAATATGCTGCTCTCTGTCAGAACGTCTTCAATGGGAAGAAGGTTTACAGCAAAGCTGACTACACAGTGGTTGAAGGACAAAAAGGTGAATGTCCTTGCATGGCCTAGTCAGAGCCCAGACTTAAACCCCATTGTTCCAATCTGTGGAATGACTTGATTGAAGACTCAACAAACGGTCACCATCAAATTTAACTGAACTTGAGCAGTTCTGCAAAGAAGAGTATTGCAAAGTCTAGATGTGCAAAGTTCAACTAAATACTGACACAATACTGATCCTTTTTCCAACTCAGTGATTCTGGTTTTTAATTTTAAATTTTTTTTTTTTTCTGACATGCCGGAGTTATATCTTTCACTTGGATGTTATAAGTTGTAGCATAAATACAGCTGGATAAAACAAAAACTGTGTCCGTCTTCATTTCAGGCTGCAAAGCAACAAAATGTGATTATTTTAAAGGGGGGTGATTCTTTTCTATACCCACTATAAATGTTTCTTGAGCTGCAAATCAGCATATTAGAATGATTTCTGAAGGAAAGCAAACTGTTTTAATTTGACCTAATAATGCATAACATGCATGTCGTGCCTCTAGATTTTTTATAATGTACAACATTCGGTAACACTTTATAATCAGTGCACGCTATGAAGCATTAGTTAAGCATTAGTAAATAGTTAATTCATCACTTATAAAGCATTAATAGACATTAGTAAGCAGTTTATAAATACATTATTCTTGATTTATAAGCATATCTATAATGTGTTTAATAATTGTATTTTCATACTTTATTAATAATCAATTTATCATTCCTAAATTAAGTATTACATTATTTACAAACCAGTTATTTAGGAGTTGTCAGTGGTTCATAAGATCATTTAGGAAGTGTAAATAAATGATTAATAAACTATTTAAACGTTCATTTATACATCTTATTATTTAGACAGATCGTAATAGTTACATAGTGTGTTAATAAATGCTTTATTAACACATTCCTACTGCAATTCATGATTAATTCAGGTAATTTTAAAACATTTATTTTTGTGAGCTCATCTAAAGTGAGGACTATTTATGCTTTGTAAAGCTTTTATAAATGAGATTTAAAGGTTCAGTGATCTTCTGCACTGCTGTTCTCTAATGTTAGTACCGAGGTAATTTTGACACTAGGAATATGTGTTAATAAAGCATTAACACTGAGTAACTATTACTGTGTCTAAATAATATGTATAAATGTACATTTAAATAGTTTATTAATCATTTACTTATACTTTCTAAATGATCTTGTGAACCACTGACAAATCCTAAATAATTGGTTTGTAAGTAATGTAATACTTAATTTAGAAATGATGTATGAAAATACATTTATTAAACATTATAGATATGCTTATAAATCAAGAACAAATCATTTATAGCTGCATTTATAAACTGCTTACTAATGTAAGGGACAATGCTTTATAAATGATGAATTGACTACTTAACTAATGATTCATAGCGTGCAGTTATTATAAAGTGTTACCCAACATTCTTTTATAAATATATACTAGATTTTTACTTTTTCTGAAGAAAGTGGGAGTTGTTCTCACGCATACAAAAGTCGTCACCACCATTGTGGTGTGTTGTGTGTGTGCTTGTAAGGATTAAGTAGCCTATTACAAGTATAAGTAACAGTCAGACTTCAGGGCCTAAGCATTGTGTTCTTTTCATAATATACTGTACAATATAAAGTGTCAGAGGCTGTAAATGAAATTGGTTTGAACACTGAATAAGTCTCAAATTGTCTTGCTGTGATCTAATTCATTCTCTCCCTTTCTTTTCTCTTTGTTATATTTTGTTAGGACATTTTTTTCTTTCGTTTTGCGTGTTTCTCTGTCATCTCTTCCCTCTCCTGCTCTTTTCACTCAATTGAAAATGAGAGACTGTAATTAGCTCTTCTGTGGTCCACACAAAACCAGCCAGAGAAAGATGGAGCTATTGTATTTCTCAGAAGAAAGTCAATAGATGTCATTGTGTATGTGTGTATAAATGGGTGTGTGAATGTGTGATTAAGCTTGTGTGTGTGTGTGTGTGTGAGAGAGAGAGAGAGTGTGTTTATTTATGTGTGTGCTGCTTGTCTGTCCTTATTATCATACTTGATAGTAGTGAGAAAAAGAGGCAAAGGGCTACATAAATTCAATACCTAGCTCAAATGAAAAGAAAGAAAGTAAAGAAGACAACCTTGACCAATCAATAAAGGGAGGGAGGGATTCCCTCCAGAGCTTACTATGACATCATAGTAGAAAAAACACACAAAGGAACAGATGCTCTGTCTTTTCAAAGCATTTCAATTCAGGTGTGCTATGCAGTAAAACATATTGATTGTATCGAAGTGTTAAATGTTCTATTCTTGTAAATATATCTGTAATGTGTACAGTAATGTGGAGAGATATTTTGTATCGGTTGAGATTGGTAATCTTAATGGTTGAATATCACAAAACCTATTCACATTTCACCCCAAAATCAAAGAAAAAGAAAAAACTGTGAAATTCTTAAAGTCCCCCTGTGGTGAAAATCACGTTTTTAATGTTGATTATATGTCTATGTGGTGTTTTTAATATGCTTTAAGACAAACCATGTGCAAATTCATAAGTCGACACCATTGCTGAGTATTTTCTCTTTAAAACTGCAGTGATCTAAAGATGGTTTAAAAAAACATGGTTTGAAATCGCTGATGTTTCTGACTTCATCTTGTGACCAATCACGTCAAACGTGCCAGCGGGCTTTAGCATATCATTAACTATGGCCTCTCTGAAGCAGGAGAGTCTCAAGAAGGTTATCCCGGTATATTTTTTCTGTTGATATGAAAAATCAGGTAGAAATATAGCAATATAGCAGGTGTATGATGTATATTACGATGTTATGATGAACTATATGCCTTTTTCCACTGACGTTCTAAAGTGTTCAAAGCGTTTCTAAGGATACTGATTTTAGAAGGCAGCTATCTGACTCACAAATGTGAACATGGTTTGTTTAACATTAGCAACACATTATTAGCTGTTTGATAACGTAGGTAAGCAAAAGGCTAATCATATTAATTACTGTTATGTGTCCGACGTTGTAAAAAGCGATACCATTATGCAGAGTTTACCTCAGTAAGTTGACTGAGTGGATCTCTGAGCTCGTGCGAGAGAGTGGAGGCGGGGCTAAATAGCATATTCATAGATCCGTGTATACTAAATGAGGCAAGGCTGAAGAGTTACATTCAAGCTATTTTAACCCTTAAATGCATGACTGTTTCGCCAATCATTCTTACATATTCGGGTCTTTATCGACCCGTATCTATATCTAACACGGAAGGATCTCTACCTGTCGCGATAATATAAAACTCCTCTGATATTAGAGTAACAATTACAGAAGAATAAAATAAATCATATTTTGTTAACTTTTAGAGCTTGAAAGGGCTCAGTTTGAGCAGATGTTTTATGCCATCATCACTGTCCTCGTCAGAGCTCATTTCCCAGTAAATTCAGCAAATAATAGGCTAGTTTTATATTTGAGGTCACAAATATGAGCTCATTCACGATCTCAAACGTATTCTCAAAACGATATAATTTTCAACATCTTCAAAATCAATATTTTGATCACTAACAGCTTCATCAGATCCATCCAGTGACAGTTACAGTCATATTTGATTGCGTTCAGTACTTGCTCTGCAGTAAATCGCTGAGCTATTCATGTTTCTCTTATTATTTCGTTTTCTGTCTAAATGAGTCGTCACTTCAGCATTGTGTATCAGACATTGCCACCTTGTGGAATAAAGGTGAATTGCACTTATTCCGTCATCTAAGATTCAATTATTGTTGTGCAGAAAAAATATACGTACACTCATACACACCTCGGGTCGTTTGCGACCCTATACAATTTTTACAAAGAATGAATACAAAAATAGACATTCTTTTATAATTTTATGATTTTTTTCTTGTTAGGGTTAGGTTGATGTCTAACTTTAAAAAATGAACAAGGAGGAGGGTAGTAAATGACGTCCTGGGTCACTAAAGACCCGAGGTATGCATTTAAGGGTTAAGGCATGAATAAAAAGTTTTTAAAGGAAAAAAAAGGGGGGACTTTTTTTTTCATTGACATTATTTGCATGATAATTAAGTGGAAGGTGCAGGCACTTAAAAATATTTGCAATAAAATATCAAAATAATTTTTTTACTACAATACATTAAATAATTGTCATGATCATGTCTTGTTTAGTTTATTGTCATTGTCTTTGCTTGAGTTCTCATTTGTTACTATGGTTTCTAATTAGTTCTGCACCTGTTCCCTGTTCTATTGATCATTCCTTCTGTGTATTTAAAGGGTTAGTTCACCCAAAAATCATCATTTACTCACCCTCATGTTGTCCCAAACCTGTATGAGTTTCTTTCTTCTGTTAAACACAGAAGATATTTTAAAGAATCTTGGTAATCAAATAGTTGACGGTAGCCACTGACATAAAAAATACTATCGATGTCAATGGCTACCGTCAACTGTCAGGTTAACAACATTCTTTAAAATAACTTCTTTTGTGTTCAACAGAAGAAAAAAACACTACGTTTTTTTTTCTTTCTTATAACTTTGGGGTGAAGTGTAACCCATTTGCATGCCATGTTTCCACGTGATTCCACCCTTACCGTTATTGTTAGTGAACATTTATGAATGTAAAGAGGAACTGCAGTGAGACCTGTGGTCAACGGTTATGACAGCTGTTTGATATCTATCATGGCAATAAATAGTAGAGCTACCCTCTGCCTGTGTGTGTGTGTGTGTGTGTGTGTGTGTGTGTGTGTGTGTGTGTGTGTGTGTGTGTGTGTGTGTGTGTCTGTGTGTGTGTCTGTGTCTGTGCGTTTTTGTGATTTATGAGGACAAAAATTTGTATAATGACATGGGTATTACACTGGTATTACGACGTAAACATGAAATATGAGGACATTTCATGAGTCCTCATATTTAAAATAGCTTTAAAATCATACTAAACAATGTTTTATTAAAAATGTAAAAATGCAGAATGTTTTCTGTGATGGGTAGGTTTAGGGGTAGGGGTAGTGTAGGTGGATAAATGTACAGTTTGTACAGTATAAAAACCATTACGCCTATGGAATGTCCTCACTTTGATGGTAAAACAAATCTGTGTGTGTGTGTGTGTGCGCCTGTGCTTTAATAATATGTCTTTGATCTCTGGGGGAATCCTCCCTTGTCCTCCATCTGCCACCAATCATAGCCGATGACAGAGTATTGATTGAGAAGAGGTTTCCATAGTAACAGGCTCCTGGGTGTGGTCTGATATATGTTTTATGCAGAGTTTGGTGTGTGTGTGTGGGGGGGGGGGTGTCTTTGATAAAATGTAATACACTCTAGAGTAAAACATCAATAAATAAAGAGTTATTTTAGTGTTCTCTGATACAGCAAATATCATCAAGGTCTCATACAATAGCCCTGTATGCATGTGAGCGAGCATGTTTAGATTACATTAGATTAGATAATACTTTATTGTCCACTACTATGGAAATTTGTCTTTGGCTTCACAAACAAAACTACATACGAACAAATTAAACATTATGTATATATAGTATCACGAAGAAAATTCACAGTGTCTTTTAAAATAAATAATGATAAATAAATAGAATAGATGTCAATACCACACAGTAAATAATTTTTTGGGATTTGTTTTCACATATTAAGTTATGTAGTTAATATGTGAAAACAAATCCCAAAAAATCATTTATGTAGTCACATTGTTTTACATTTTATATTATTTTACGGAAATACTAAATACTAAAACTCAGCTTTTTTAGATAATTATATATTTTAATCAAGATGTACAGGTTTTTTTTTTCTTCCATTTGCAATGGAAATCATTACTTAAATTGTGATTTCTAAAAACACACCGTTGCTTTGGGATCAGAATTAGTAGAGTGCACATATTTTAATCAAATATAATGTTAACTAAATAATATATATGATAAATAAATATCATATATATGTGTATGTGTGTATATATATAATACATTTGTTATATTGTAACATACACTAAAAAATGCTGGGTTAAAAACAACCCAAGTTGGGTTGAAAATGGACAAACCAAGCAATTGGGTTGTTTTAACCCAGCAGTTGGGTCAAATGTTTGCCTGACCTGCTGGGTAGTTTTATTTAACTCAACTATTGTTTAAAAATTACTGCATTGCTTTCTTAAAATGATCCCAAAATATGTTGGAAATTAACATGTATTAATATGTTTAAAGGGGTACTTGATTATGACTTCACTTTTTAACTTTACGTTAGTGTGTAATGTTGCTGTTTGTGCATAAACAACATCTGCAAAGTTACAATGCTCAAAGTTCAATGCAAAGGGAGATATTTTCTTTTGCAGAGATTTTAAGGACTACAACAAGCGGCTGGTGGGGACTATAACAAGCTTCTTCCTGGGTTGGTGATATCACAAACCCCAAAATTTACATAAACTCTACCCCCGGGAACACACAACAAAGGGGGTGAAGCCATGTTGGGCTGCTTTAGAGAAGAGGAAGAGTTGTTGTAGTAGAGTGTTGTTGCCATGACGTCATTTTACGCCGGACTGCTTCACAAATGAGGGTCAATTCAATGCTGGATTTGCACAAAAGATTAACATGACAGCACATGCTAGTCGATGAGTTGAATCGACTCCACAGCAACTACATAAATTTATACACTAACCATTCAGAAACATCCAGATGCATTCTGAAAGTTGTAACTTCTTTCTGAGTCTCTCCATCAGTGTCCGACTCCAGTTTGACCAATGTAAGGCTGAACACCGTTACTGATGATCGTCATTTTGGCTGTGTGAGATTCTCCAGCTTTGTTGTTGAGCAACCGAAGCGTGAGCTTTTAAAGCTCCACCCTCTTCTGGAAAGGGGGCTGGGAGCAGCAGCTCATTTGCATTTAAAGGGACACACACATAAATGGCGTGTTTTTGCTCACACCCAAATAGGGGCAAATTTGACAAGCTATAATAAATGATCTGTGTGATATTTTAAGCTGAAACTTCACGACACATTGTGGGGACGCCCAGATATTACATCTAGTGAAAAGGGGCATAATAGGTCCCCTTTAATAAATAAACATTAAATAGGTTTAATGAATAATAATTGAACAATAAACATTTATTAAATTGCTTATTAATAAACCTTCACATTTTGATTATTATTGTTGCCTCTGGTAATTTTGTGTCTGATTTTTAATTTCCAACCTATTTTTGGGTTCATTTTAAGCAGTAGTTGGGTTAAATAAAACTGCCCAGCACGTTGGGCAAACATTTAACCCAACTGCTTGGTTAAAACAACCCAATCGCTGGGTTTGTCTATTTTCAACCCAACTTGGGTTGTTTTTAACCCAGCATTATAGTCTGCTGATTAATTATAACCAGTGTACGATTACACATACACTCTTTTTGTTTGCTGTGAATCAAACCTATGACCTTGGCATTTCTTGCATCTTGCTTTACCTGTTGAGCTACAGAAATGCAGTCTAATCTGATGCCATGATGCTGGCATGACTGGCTGGTTTAGGCAGTGTGTTTCCAGTCCCTCCGATCGGTGCTTCAGTCATTTTTATGAGAGTTTGTGCTTGCTAGTGACCTCTGCATGACTGCATCGCTTCCATCAGCGGCTCATCCTGTCGTTCCCTAAAAGAGAGGGATTCTTTTCTCTCTGATAATACAGAACAAAAGAGCTGTTGTCAGTAGATCTGGATTAGCTTTTTTTGTGTTTCCGTGTGTGTGCGCACAGAAAGATAGAGCGAGAGAAAGAGAGGTAGAGAGAAGTGGTATCAAGAGATCAATGAATGAGCGTCTCCAAGAGCTGTATTACTGTAAGCTTTGTAAACAGCGTTCTTCCTTTTGTCTGTGCTTTTAAGAAAGAGGAAACCATTCACACCCCCGTACATCAACACACCGTCCCACACACACTGCACACATTCCTGTTAGGCTGACACAGCGGGTTAGTGGATGTATAAACATTACACACCAGGATGAAAAGAGAGATATGAGCAGCTGAACTGCCGTGGAAATGCTTTTTTCCCCTCTTCTTTCTTTCTCTCTGTTGGAATTCATCTGTGGCTCTTTTAGGCATCAAACTAATTAAGCGTGCAAAAAAGCATACACAATCCTTATTGTTTCAAAATCACATTGCCTTATTAAATTTACTCTGTTTAAAATCTAAACTGCTGCTGAGCCTGTGTTAATACTCAGAGATTTCAAAAGGGCCATATCAGAGAAAACAGGATTTTCCTTGCTCTTTTGAAACACAAAAGTATTACATTTCAGTGTATAACTCACCCTGCACTGTTTACGCTACAGTCATGAATAATTCTGCAAATTGTGTGGCTTGTTGAGGAGAGCTTGAGGAGAAAGTGATAAAAAGGATAAACGATCCCATAGATTTACATTTTAAGGAGGGACCCAAGCCATATAGAGACTTATGGCAGTAAACAACCGCCTATAGACCCTTTTCACAATGACGTCAGTTAACTTCCGCCTATCCGCAAAGCAGTGTATCAGTTGTTCCGTCTTACCTTCGCGCCGGCGACTTCTCTGGAAAATGCTTTAATAACTTTAAATGCGAACGGTTTATGTCAAGGATTTACACAGTCGGCTTCTTCTGGTAATGATATTTATTATTTCCTTTCTGTAACTGCCTTGGTTAGGGTTTCCACGAGCAGAAACTTTAGCAATGTTGTCATTGAATTGAGTTTTATCACAACGATTGTGTGTCCACACAAATCTGTTAGCCTATTTGGAATAACAAGAATATTGTCTTTAAAAAAATCTTTATTTTTAGAAATTGGTAGGCTATATGATGATGCATATTGTTCTTGTGAGATTTATTTACAAATAATGGACATCTGGAAGTAACACGTCCACATTTAATACTCCGAAGAATTAATGGTGTTAAGATTTTAGATAATTTTACATCATACCAGTTTAAACTGAACTGCTGCAATATATTAAGATTGAATAATTTGTAATAAGTGTATTGAAAATACAAAACGGAAGTAGCCTATGTGTTCATTTAATGTTATTCCCTGGAGAAAAAATTGTATTTTGTTCATTTGCTGCTATAACAATGAGTACTGTTGTAAATCCTCTATATATATTTTTGTATGCGACGATCTTGTTCTGCAATAAAGAGACGAATGACAATGTTTTTTTTACTATGGTAAAAATGCCATGTACATGAGTCAGTTTTTACAACATTAACAGTCTTCATGTAGAAATAGTATTATATTAAACACAATTTGTATTATTATGTATGCCATATTTATCGAAATATAAGTATAAAAATAGACTTTGATATTTTAAAAAATAAGCTTATGTTGATCTTCATTGTACATAGGCCTGTAGTAGGCACTGAAATAAGTTAGTGCATTAAGGTTTGAATTAATAGTTTTTTACTGCACGTAAATGTTGGAAACATGCGTTTATTTCACAAATATATATAAACAGCTTCATCTGCAATAAAGACAGCAAAGTGTATGTATGGCTTCAGTACGTATTCAACTCCTCCGACTTTAAGCAGCAAATCGCGCCGATCGGTAAGTTTTTTTTTTTTAGATCTGCGGCTGCCAAATACCTCACCTTGAATTTACATGAAATTGGGCGACTACAGTCATCCTTTAACCACATTTGTGGCATATGTACAAATATTGAGTGCACTTCATTCGAGTCGCGCTAGTATTCCACTATGCTGACGGAAGTGAGGATACACTGCTTCGAGTCCTAACGGAAGCTGTGTGACGTCATGTGAAAAGGGTCTATTAGCAACACCCTAACATCCACTCAGAATCCCCGGCAACTGCATAGCAACGTACCAAACATCACTCAGATTACCTTAGACCGCGTCTACGCCGGACGCGAGCGATGCGAGCGACAAATCTCAGACAGTAAACTGATGCCTCCTTCTATTTATGACATACTGACATGAAGGACAAATGCTTTGCAATGGGTGCTTTGTTGCGTGCAGTGTAGACAGCTTTTATGTGTTGCGACGTGAGCGACAGCAGAACAGAATGACAGAACAGAACTATGCTGATATGGGGAAGTAATTTACATATAGATGTATTAAAGATGTAGTTGCAAAAATATCAGTCTTATAGATTAATAGGTGGCAGATCAATCGAGATACAATGTTTTTTTTATTCTTTCGTGTCAAGTGCTTGACGATTCTGGTTCTACAGTAAAAAAAGTTGAAAAATATTAAAGTTTCACCGGTAAAATTCTTATCATTTGTAATTTAGAGCATTGTTTTTTTTTTTTTTTTTAAATAAGTGGGTTTATTTGTTATTTGGAGTGTTATTAATTTGGAGTTTATTAATTCTAAAATATTTTTTATGGTTAAGTCATTAATTTTGTAATAAGGTGTAGCACTATTTTAAACTTTAAAAACAGAATGTTTAATCAGTTTTTAAACACTTGATGAACACTAACTGCACTGAAACAACAGGTTTATTTATTTATTTATTTTAATTATGTACTATGGATAATCATGTTAATTAAAATGTGAATATGGATATGATATATAAGGCTTATGAGGAACATTTATTTGTAAATCTCAATCATTGCATTGCATGTTTTGTCCCCCACAATAAAAACTAAAAAGCTTTGATCATAAAGTGTTTACATACAATCTTACTAAGACATATTGTTGGGAGATATAGAGTAACAACTTTTTTTTCTATGCATTTTATGTATAGTCTGCTAAACTGTTATAAAAATTTGATTTACATTACAAGTTATCTTTTTTTTTTTTTTTTTAATAATAGTATAAATAAGTATAAATATCATCAACTGCACCTAATTGCATATTTTGGCTCAGTCTGGGGTGTTTTTTTTCCCCCTCCTCAAGTGTGAGCTCCATATTCTCATGTGTAAGCCAAAAAAGCCTGATGTATTAAATAGGATTCTCAACAAAACAGACTTTTATATTTAAAAATATATTGGTAACACTTTACAATAAGGTTCATTAGTTAACTACATTAGTTAACATGAGCTAATAATGATATGCAGTTCTACAGCATTTATTAATCTTTGTTAATGTTAATTTCATCATTTACTAATACATTATTAAGATCTTGTCAACATTAGTTAAAACACTGTGAACTAACATGAACAATGAACAACTGTATTTTCATTAACTAACATTAACAAAGATTAGTGAATACAGTAACAAATGTATTGCTCATGGTTAGTTCATGTTAGTTAATACATTAATTAATGTTTAACTAATGAACCTTATTGTAAAGCGTTACCAATATATTTTGTCTAAAGGCAGTAAACGGTTCCATTTCATTAAGTTAGATTTTTCTTACTATTATTTCATCTGTTAGTTTTTACAGTGTTAGGGTTAGGAGTGGATCTTCATTCTTACTTATTTTTCTAGAAAATTATTATACAAATTTAAGCCAATTAGCAACCAATTCGCCAAAGCGAAAAATAGTTAAATTTTTTTCATGAGATTGGTTTGCTCTGTGCTGTACTGTCTGAATAAAGAAAAAAAAAAAACAGCAAAAGCAAATGTTATTAAAAAATAAATAAATAAATAAACCTTGACTAACATTTTAAGCTTGGTTTACCTCAATCATAATATTTGGGGGATATGATAATGAAAAAAATAAAAATGCCACTGGTTCATTCTAGCTCACTGTACGTCAATGTCATTCTCTTGTTATTCACATATGGGTTCATGATTGTTGCTCTATCAGAGGAGAGATCACAGACTTGTCATCGACTACCACTGCCGCATAAATCAAGGGATGTTAAACTCAGTCTGTTTCTCTGTCAGTCACATGCCTCTGTTTAAAGGCCCCTCAGTGTCTTTTAACCTTTGACTGCTCAAAGATTGTGCCTCTACCCCTGAGATGAACCTTTGGAGTTATAAACAAAAGCAAGACTGGCAAGAAAAGCTACCGGCTGTCCTCACTCTTTCTCCTCCTGTATCGGTTATTTCATCTGAATTTGGAGGGGTTTGTCCATCTTTATTTAATCAGCAGTTTGTTGATTTATAGAGGATAGTTCATATCCCAAGTTTGGCAGGTGACAGACAAAGTGCAATGTTAAAACTACTTTAGGGGAAAAACTTATGGGAAAAGCAAAAGCATCCCTTTTGAAGCTTACTGAACAGTCTGAATCTGAACCTTCAGAATGATTTTCTTGCTTTGACCTTTATAACGCCTTTCCAGTTAGAAGTTAGAAGGCTGAAACCTCAGTATGTTCACCTCATATATGCTCAGTAGGCTCTGATACGCTATAAAATCATTTGAAATATCTATGTGATTTGCTGAAAGGGCTCTCTTGTGTGACTTACTTTTAAATTGTTGACCACTAACATTCATAAAACAGTCTCATATTTATGTTATTTGAATATACTGTTTAAAAGTTTGAGGCCAATGTGATTTAAAATACATAAATACTTTTATTTAGCATGGATGCATTAATTTGCATTTGAACTGTTCTTTTTGACTTTTTCTGAATGTATCACATTTTCCCCCAAAAAAATGTATATATATATATATATATATATATATATATATATATATATATATATATATATATATATATATATATATATATATAATAATTTATAATTAATATAATATAGCAGCTTTGAACATTGATGATAATAATAAGAAAGGTGAAATATTTTCTTGAATTACTTGAATTATTGCTAAATTTGGAAACTGTAAATTACTTTTTTATTTTTTTATTTGATAAAGTAACTGCTGAACCTTTAAGAAATCCCATATATATATATATATATATATATATATATATATATATATATATATATATATATATATGCATAAACATGATTTGCGCCACTGTTACATTTTTATTTATATGTATTTTAGTATTATTTTTTTATGTTGTTGCAGGGTAAAGATCAGAGAAAAATTTCTAATTAGTAATTAACATAGTATTTATTACTATTTTTGGCTTTTGTTTTTATATTTTCAGTTTTTGTTTCAATTAGTTAATTTTATAATATATATATATATATATATATATATATATATATATATATATATATATATATATATATATATATATATAGCTAGCAGCTTTGAACATTGATAATAAGAAAGGTGAAATATTTTCTTGGAATATTGCTAAATTTGTTGGAAATTTGCTAAATTTGTCAATATGTTATGTAAGTTTGGAATGCTAGAAAATTTGTGTTTCCTGTCAAACTTGTTGCTATAATGTCATTTTAAAGTGTTATTTTTCTAGTTTTTGTTCACATTACGTAAAACGTACTTTTCTATTATTTGCTTTTATTGTGTTTCTGTTTTTCTACACTGGTTCTCTGAGACATCCTCTCCATTGTCTGTTCCCGTTGTCCTTAATGATGGGCGCAAATTTGCTAATGTCTGTTTACGCCCTCCACAGCTCTCGTCCAGGCCGCCCACCAAAGCGTTCCTATGGGGCCAGTGTGCAAGACAGCCCCAGAATCCTCCACCACAGAGCAAACAGCCTTCTGTCTCCAGCCCTGCTGTCACCCACAGGTAAATCCAACACACCGTACACACACCCAGCTCGCTTTTCACCACATTCAGAGCGCTGTAAATTTAGATGAGCCTCAGTTTACTCACTCACAGCCCCCTTCAACACATATGAAAAGTATATGCTTAAATCACTCCCTCCTCTGCTGTCCTTCTGCTCATCTTTCATTCTCTCTCCCTTTCTGCCGCTCTGTTCGGTCATCTTTCATGCACCTTCTTTTACGGGTGACAGTGATGAATGACACACCCCAGCGGGATCACTCATCCATCTGTTCATCCCTCTCTATTTCCCTCTTCCTCTCACTGGCCAGAAGCCTCACATCCCCCGTCCTCTCTTCTCAACTCTACAGTATCACATTGGGAAGGGTGGATGCTGAAAATGTGCTGAAATTTGCCCTAAGAAATGTCTTATTTCCACCAGAATCAGGGATGTAACAGTGACAATACCTGGAGGGGACATGTCCTTCCCACTTTCAAAAAATGATGGCTTATTTTCAGGAAACAGTGCCAGAAAATCTGAATTTGAATTTTTTTTTTGTCAGAAAATCTGGAAACTGTAAATTACTTTTTATTTTATTTTTTCATAATTTTATAAAGTAACTTCTGAACCTTTAAGATATCCCATATATATAATATATATATATATATATATATATATATATATATATATATATATATAAACGTGATTTGCGCCACTGTTACATTTTTATTTGTATGTATTTTAGTATTATTTTTTGTTGTTTTTGCAGGGTAAAGATCAGAGAAAAAAATTATAATTAGTAATGAATATAGTATTTATTACTATTTTTGGCTTTTGTTTTTGTATTTTCAGTTTTTATTTTAATTAAGTTAGTTAATTTTAATGTTATGTGCCTTGGTCATTTTATTATTTTTTTATTTAGCTTTATTTATGTCTTTTTAATACTTGAACTTATTGTATTTCAGTTAGTTCCTTTGCACCTAACTGAAATAAAATAAGTTCAAGTACTAAAATGACAACATAATTTTAATTTAATTTCAAAATTTTCATATTTTTTATTTTATTTCAGCTTTATTTTAATTAACAAAAATGATTTTTAATAGTTTTAGTTTTAGTTAATAGTAACAAAATTGGCAGCACACCACATTATTTACACTCAGTATCCTTGAGCTTTTTTCCTATAACAGAGTGGAACTATTTAGCTTGAAGATAAAGCTTGTTTTCTGCTATGAAATAAAAAATAAAAAAACGTTATTGCGTCTTTTTATCTCACAATTCTTACTTTTTTCTTAGAATTCGAGATATAAACTCACAATTGCATGTTATAATGTCCAACTGTGAGGGAAAAAAAACTGACATTGTGAGATATAAAGTCAGAACTGTGAGATATAAAGTAAGAATTGCGTGATGAAAACTCGCAATTGCGAGAAAAAAGTTAGAATTGCGACATATCTCGCAATTCAGACTTTATAAGATGCAATTCTGACTTTATAACTCGCAATTGCATTTAAATCTTGCAATTCTGAGGAAAAAAAGTTGATGCAAACTCACAATTACCTTTTTTATTTTTTTATTTAGTGGTGAAACAAGCTTCCATATGAAGAGGCCAAAACAAGCAAAAAAATGGTCACTCCAATAAATATGATTTCAGAGATATCAACACTTTTCAAAACGTTAACCCATTTTTTAAACCTATACACCTGGTCAAAATTATTTTTCTATATGTTTATCAGCACGTGTGTGTGTGTGTGTGTGTGTGTGTACACAGTAATAGCAGAACCCCCTCACACACACATACACACAAAGTTGTGGGGTCACCATGGAGGATGCGCTAGACTGTGCAGTGATATTCTGCCATGTTTGAGCAGTTACCGTGGAGATGTCACTTAGAGTCTTGGCATCGTCAAGTGCCAGATGTCAGGACTCGTTAGGAATGAGAGTAGAGCAGTTTGCTTTGATTTGCCAAGTGCTCAGTCATTGTTTGAGGCTATGACAGTAAGGTAAAAAAAAAAAAAAAATGGTGGCACCATTTGAGTGATTCAATGTTTCTGTTCTAACAGCAAAATACAACCAGCCAGCAAACACAGTGGAGACATGACAGTATTTTGCTTTGCGTTTTTGTAAGAAAATCAGAAATTTCTTAAATATCTCAACTGAGATGATTCTCTGATTGTTTGCCTGAGGAAAAAAAAAAATAGAGTATAGCCTATGTTTCTTTAGAGCTTCAGAAGATGATGATGACATTCAGAAAATGTATGGAAGCTTGTTTCCGCCTCGGAATAAAAAAATGTAAAATATAATTGCGACTTTTTATCTCACAATTCTGACTTCTCACAATTGCAAGTTATAAAGTCCAATTCTGAGAGGGGAAAAAAGTTAGCTCACAGTGCTGACATTTTCTTACAATTGAGTGTTTATATCTCACAGTTCTGACTTTATAACTCGAGAAAAAAGTCAGAATTGCGAGATATAAAAAGCACCTTTTTTATTTTATTTTTTTCAGTGGTAGAAACAAGCTTCCATAAGTCATTTATTTCAATATGAAACATTCAAACATTTTTCAAGTTTTTTTTTTTTTTTTTAATGAACAATTCACATTAATTGTGTAGTTCTTACTGATCATCAGTAATTGCCTCAAGATTTTTCTCTGGGATCTGTATGTAACATTAGCATGAATTTTTTCTTAAAGATTGGTATGTAAAATTTGACTTTGACATTCATTTAAATCATTTATTTTCATTTTCTCTAATCTCCAACTGCTGCAAAATGGCCTCGTTGGCAAGTCTTGAAATTTTTGGGATTGTTTATGACACAGGGCAATGACAGACAGCAGGGGGTGGTGCCAAACGAGAGAGACGAGAGGAGAGGAGTAGAGATGGGGGAAATGCAGTATTTGATCTCCATATAATTGGTTCTAAATGCACACACCAGCTTCCAAGGCATCTAAAAGAATAAGAATGTCATACATGCATACATACATACTGTTCAAAAGTGTATGACAAGATTTTCATAATGTTTTTGAAAGTCTCTTATGCTCACCGAAGCAAAGAAATAATAAGCTTTTGTAACACCATGTCTTTATTGTCACTTTTGATCTATTTAAAGGGTTAGTTCACCCAAAAATGAAAATTATGTCATTAATGACTCACCCTCATGTCGTTCCAAACCCGTAAGACCTCCGTTCATCTTCGGAACACAGTTTAAGATATTTTAGATTTAGTCCGAGAACTTTCTGTCCCTCCATTGAAAATGTATGTACGGTATACTGTCCATGTCCAGAAAGGTGATAAAAACAGCATCAAAGTAGTCCATGTGACATCAGTGGGTTAGTTAGAATTTGTTGAAGCATCGAAAATACATTTTGGTCCAAAAATAACAAAAACTACGACTTTATTCAGCATTGTCTTCTCTTCTGGGTCTGTTGTCAATCCGCGTTCACGACTCCGCTTCTTCTTCTTTCCTGTTTTACGGTGGTTGGCATCCAGCTTATTGGTGCATTACCGCCCCCTTCTGCTCCGGAGTGTGGTTCACGACGTAAGACGCTGCTGACGTGTTATCTGGTGCACCAGAGCTTCGTTTACAGTCTGAGGGAGACGCACGCTGTATTCAAGCTATTCTACATTGTTTGTATTTTGGTATTGCTATATTTTTTAAAATGGTGCATAAGTGTGCATGTCGCGGATGTCCTAATCGCCAAAAACAACCACGGCGGCGTAAAAGTGCATTACCAACGCCGACAGATGAAAGGATTCAATGGAATCAATTCAATGGAAAGGGTTCCGGAAGAGAATACAATGCTGAATAAAGTCGTAGTTTTTGTTATTTTTGGACCAAAATGTATTTTCGATGCTTCAAAATGTTGCGGATGTCCTAATCACCAAAAACAACCACGGCGACGTAAAAGTGCATTACCAACGCCGACAGATGAAAGGATTCAATGGAATCAAAATGTATTTTCGATGCTTCAAAAAATTCTAACTAACCCACTGATGTCTTAAATATCTTAAACTGTGTTCCGAAGATGAACGGAGGTCTTACGGGTTTGGAACGACATGAGGGTGAGTCATTACAGTTTTTTTCAATTGCTAACATACTTTTGTCCATTCTGTAGTCACATTTTCAAAACTCTAAACACATTTAGCAGAACATCCGTCTGTTGTGGCCATACCATGAACACAATTCATGTCGTTTTCACACAAAATGCAATCAATTAACACGTTTCTTAAATGCTTACATTTTCTTTTCATATAAGCTTACCTCATACCAAAATCATGGATCTTTCTCATCTGATTTGCAAATGCTTAAACACAGCAAGTCATAAATGAAGACCTAATGTTCCAATCATTAAATATAGGATAAAACCTCTACTTTTGCAACAACAGCAGCTCAAAAGTATTGAAAAAATATACAAGACAAATACTGAAACAATTGATAAGCATTTTTAATTAGCAGATCACTGAAATATTGAGAAATAGCAGATTCCAGTCTCAGTTGGAAGCATAGTCAGGGTTTGAACTTCTTTCCATTACATGGACATACACAGTAAAATAGGACTCTTTGAATCAGATTTGTTCAGTGTGGATGAAAAACAACACAGAGGAGCAGAGAGAAAATAATATCTGGGTAAGGGAGAGGAATAGATGAAGGAGGAAAGGAGAAGTTGCATCAGGACAAGGGAGAAGATGATGTAGAGGAGAGGAGGAAGAATGTGTGCTGGATTGTGCATCTCTGTTTTTTTCACTTACACGTGGAACCTATGAAAGCTTATTTCTGCCATGAATAGAAAATAAAAAAGGTAATTATGTCTTTTTATCTCACAATTCTGACTTTTTAAACTCAATTCCTATAGTTTATATATCACAATTCTGAGGAAAAAAAGTCAGAATTGTGAGATGTAAACTCACAATTACAAAATAATAAATAAATAGAATTGTGAGATAAAAAGTCACAATTACGTTTTATACTTTTTTTTTATTCTGTGGCGGAAAAAAGGCTTCAACAGTAACCAAAAACCATGTATGTTGGATTTGTTGTTGATCAATGGCAGCAATTTCATGTTTTCATTTCAGTAAAAGTTTCATGTAAAGCTTTTACTTCAACGATTCCACTACCACTGTTCCATATATGCAGAATATGTGGTCTGCGTAGGGCACTAACTACCAAGGGGACACCATCCCACCCTCTATGGGGGCAACATCAACACCACACCCCCACCCCCAGAAAGAGATTTCAACCAAGGGGGCAGCTGAAGTTCTGCATAGGGGACACATCTGACCAGTAGCTGCCCTGAGCAATTCTGTTACTTTCTTCTTCTTCTCTTTTTCTACTGTACATTCTATAAAATAATGACTCACTTCTGTTGCCAAGAATGCACACATTCAACACTCAATCAAAAATATAGAATGGCTTACATGCATTATACTATTACTGTAGTAAAAGGAAACTGAATTATAAAAACAATGGATTTCATATTTTCTCCAGTTAGAACCGAAACATGACAAGTAATGCAGTTTTCATAATGCCATCAACTGTTAGTATTTTGACAGTCATTGCACTTTGATTGACTATATGTTCATGTTGAATAGAAAACCAGTGCTATGTTTTGACAGAACGACTCGATTTTGAATCAGGTTTGCTGTGTTTTGATAGAGTTAGTATATGCTGAAAAAGGTTTTTAGCATTTTGAAATGCAGAGTTTGTGTTTATTTAACAAAATATGGTTTTGGGTAGAAAATTAACTATTTGGCTAATTGTGTGATGTTTGTGTGTTGCTGTGTTAAGAGTTTAGAAAAAGTACTTTAAGTATTGCTAAACGCTTGTTAGCAATTGAAAAAAACTGTAAAGTGTTAGTTCACCCCAAAATGAAAATTCTGTCATTAATTACTCACCCTCATGTCGTTCCAAACCCGTAAGACTTTTGTTCATCTTTAGAACACAAATTAAGATATTTTTAATGAAATCTGAGAGTTTTCTGTCCCTCCATAGACTGCCTTTGCAACTTGACCTTTGACTCTGAAAGAGTTAACAAAGAGATCGGAAAACTAATCCATATGAATTTAGTGTGTGAACACAAACACTAAATGTGCACTGAACCAAATCGCAGATCAAGGTTTATATGTGAGTAAAAGCCTAAAGTAAATCTGTTCATCATAAAAAGCGATCTAGTCTCTTCAGAAAATTTGGACTAAACTGCTCAGTTTCTTCAAAGTCAGTTTCTTGCTGTTTTTATAAGGCATGTTCTGTGCATAAATGTGTGTATGATCTTAACTATTCTCATGGTGTGTGTGGCTGTGACATGAAATTTGTTTCTGGTGCAACATTCGAGTTCACATGAACGAGCAGTTTCCTTCTTGTCAAACAGCTTATGTAACTCAACTCAAATCTCTGAAGATTATTTTCCCATGAGCCCACAGTGAAGCTCATGCAACAGCTGTATACTAGATTCAGACAGTCAGCATTTACATATAGAGATGTTGAAATCATGATTAGCCAAGCAGTCACCGCTCTCCTGAGGGAATATGCCGGTCTGTACTTGTGTCTATGTGTGTGCATGTTAATGGTCCATTGTTTTTCTCCTTCTCAGCAGTCAGTCTCACCTGCACTTTTCTTTTCCTTTGTCACAATCGTGACCTTGTCAGATGCGATACACACGCTCACCCAAACACACATGCAAAAATATACAGGCACACACACACACCATCACATGCTCAGTGGACATTCTAGAGTTGCAGGGTCGTGTATTGAAAAATCTAAACTATAATGAGAGAGGCAGCAATTTTAACATCAATCACTGGTCCAGTGCATTGACCGTCTGTCACTAATCAATACTTTTTTTTTTACCCCTTTTTTTTTTTTTTTTTTTTTTTGATGGTATCCAGGGTAACCAAGGCCAGAGCTCTCAGGCTGGCTAATTGTGCTGGTAGTAGGAGGAGTTTAAAGTGATTGATTGGCAGATGGCTATTTCTTGGACGACTTCCATGATATGCTCTCTGTCCAGCTAACAGAGAGTTATTTCAGGTCCCTTATCTCACTGTGACCCTTCAGTTGCTCTGACTAAAACTCTGCTGATGACAACATCCATTCATTGTCAACTAAGGAATTTATTGCTGTAATTTTTAGTCTAATGTGCTTCATAAATAGCACATCTCTTAGCAGCCTGAAACCAATATAATAAGGTATTCAAAACCAAAAATGAAGCCTTATTTTTTTCTCTCATTTAAGTTAATTGAAAATAGAAAGAAATTAGATAATTGTTGTCTTACAGTAAGACTGTACACTATACCGGTCAAATGTTTGGAATAATAAAGATTTCTAATAATGTTTTTGAAGAAGTCTTTAAAGGCCCATTCACACCAAGAACGATAACTATATTTGCGTCCACACCAATGAACAATAACGGTCTGTTTATTGAAAGCTCTTAAATTCGAATGGATTCTGATTGGCTGTCAGTGTTATCGTTCAACAGCTGAAAAAAAAATTGCTCTGAAAGTGATCCCAACGATATCGCTTCTCTATATTGTTATCATTATAGCTGTGGTGTGGACACCGCTATTCTTTTATATTTAGAGCAATTTTTAGAACTATATCTTTATTATTATCTTTATAGGTATCGTTCTTGGTGTGAACGGGCCATTAGGCCATGCTTAAGCGTGAAATTAACGCTCAGCGCCTAGTTACACTCCAGGCGTTTAAAAAACGTGGCGCTTCCATTGAAAACAATTGGAAAAGTATGCTAGCCACTGGTAAAAACACTTTGGTGGACACACGGCCTTATGGTCACCAAGGCTGCATTTATTTGCTCAAAAATACTGTAATATTGCAGTATTTATTCCTATGATGGTAAAGCTGAATTTTCAGCGTTATTACTTCAGTCTTCAGTATCACATGATCCTTCAGAAATCATTCTAATGCTGATTTGCTGCTCAATAGAGTGGTGGAACTATGACGTCACTTTGTAGGCCAATCAGCAGTTAGCATCACACTGGTTCCCTCAACAAAAACCCAATAGGTTTTTCCCATAGGCTTTTGGATTATTGCAAAAAACAAGTTCTGTGTTCAACAAAAGTTTTATACTTGCACATTTTTTCCATCAAGATAATTTTCACAGATGAACACAACTTTTATGAATTTTGAAGCCTAAATGCAGTCACCTGAAGTAAAAAGCTAAAGGTAGGCTATAAACGAACTACACCACGGTCCCACGACTTCAGTGTCACCACCTCTAAGCTTCCGACAACTCTTTCAGTCTTTATCTAAAGACTTTTTCCCTGAAAGTTTGAATTAGAATAGTTTGTAAGAGCGCAGTTATAAGCATAGCTAGGTTGTAAAAGCGGACTGAGCTTACCTGTTCGGCGCAATGACATTTAACTATCATTTTCAAGACATGTAACAGCTTAAAAAAATCACGGGTAGGTTAATACTGATGTATTTTATGTTGTAGAATTAAACGTGAAATTATCTTGAGCCTGTGTTCACCACAGACATTATTTCAGCCATTGACTTTGGGACGAGGGAACCGGAAATGCCATAATGCTTCCGCGTTTTGGCCTGCAAAAATGTGTCATAGTTCCACCACTCTGTTATTATTGGTGCTCAAATATTAATAATTGTTCTTATCATTACTGTCACTTTTGATCAATTTAATGCACCCTTGTTGAATAAAAGTATTAAAGGTGCCCTAGAATTAAAAATTGAATTTACCTTGGCATAGTTAAATAACAAGAGTTCAGTACATGGAAATGACATACAGTGAGTCTCAAACTCCATTGTTTCCTCCTTCTTATATAAATCTCATTTGTTTAAAAGACCTCCGAAGAACAGGCAAATCTCAACATAACACCGACTGTTACGTAACAGTCGGGATCATTAATATGTACGCCCCCAATATTTGCATATGCCAGTTCATGTTCAAGCATTAGACAAGGGCAGGACGTCTGGCTGCTAATGTACTGTTAAATGTGGTTAAAGTTACCATCGTTTCTTACTGTATTCACGGAGACAAGACTGTCGTTATTTTTATTTTTTAAACACTTGCAGTCTGTATAATTCATAAACACAACTTCATTCTTTATAAATCTCTCCAACAGTGTGTAATGTTAGCTTTAGCCACGGAGCACTATCAAACTCATTCAGAATCAAATGTAACCATCCAAATAAATACCATAGTTACGCGATTAGACATGTTGCATGACGAACACTTTGTAAAGATCCATTTTGAGGGTTATATTAGCTGTGTGAAATTTGTTTATGCACTTTTTAAGACAAGCATGAGCTCCGTGGGCTGGGAGCGTGAGCATTTAAAGGGGCCGCAGCCTAAATCGGCTCATATTTAATGATGCCCCAAAATAGGCAGTTAAAAAAATGAATAAAAAAAAATCTATGGGGTATTTTGAGCTGAAACTTCACAGACACATTCAGGGGACACCTTAGATTTATATTACATCTTTTAAAAAGACGTTCTATGGAACCTATACATTTATTTGAAAAAAATTTAAAAAATGAAAAATTACTTACCCCAAACTTTTGAATGGTAGTATATTAGTGTATCAGACACTGATGACAGGAATAATTCAGCTTTACCATCACGGGAATAAATTACATTTTAATATATATTAAAATAGAAAACGGTTATTTTAAATTGTAATCATATTTTACAATATTTACTGTTTTTGCATTTTTTATCAAATAAATGCAGCCTTGGTTAGCATAAAAGACTTCTTTCAAAAACATTTAAAATCTTAATTATTACAAACTTTTGAGCAGTAGCATATATATATATATATATATATATATATATATATATATATATATATATATATACACAGTGTAAAGTATATACAGTGGTCTTGGAAAAATATTTAATTTCGATGAGAAATGTTTGATTCCATCTTGGAATTTATGGCATTTGATTGGAGAAAAATCTTGGCAAATCTGAGCTCAGTTTGAGATATTTTTGTTATCTCTGCTGAAAATGTTGTGAAGGAGACACATGCGAGTTTACTCTCAAATGAAGCAGAAGTGTCTCCATTTGATTACCTCAGTGCTGTGTGGGAGAAACGAGTGAGAGTGGAGTGTTTTGTGTATGTACTTATTTGTGATATTATTTTATTGCAGGTCTAACAACAATGGCTGAAGCCTTGAAGATACAGAAGATGAAAATGATGATGAATCTACACAAGACCCACAATGGCTTAGAATTTGATTCAGATGAGCTCAACTCTAATACAGATACAGGTAGGGCTTTTGCTTTCACTATTTGTTTGTTTATGTGTTGTGTTAAAGGCAGCTTGTTTAAAGTGCAATCTGTAGATGTGTGAGACAGATGGCCTTGCAATTGTAACCTGGGCCTTTTGGGTGAGATGAGCCCCATCACAGAGCTCGCTCAAGGGGCCCATGTTGCAGGGCTGTGCTTGGTTTACAGAGACTAATGGTGACATTAATGACTGCTGCCTGACTGTGCATTTAGAGAAGACCAACAGCAAACAGGAGAATAGTTAATCGTACACCAGCCTTAGAGATGAAACGAGACATTTGGTGCAGAGGTGCACATGTGTTTGTGTGTATGCACATGCTGTGTTATATTGCACAATATTTGTTTGTGTGTGTAAGTAGACACACACTTACACTTACACTTACACACTTTTTTATGAATTTTATATTTAGTTTTATTTAAACTAGATCTAATAGTACACATATTTATTTATATTTAATTATATTTGTTTTGTCTAAATATATTTATATCTATATTTCTAATCCGTCTGATGTGGTATAATACAATATCATGGTAGAAAATAATACATTTACTTTATACTTTTGCATTTACTCATATTTAAGTAAAAATATTTGAAAACAAAAAATATTAAAAAATTATAAACAATATAAAACATTATTTATTTTCAAGACCTGGTGATACATTGGTCTCAAAATGGCAAAATATTTTACAATTCACATGTCATTCATTATTCAAAAGCATTTATTGTTATTGAAAAATGTATGAAGTGTAATTTCCAATTTAGTTTAATCAGTTGTAATCTTCTTGATTTTCATTTCAGCTTCACTAACAAAAAGGTAGGGCTATTGTTTGATTTCCAACATGTTTAAAAACACATCTAAAATATAATTAAAAACATATAATGAATAAAAATAACATTTTTACTTATTCGCTATCGTTCGAGTTTTTTATGCTCACCAGGGATACATTTACTTGATGAAACATACATTATAATGTGAAATATTAAAATAAATGTTTTCTAATTGAATATGTTATAAAATGTAATTTATTCCTGTGATGCAAAGCTGAATTTTTAGCATCATTACTCCAGTCTTGATGCATCAAAATCATTCTAATAAGATGATTTGCTGCTCAAGAAACATTTATTTTTATTATCAATGTCAAAAACAGTTGCGCTGCTTAATATTTTTGTGAAAACCTGAATATATTTTTTCCATTATTATCAAAGTTAACAGTTGCGGTACTTAATATTTTATTAAAAATGATGATATATTTTTTTCAGGATTCTTTGATGAATAAAAAGTTCCAAAGAACAGCATTTATTTGTAATAGAAATCTTTTGTAACAAATCTTTTGACTCTTTACTGCCACTTTTGAACTTAATGTAATTTAATGCATTCTTACTGGAAAAAAAAGTGCAATTTTCTTAAGAAAAGCTTTTTCTTTTCTTTTTTTTTTTGAAGTGTTTACATTAAGCGAGTCCTGCTAGACAGATTTTCAGGCATCACATGAAATCTCGAGTCTTCAATCCCATCATAACTGTGGCTAAAACAAACACAGATAATGTTAACTTCAAAGGCCACTTTCACAAGTGTTTAGGAGGAAGAGAGCACAGCGTTCCTAGTGAGAACAGCTGTGGACAAGCAGAATTTAGGAGAGAAGAAAAAAAGGCCTTCATCAGAAAGATGGAATGCAGTCAAGGAAAATCAGCATCAAGGATGACATCAGAAGAGAAGAGAGAGACAGTGAGAGATACTTTTTTTCCTCTGCGTTGACAAGTTGAAAGAAAAATTCCATGCATTATTTAACAAGATGGCCGAAACCTGTCATACGGGTGATTGCCTGCGTTAACAGAAACAGGTGTGCGTTGTGCGCGCATACGGGTGTATGTTAGCACATGTGTGCTTGTTTTCACGTCCACATGCGCTTAGCAGGGAAGTCGTGTCTAGTGTAACGCACACATTATCTGTTTGCCCATCTTTCCCTGCGAGCATATGGTCAGCATTTTTGGATCTTCACCCGTCCACCCCCTTTCTGTCTCTCTCATCTTGTCTGTTTGAAGTTGCCCTCATTTTTAAGATACTGTTTAAATCAGTAGTTTTTTTGTGCAGGCAGTGTTTGTGTGTGTGTGTGTGTGTGTGTGTGTGTGTGTTTTGGTGAGAGCAAACATGTAGAAACACACAAATCTGTTCTAGTTGACTTTTAAAGCATTTCTCACTTGATCAAACAGTCTAGACAAGCTGACCATCTGGTGTTTATTAATTACTAGGATACTAATTACTATAATTAATTACTGGCCAAAAATACTCAAAAGTGAGAAATAGCCATTTTTATGAGAAAGTTTTACCTTGTTTTGACCTTGTCATTGAGGCTCATTTTTTCTGTCATTCAGTGGGAGAACGTGCCTGTGGTGACATTTCTGTGTGATAAAGTGATATCACGTTACTTTTTGCGTTTCGTGACACTTTTAAAGTGAAATGTCTAGTGATTGGTGCTAAATGTGCATTCAGTTTTGTCCGAAACAGATGAACGTGGATCTGGAGATGACTTATTACATTAGTTATTGTACGTATTGTGGCAGTTCAGAAATAAAAAAAAAAGTCTGGAGAGTTTTGCTAAAAGGTTAAAGGGTTAGTTTACCCAAAAATTGTCATCAATTACTCACCCTCATGTCGATCCAAACCCGTAAAACTTTTGTTCATCTTTGGAACACAAATGAAGATATTCTAATGAAATATGAGCGATATCTGTCCCTCCATTGACAGTCCACGCAACTACCACTTCGGCGCTTCAAAAAGTTCATAAAGAGATTATAAAATTAATCCATATGAATTGAGCGGTTTAGTCCACATTTTCTAAAGAGACACGATCACTATATATGATGAATGGATTGAATTTAGGCTTTAATCACATATAAACATTGATGAGCAAACATAAACAGAAGCTCAAACGTACTTGCTTGATGCACGAAAACAAACATGCTTGAGCTTCCGTTTACCACAATAATAGACTAAATTAAATCTGTTCATCATATAAAGCAATCATGTTCATTAGAATAACTTTATTTGTGTTCCGAATGTCTTACGGCATGAGGGCGAGTAATTAATAACAGAATTTTCATTTTTTTTTTTTTTTATCACGTTTGAATATAATGGAAAACCTCAACTAAACTCTACCATAAACTTATAAGATAGTGTTAACAAAGGCAAATGTGAGATAAAAAGCAACATGCCATTTTAGCTTGATTCTACATGTCTTTAAGCTCTTTTATTGTCATTCATGTTTCACGGGATTCATACCCGAGCGCTCTACATCACAAGTGCAATGCTGTACCAGGTGAGCTACTGAGCAAGTTTACTATGTCAGAAAAGCTAAACATATGCAGTTGGTTATGTGATGCAAAGTTCAAAATGTATTCGTTTTGAGTGTTTTGAGGTCATATATATATATATATATATATATATATATATATATATATATATATATATATATATATATATATATATATATATATATATATATATATGCATGAAAATAAGTCTTTATTCTTTCATAATCTGCCCCTGGTGTGAAAAGGAATAAAAGTTGTTGGTTTTCTACTGCCACTTCAGCTGGAAACCGTTGCAAATTGTATGTATAGTTAAGTTTTTTGAGTTTTGCATGTTTCTCTAATAATCTGTAATATGTTGCAGTGATAACTTTAATAGCAGATTGTACCTGGGTGAGTTGCTATGTGACTGCAAAGATATTGGTTGTTGCTATGTGGTTGCTAGGGCATTTCTAGGTTGATTGCTTACTGGCCCAAGTCAATAGACCAGCCCTAAATTATATTTTATACTAAACATGGCGCAGGTCCTTCTTTTAATGTAAGTCGGTGGAATTTTTGGCCTGTTTCATCATCCACCAGGTGAAAATTATCTGTCGGAAATCTATCTTGAATAACATGCACTTATGAATCACACACAATAAAGCCAAGTCTTTTATTAAGAAACTTTTTATTTCATGTTGACTGTACATAGACAGATTTGCCATCATATCTCTTAGACCAGATCCTTTCAAAATGTCAGTAATCCAAACCAAGCTGTTCTAGACATCCACCAAAAGCTGAAAGCTGTTTCTATTTGAGTACTTGACACAAGACAATATACTGTATGCACGTGTGTGTGCGTGTGCATGTTTGTGTTTGTTTTAGTGTTTTGCAGCACAGCTGCAGCTCTTGTTGTCTGATTGCCCCTGCTTTCCCTCCTCTCATCCATCTTCATCTGTCTGATTACTGTGAATTTGCACCCTCTCACTTACGTTAGAACTCCAGTCCTACAAGATACGTGAGCGTTTGTTGACACTGGTCTTGATTTCCACGGACGTGCAGATCGTCGCACAGATGGCCACTCTATTGTATGGTATTTATGTCACGTGAAGAGCCCAGGTTGCGAAGCTGTCATTGTGTTGTAATGTAACTGCAGTGTTGTGTCGTGGTGTAATGAGGGAGCTTATTGTTTTTAATCAGGTTATTTTTGTGCGGTCCTGTGAAGACCTTATTGGCTGGATTGTGTGAAAGTCTTAAGGGGACTGACTTCATCCTGTGTTATCATTGATTCCTTTGCCACAATCTGCCACCTAAACACCATCTGCTCCCAATGGCAGAGACATGAATGCTGATGATAGATTATTTCAGTTCATTGTTACTGCTGGTCGTTGGACAACCTACTATTTATTGTTTCTTTATTCACTAAAAATAACAATATGCACATCTTATAATATTTTGATCACCTTTTTGGGGCATAACGTTTTTAACTTAAACTTTAAGTTTAACTAAGTTCATAAGTCTGAGCATATTTGTGTGTGTATGTGTGTAAAGGTGCACTTAAAGTTCACCTAAAGCAAGTACTTTTAACAAACTCCAGTAATATTAGTCTGTATCTTCCAGTTATTTTTGGTTTCAAAAGTTTGATTAGGCTATAAAAATAAATAGGCTATTTCTACAATGACATACCAGTAGGTGTCAGTATAAAGTCTAATGCCACGATGAAAAATAAACAAAAAAAAAACTACTGCTGAATAGAGTGGTGGAACTATCCCTGTGTCCCAATGTCTATACTATCCATTCTAAATAATATATGAGATTACAATAAGTGTGTCACAAAGCATAGTATGTTGAAAAGAGTATGCCAGAAGTCCCTGAATGGTCTTTTTTCTGGTAGATTTTTGAAGTGTGGATCCGTGCACACTATAAAGGCTAATATTGCCCACAACCCATTGCATATTGAAAGAGGATTAGGTTCAGAACTACAAACACGAGTAAAAACTGTTAAAAAACTATAAAAACATGGCGGATATGCGCGACCGATGGTGAGAGGTTTGATAAAGGTTTGAGTGACTAATAATTAAAGTTTTACATGATAAAATATTTATTTAATGTTATCAGTGTTATATTTCATTTGCAATAACATTGTGGACTTTTATAAAGATCTGTTTGTCCATTAACTTATATTATAATTTCTGTGAATTTTGACTATTTCTTTACTATTTCTTTTCACTATTTCATACTCTTTTATTATTAATTAAACAGGATGTAGCACTTTGTCCTGGGAGAGAGAGAAACATTCATCACCTGCTTCAGAGAAAACACAGCACAGCTTGAACAACTCTCAGCTCAACTCTCTCCAACACACCCATCTACTGGCCAACAGTGAGCATTAACCATTCACTTGCACACCCCGTTGTGTTTAAAGGGATAATTCAACCCAAAACAAAAATTCTGTCAGTATTTTCTCACCCTCATGTCTTTCCAAGCCTGTATGACTTTCTATTTTCAATTATTGGGGCAGTTAATGTTTCATTTATCATTGCGTTTATATAGTACTTTTGCCTGCACTCAAAGTGCTTTTACATGGAAGCGAAAATCTCCTCAACCACCACCAATGTGCAGCATCCACCTGGATGATGCGACGGCCGCCATATTGCGCCAGAACGCCCACCACACACCAGCTGATTGGTGGAGACAGGACAGAGTGATGAAGCCAATCAATATTAATATGGGGATGATTAGGAGGCCATGATGATGGATAGAGGCCAGTGGGCAAATTTGGCCAGGATTTAAACCCCTACTCTTTTTCGAATGACATTGTACAGTGTGAACCCGGTTTAACATTAATGACACAGGCAGCAGCAGGAAGGCTGCTGTCACTTTAAGACCAAATGCATGCATACATCCTGCCATGTGATTACCGCGGATGCGCGCACGTTGCGATATCGATGCTAAAACAATATATCGTGCTGCCATAAAAAGCATCATATAAGTAGTCCATATGTATGGTAGCTTGTTTCCGCCATAAAATAAAAAATAATAAAGGTAATCTTTTATCTCACAATTCTAAATTTTTTTCTTAAGTTATAAAGTCAGAATTGTATGGTATAAAATCAGAATTGCGAGTTATAAAGTCAGAATTGTGTGATATAAAGTCAGAATTGCGAGTTATAAAGTCAGAATTGTGAGTTATAAAGTCAGAATTGCGAGTTATAAAGTCAGAATTGCGAGTTATAAAGTCAGAATTGCGAGTTATAAAGTCAGAATTGCTGATATAAAGCCAGAATTGCGAGTTATAAAGTCAGAATTGCGTGATATAAAGTCAGAATTGCGAGTTATAAAGTCAGAATTGCGTGATATAAAGTCAGAATTGCGAGTTATAAAGTCAGAATTGCGAGTTATAAAGTCAGAATTGCGTGATATAAAGCCAGAATTGCGAGTTATAAAGTCAGAATTGCGTGATATAAAGCCAGAATTGCGAGTTATAAAGTCAGAATTGCGTGATATAAAGTCAGAATTGCGTGATATAAAGTCAGAATTGCGAGTTATAAAGTCAGAATTGCGAGTTATAAAGTCAGAATTGCGAGTTATAAAGTCAGAATTGCTGATATAAAGCCAGAATTGCGAGTTATAAAGTCAGAATTGCGTGATATAAAGTCAGAATTGCGAGTTATAAAGTCAGAATTGCGTGATATAAAGTCAGAATTGCGAGTTATAAAGTCAGAATTGCGAGTTATAAAGTCAGAATTGCGTGATATAAAGCCAGAATTGCGAGTTATAAAGTCAGAATTGCGTGATATAAAGCCAGAATTGCGAGTTATAAAGTCAGAATTGCGTGATATAAAGTCAGAATTGCGTGATATAAAGTCAGAATTGCGAGTTATAAAGTCAGAATTGCGTGATATAAAGTCAGAATTGCGAGTTATAAAGTCAGAATTGCGTGATATAAAGCCAGAATTGAGAGTTATAAAGTCAGAATTGCGTGATATAAAGCCAGAATTGAGAGTTATAAAGTCAGAATTGCGTGATATAAAGTCAGAATTGCGAGTTATAAAGTCAGAATTGCGTGATATAAAGTCAGAATTGCGAGTTATAAAGTCAGAATTGCGAGTTATAAAGTCAGAATTGCGAGATATAAAGCCAGAATTGCGAGTTATAAAGTCAGAATTGCGTGATATAAAGCCAGAATTGCGAGTTATAAAGTCAGAATTGCGAGATATAAAGCCAGAATTGCGAGTTATAAAGTCAGAATTGCGTGATATAAAGCCAGAATTGCGAGTTACAAAGTCAGAATTGCGTGATATAAAGCCAGAATTGCGAGTTATAAAGTCAGAATTGCGTGATATAAAACCAGAATTGCGAGTTATAAAGTCAGAATTGCGTGATATAAAGCCAGAATTGCGAGTTATAAAGTCAGAATTGCGTGATATAAAGCCAGAATTGAGAGTTATAAAGTCAGAATTGCGTGATATAAAGCCAGAATTGCGAGTTACAAAGTCAGAATTGCGTGATATAAAGTCAGAATTGCGTGATATAAAACCAGAATTGCAAGTTATAAAGTCAGAATTGCATGATATAAAGCCAGAATTGCGAGTTATAAAGTCAGAATTGCGTGATATAAAGCCAGAATTGAGAGTTATAAAGTCAGAATTGCGTGATATAAAGTCAGAATTGCGTGTTATAAAGTCAGAATTGCGTGATATAAAGTCAGAATTGAGAGTTATAAAGTCAGAATTGCGTGATATAAAGTCAGAATTGCGTGTTATAAAGTCAGAATTGCGTGATATAAAGTCAGAATTGAGAGTTATAAAGTCAGAATTGTGTGATATAAAGTCAGAATTGCGTGTTATAAAGTCAGAATTGCGTGATATAAAGTCAGAATTGAGAGTTATAAAGTCAGAATTGTGTGATATAAAGTCAGAATTGCGTGTTATAAAGTCAGAATTGCGTGATATAAAGTCAGAATTGCGAGTTATAAAGTCAGAATTGTGTGATATAAAGTCAGAATTGCGTGTTATAACGTCCAATTGTAAGGGAAAAAAGACACTTCTCAGAATTGCGAATTTATATCTCACAATTCTGACTTTATAAACCGCAATTGCATGTTATAAAGTCAGAATTGTGAAATATAAACTCACACTTCTGATAAAAAAAGTCAGAATTGCGAGACTTTATAAGACGCAATTGCAGGTTTATATCATGCAATCCTGACTTTATAACTTGCAATTGTGAGTTTATATCTCGCAATTCTGAGAAAAGGTCAGAATTGTGAGATATAAAGTCAGAATTGCGTGATTAAAAAGTCAGAATTGTGAGAAGTCGCAATTACCTTTTTGATTTTTTTATTTAGTAGCAAAAACATGCTTCCATACATATGACTGGAGACATTCAGTAGATTTGTGTGATAAACAGACCCAAATGTAAGTAGTTATTCTCTGATTCTTTCTTCTTCGCATAGGACTGGACCTGCCCTTCATGATGATGCCCCATCCCCTGCTTCCTGTTGGACTTCCTCCTGCCTCTGTTGCCATGGCAATGAACCAGATGAACCACCTTAATACAATTGCCAACATGGTTGCCAGTGCACAGGTGCACAGCCCCGTCTCCAGGCCGACATCTGCCATCAAGGTAGGACATACTGTACACACCAGACACTAAAACACACACACATACACTCCAAGAGCTCATTTGCTGCAAGGTCATCAGGGATTGTTCACACAGTTCTTTTTTGAGTTTATTTATTTTGAGTCACTTAAAGCAATTTGCTGGTCCACTTGGTCTGAAGGGGTCCAAACTACTTTAGGGACTTGTGTTGCAAAGCACAGCTTGACTATTAAACTAGCTTCACCACAAAGCTGTACCTGAAAAAAGGTTTTATTTTATGACAAATCCTCAATGATGAACCTCAAGCCAATCTGACTCTCTGTTGGATTTCAGACGAACTGGGCCGTTGAAGATGTGTTTTCATGTGGGGAGAGTTTATATGGGTGTGTAATTGTTTACAGGACTGAACTTTTGATTTTTTATTTTTTTTTATTTCAGCAAGAGTGTTTTGAAGAGAGTCCCTCTTTGACACCATCCGTTGAGGGGATTGTTCCTCAGAAAACTGAGCCCTCACCTCAACAAAGCAGTTCAGTTCCCAGCAGCCCCACACACCCTTACACACACTCTCCTCAAAAAACAGGTGAGTTTACATATTCAATAGGGCTATCAAATGAATTAATTATATGCTGAGTAATGAATTGTTTTATTGTAATGAATCAAACTATACATCAATATTTTCTGAGTAAATCCCTCAAATATACAAAAGTTTGGGGTGAGTACTTTTCCTTTTTGAAAGAAATGAATGCTTTTATCCAGCAAGTGCATTAAATTGATCTAAAGTGAGAGTAAATACATTTATAATGTTACGAAAGTTTTTTATTTAAAATAATTGCTGTTCTTTTGAACTTTCTATTTATCAAAGAACCTTGAAAAATAATCAGAAATGTTTCTTGAGCACCAAATGTACATAGTAGAACGATTTCTGAAGGATCATGTCAAGTCAAGTCAAGTCAAATTTATTTATATAGCGCTTTTTACAATTGGTAATTGTTTCAAAGCAGCTTTACATATTAGAAGCACAGAAAAAAGAGAAGTGGTTAAAAATAAGCTGTACAAGCAAGCATGGTAATATGTAACATATACAAGACGGTTGCTACATTAAGCCAATGTCGGCTGACTCCCAGGGGTGGAAAAAAACCCCTAGGAGAAAAACCCAGCATGCTAACACTGGGAAAAAAGTCCTAGGAGGGAAAAAACCCCTTGGAAGATATATATAATATATGTAAATGGATATGGAGATCAAAATCTGAATTATACATTTTTATTATAGAGATTAAAAATAGATTATATATAAATATGTGTAAGCGGATACGGAGATTAAAAATCTTAATTATAGATCATGTGACACTAAAGACTGGAGTAATGATGCTGGAAATTCAGCTTTGCCATAAATTACATTTTATAATATATTCAAATAGAAAACAGTTATTTTAAATTGTAATATTATTTCACAATATTACTGCTTTTACTGTATTTTTGATCAAATAAATGGAGCCTTTGTGAGCATATGAGACTTCTTTCAAAAACATTAAAAAGTGTTACTAAACATTTGAATTATATTGTAACTCAAAGACATTATTGTGCTATATGAGTAAACCATTAAATAGACATTACAGGCAGTAGCATTAGAAGTCATCATAGTGAAATGTTTGTTTTATTTCTATAAAATTGAACATAAGCCTATCATTGGCCTGAAGTATACTTCAGAACACCTTAGTAAAAACACTCAGAATACTGTAGCAACTATATATATACCGATCAGGCATAACATTATCACCACCTTCCTAATATTGTGTTGGTCCCCCTTTTACTGCCAAAACAGCCCTGACCCGTCGAGGCATAGACTCCACTAGACCCCTGAAGGTGTGCTGTGGTATCTGGCACCAAGATGTTAGCTGCAGATCCTTTAAAGGGTTAGTTCACCCAAAAATGAAAATAATGTCATTTATTACTCACCCTCATGTCGTTCTACACCCGTAAGACCTTCGTTCATCTTCGGAACACAAATTAAGATATTTTTTATGAAATCCAATGGCTCAGTGAGACCTCTATTGGGAGCAAGATAATTAACACTTTCAGTGCTGAGAAAGGTACTAAAAACATATTTAAATCAGTTCATGTGAGTTCAGTGGTTCAACCTTAATATTATAAAGTGACGTAATACTTTTTGTGCGCCAAAAAAAAAATCGGCCATCACTAGATATTGTTGAAAAGTCGTTATTTTGCTTTTTGGCGCACAAAAAGAATTCTCGTCGCTTTATAATATTAAGGTAGAACCACTGTAGTCACATGAACTTTTAAATATGTTTTAAGTAGCTTTCTGGGCACTGAAAGTGCAAATTAACTTGCTGGCAATAGAGGCCACAATGAGCCATCTGATTTCATCAAAAATATCTTAATTTGTGTTCTGAAGATGAACGAAGATCTTACGGTGTGGAACGACTTGAGGGTGAGTAATAAATGAATTATTTTCATTTTTGGGTGAACTAACCCTTTAAGTCCTGCAAGTTGCGAAGTGGGGTTTCCATGGATCGGACTTGTTTGTTCAGCACATCCCACAGATGCTCGATTGGATTGAGATCTGGGGAATTTGGAGGCCATGTCAACACCTCAAACTCAGTGTGCTCCTCAAACCATTCCTGAACCAATTTTGTTTTGGGGTGCATTATCCTGCTAAAAGAGGCAACAGCCACCAGGGAATACCGTTTCCATGAATGGGTGTACATGGTCTGCAACAATGCTTAGGTAGTTGGTATGTGTCAAAGTAACATCCACATGGATGGCAGGACCTAAGGTTTCCCAGCAGAACATTGCCCAAAACATCACACTGCTTCTGTCGGCTTGCCTTCTTCCCATAGTGCATCCTGGTGCCATGTGTTCCCCTGGAAAGTGACGCACACGCACCCAGCCATTCACGTGATGTAAAAGAAAACGTGATTCATCAGACCAGGCCACCTTCTTCCATTGCTCCGTGGTCCAGTTCTGATGCTCTCATACCCACTGTTGGCGCTTTCGGCGGTGGACAGGGGTCAACATGGGCACCCTGACTGGTCTGTGGCTATGCAGCCCCATACGCAACAAACTGTGATGCAGTGTGTATTCTGACACCTTTATATCAGAACCAGCATTAACTTCTTGAGCAATTTGAGTAACAGTAGCTCGTCTGTTGGATCGGACCACAGGGGCAAGCCTTCGCTCCCCAATGAGCCTTGGCCACCCATGACCCTGTCGCCGGTTCACCACTGTTCCTTCATTGGACCACTTTTGATAGACACTGACCACTGCAGACCGGGAACACCCCACAGGAGCTGCAGTTTTGGAGATGCTCTGACCCAGTCGTCTAGTCATCACAATTTGACCCTTGTCGAACTCGCTCAAATCCTTACGCTTGCCAAATTTTCCTGCTTCTAACACATCAACTTTGAGGACAAAATGTTTACTTGCTGCCTAATATATCCCACCCACTAACAGGTGCTGTGATGAAGAGATAATCAGAGTTATTCACTTCACCTGTCAGTGGTCATAATGTTATGCCTGATTGGTGTGTGTATATATATATATATATATATATATATATATATATATATATATATATATATATATATATATATATATATATATATATATATATATATATATATATATATATATATATATTCCCTCAGAAAATGTAGTTTCTGAATGTTAGTGGATTTATGGAGACCCAGTTATTGTGGTTAGCATCTTCATCTTGAAGTGTGATATTACTGTTGTTTCATAATATCTTGCGTATAATGTCCATAGTAAACAATATTATATGATTTACATTGAGGGAAAAAAGATGTTACTGTAAACTAATCAACAAGCCTTGCAATGATTCTGGTGCATACACAATAACAGCACAAAGCAATATGTGTTTGTAATAGTCTGTGCTACTCAGAAGCTTCTTGTTTCATTTATCTACTGTCTTTTTATGTCTCTTTCTCTCTTTGCAGCATATGACGTTCATGACGAACAAAGGGAGTCAGACTCAGCTCTGCATATGAACAGACTTTCCAATGACAGGGGTGCATTTTCTCAACATAAACAAAATTTCATAAAAAACACAATTTCATATAACATAACTTTACATAAAAGCCTCTGACCTCCTCTGCTCTCGTTACAGTTCAATTATTACACAGAGCTTTTTTATTGCGTTTAGTTGGGTGATGTAATGGTATATTGTTGGTTGTAATGAGATATTCTAGGTTCTATAAACAAGTAATCTCAAAACAATTAAAATAATATGCTCATGCCTTACTTCTTACCATCCTGTACTAGAAAATATATAAAAAGCATTGACTGACAGACAGGTTTGGGGTCAGTAAGATATTAATTTATTCATTTTTATTTATTTATTTATTTATTTTTTTGGAAGTAAATGAATACTTTCATTCAGCAAGAATGCATTAAATTGATCAAAAGTGACAGATGTATCATGGTTTTCACAAAAATATTAAGCAGCACAGCTGTTTTAAGCATGATTCTAATAATAATAAATATTTCTTGAGCAGCAAATCAGCATATTATAATGATTTCTGAAGGATCATGTGACACTGAAGACTGGAGCAATGATGCTGAAAATTCAGCTTTACCTTCACAGGAATAAATTACACTTTAAAATATATTACAATAGAAAACAGTTAAAGTTTTAAATTGTTGTAATATTTCAGAATATTACATTTTTTACTGTATTTTTGATCAAATAAATGCAACCTTGGTGAGTATAAGAGACTTCTATTAAAACATTTAATAAACTTACTGACCCAAACTTTTTTTGTCAGTTTTATTATTATTGTTATTTTTTTTTATAATTTTTTATATTTTTATAAAGAGTTTTATTTCTTTACTTATTCTAGTACATCAATTTAAACTAAATTAAAATGAGAAATTTTGCCTTGACAGCTAGCTTTTATTGTATGTATTTAAATTTTACTGTTTATTTTATTTCAAGTAAAGATTTTTGGTAACACTTTACAATAAGGTTCATTAGTTAACATTAGTTAATTACATTAGTTAACATGAACTGCACTTCTACAGCATTTATTCATCTTTGTTAATGTTAATTTCAACATTTACTATACATTATTAAAATCTTGTTAACATTAATTAATGCACTGTGAACTAACATGAACAAACAATGAACAACTGTATTTTCATTAATTAACGTTAACGAAGATTCACAAATACAGTAACAAATGTATTGCTCATGGTTAGTTCATGTTAGTTAATGCATTAACTAATGTTTAATTAATGAACCTTATTGTAAAGTGTTACCAGATTGTTTTTTATTATTATTTAGTTGTTACCTATAATAACCCTGTCTGAGGATGAGCAAATGATGATAGTATTTAAATGAATGGCTAAACTATTCCTTTAACAGTCAGTTAATCAGTTTAATTAATGTCTGTGTGTTTATTGTTTTGCAGTTGAGCAGAATACAGCGAAGTCAACAATATTTGAGAAGGTCCCAGCTCAGACGTTTTCCTCAGGCTTCCCTGCTTCCCTCCTTTTCACAGACGGCCTCTCCTCCGTGGAGACCCTGCTCACTAATGTCCAGGTATGGCCATGAAAGGAATACATGCACACTGCACAGAGAGACACACATACAATACAATGTTCAGCATTAACAACATTTGGACATGTGTTTCAGGGTCTGCTAAAGGTGGCTTTGGAAAACGCCCGTCTGCAGGAGAAACAGCTTCAGCAGGAGAGGCGAGAGCTCAAGATGGAGCTGTACAGAGAGAGAGAGATGAGGGAGAGTCTAGAGAGACAGCTCACCTCTGAGTTACGCAGTCGAGGTAAAGTGTTAAGCTGTAATTCATATATTGGAGAATTGAAAAACCTGAGATCATCCAGTTCCATTTTGATTATTACAAGTGGAACTTTTCACTTCATCTTTTCTCATGCAGCCACTATTCAGAGACGTCTGAAGAAGGAGAAGAAGGCAAAGAGGAGGTTACAGGAGGCGCTGGAATATGAGTCCAAGCGGAGAGGGCAAATCGAGCAGGCCTTACAGCAGGCCACCTCATCAGACTCTCTCACACACGGTGAGACACGCTCACACACACTCAGTGAGTTTCATTCAGGCCGATAGTCTTTCAGCAGGCTTTGTCAGCTGTCGCTGTCTGTTAACACAGATCCAATCAGTCTGGACATGGAGACGGAGCGCTGCAGAAGCCCGGAGGACAACTGCTTGTTACAGGGTATTGAATGGAACTTCTTATTGTAGAACAAGCTATTTTAATCATATTTTAATAAATATATAGTACAAAATTCTGGAGTTGGTAAGATTTTGTAATGGTTTTGAATGAAGGCTTTTCTGCTCACAAAGGTTGCATTTTTTGAGTAAAAACAGTAATATTGTGAACTATTATTACAGTTTAAAATAACTATTTGCTATTTTTATATATTTTAAAGTGTAATTTATATATTTATAAAGTTGAATTTTCAGCATCATTACTCCAGTTTTTCACTGTCCAATGATCCTTCAGAAACCATTCTAAAATGCTGATTTGGTGCTCAAGAAACATTTATTATTTATTATCAATGTTGAAAATAGCTATGCTGCTTAATATTTTTGTGGAAACTGGGATACAAAAGAACAGCACTTATTTAAAATAGAATTTGTTATTATAACTAGTGTAAAAGTCTTTACTGTCACTTTTAATCAATCCTTGCTGAATAACAGTATTAATTTCCTTTCAAAAAACTTATGAATGGTGACATATACAATATATAAATAGTACAGTCCAAAAGTTTGGAACCACTAAGATTTTTAATGTTTTTAAAAGAAGTTTCGTCTGCTCACCAAGGCTACATTTATTTAATTAAAAATACAGTAAAAACAGTAATATTGTGAAATATTATTACAATTTAAAATAACTGTTTTCTATTTGAATATATTTCACAAAGTAATTTGTTCCTGTGATTAAAAGCTGAATTTTCAGCATCATTACTCCAGTCTTCAGTGTCACATGATCCTTCAGAAATCATTCTAATATGCTGATCTGCTGCTCAAGAAACATTTAATGTGTACAATTGTACAAAATATTTGTGTACAAAATTTTATTTGATGAATAGAAAGTTCAAAAGAACAGTGTTTATCTGAAATCTAATCTTTTGTAACATTATAAATGTCTTTACTGCCACTTTTGATTGATTTAATGCATCCTTGCTGAATAAAAGTATTCATTTCTTTCATTTCTTTTCAAAAAAATAAAAATAAAAATTCTTACTGATCCCAAACTTTTGAACGGTAGTGTATAATGCTACAGAAGCTTTGTATTTCAGATAAATGCTGTTCTTTTGAACTTTCTATTCATCAAGGAATCCTGAAAAAAAAAAAGTACACAACTGTTTTCAACATTGAAAATAATCATAAATGTTTCTTGAGCAGCAGATCAGCATATTAGAATGATTTCTGAAGGATCATGTGACACTGAAGACTGGAGTAACGATGCTGAAAATTCAGCTTTGCATCACAGGAATAAATTACTTTGTCAAATATATTTAAATAGTACACAGTTATTTTAAATTGTAATAATATTTCACAATATTACTGTTTTTTACTGTATTTTTAATTAAATAAATGTAGCCTTGGTGAGCAGACGAAACTTCTTTTAAAAACATTAAAAATCTTAGTGGTTCCAAACTTTTGGACTGTACTGTATATATCATTAGAAATTTAAGGATTCAGATTCATCATCATTACCGAACAATCATTATTTTAAATTTTTTTCTTTTGTCAAATTAACTTAAATAATTAATGTAGTTCAGATAACATATTTTAAGTTTCTGTTGATTAAACCAATCGCCTTCATTGCATTAACTCAAATTTTTAATTTCAATGAACTTTAACGCATTTAAAAATTTAACGCAACCAGGTAACTTACTTTTTTTTTAAGTTAAAACAACAATATTTTTTTACAGTGCATGAACAAAAATCAACAGGCTGAAGAACACTTAGACAAGGAACTTTTGCCTATGGTTTAAAAATACCTTAGCAATAGTAAAAACAACTAGCCTAACTAATATAAATTTCAAGCATTATTAAAGACAAGTAAACACTCTGTAATTAAAAAAAGAACAAATAAACAAATTAGCAATTGCACAAATAAATACAACTGAACAAAGATACAATTGAAATCAACAGTGTTTTAAAATTTTCAGGTATTTAGGTACAGAAACTGTAATCAAATGTAAAATAACACCTAACTTTATAAATAAAATATACATTACAAATATATTTACAAAAGTTAAAAGTTATAATTTTTCGCCTGCTGTCACTTTAAGAGCTGCACGAATCCAATATACCGTTATGCATTTTCTGATTTTCTGTCAATTGTTTACGTTCACTTAAGTCATAACCGACTGTGTTTACGAGGATATTTTGACATATTTTTGTGTGCATTTGTGCATTCAAGTGCAAAAAGACGCGGAAGAGAAGTCAGCATCAGGCACTAATTCAGCACGAGAGGTGGCTTTCTGCGCGCACGTTTTGGATGTGTGCACAGCACAGAAAACAGTGCCCGGGTCTTCTTGTGCTTGAATGGTTTAAAGTCAAATTAAAATGCACACAAAGGAATCGATAAGAGGAATCGAAATTTTAATTTTATAACAAGTATCCGATTCCAGAATTGGAATCGATTTTCAATTCCCAACCCTATTAATGATAAATATGATCATTCCCTGTATATTCACTTTGAAGAGAGTGCTAATATGTTTAGTATTTTTATTTTTCCTTGTACAAACACACGTTTATCAACACACTCATGTATGCAGTGTGTATTTATATGGACATGCAAAGTTTCAGCTTTGGCTTATTCAGATTTGTTGTTTTGACCTCACTTCCCCTTCCCATCAGTCTTTCTCAGCAACACCGTGTGTCACTCGCCCGTGTCCTCCAAACAGATGAGATCATCGGCTCCCTCTGTCTCAGAGCGAAACCATTAGCAAATAAACACATAGATGAATCAAAAGACTGGGGACTAATTGCAAGTTTCCTGTGTAAGCAAAGCCTCACCGCATGAATATTCCAGCTCCGCCCTTCCACCCGTTTATCTGTTTCTGCAGCTGGCCTTTCTCGTTCTCTCCCCCTCCGTGAGACAGCTAAAGCTACATGATAAATTACTTGAATTACACCTCGTGTTAATTTTATTAAAATGGCTCCCTAATGCCGAGAAAATCTGCTACACGTTGGCACCGCACTGGACTGGAAGAGTTGTTCATTTACTAATGTCTATTGTACTTTTTACATGATGTGCAAAAATAGTCTATTTTAGAGTAAAAGGGCATTTGAAATTATATATAATATTTACAAGTTAATAATTTCTTATATTTGAATTATGCAGTGTTTTTAAAAATGTTGGTCAAACATTAGGCCTATCTTAAATTAACTTAAATAAAAATAAAATTGACAATCTAACTAAAAAATAAAAAATAAAAAAATAACTGAAATGAACTATATGACAAAAAAATAAAACAAAATGCACTACCATTCAAAAGTAGGGGTTTGGTAAGATTTTTAAATGTTTAGGCTGCATTTATTTGATCACAAATACTGCAAAAACTGTAATATTGTGAAATATCATTACAATTTAAAATAATATTTTTTATTTTTAATATATTTTAAAGGCAAAGCTAAATTTTTAGCAGTCTTCAGTGTCACATGATCCTTCAGAAATCATTCTGATATGCTGATTTGCTGCTTAAGAAACATTTCTTATTATTATCAATGATGAAAACAGTTGTGTTGCTTAATATTTTTGTGGAGAACAGGATTTATTTAAAGGTGCCCTAGAATTAAAAATTGAATTTATCTTGGCATAGTTAAATAACAAGAGTTCAGTACATGGAAATGACATACAGTGAGTCTCAAACTCCATTGTTTCCTCCTTCTTATATAAATCTAATTTGTTTAAAAGACCTCCGACGAACAGGCAAATCTCAACATAACACCGACTGTTACGTAACAGTCGGGGTGTACGCCCCAATATTTGCATATGCCAGCTCATGTTCAAGGCATTAGACAAGGGCAGGACATCTGGATGTGCACAGCTGAATCATCAGACTAGGTAAGCAAGCAAGAACAACAGCGAAAAATGGCAGATGGAGCGATAATAACCGACATGATCCATGATATCATGATATTTTTAGTGATATTTGTAAATTGTCTTTCTAAATGTTTCGTTAGCATGTTGCTAATGTACTGTTAAATGTGGTTAAAGTTACCATCGTTTATTACTGTATTCACGGAGACAAGAGCCGTCGTTATTTTCATTATTAAACACTTGCAGTCTGTATAATTCATAAACACAACTTCATTCTTTATAAACATTCTAACAGTGTAGCATTAGCCGTTAGCCACAGAGCATAGCCTCAAACTCATTCAGAATCAAATGTAAACATCCAAATAAATACAATACTCACATAATCCGATGTATGCATGCAGCATGCATGACGAACACTTTGTAAAGATCCATTTTGAGGGTTATATTAGCTGTGTGAACTTTGTTTATGCTGTTAAAGGCAAGTGCGTGCTCCGTGGGCGGGGAGCGTGAGCATTTAAAGGGGCCGCAGCCTAAATCGGCTCATATTTAATGATGCCCCAAAATAGGCAGTTAAAAAAATTAATAAAAAAAATCTATGGGGTATTTTGAGCTGAAACTTCACAGACACATTCAGGGGACACCTTAGACTTATATTACATCTTTTAAAAAGACGTTCTACGGCACCTTTAATGATTTATTTTTTAACATCATAAATGTCTTTACTCTCACTTTTGATAAGTTTAATGCGTCCTTACTGAAAAAAAAGTATTAATTTCTTTAAAAAAGTTTAACAAGAGAAGTTTAACACTGTTAAATATTTAAATAATCATTGAATAATATTGAAAAAAACTGTCGTTTCAGCCTCTCCCCATTCAAGTACATAAGAAGAACAAGTAGTTTTTTTTCCAGACTGCTGTAATTTACAAGTTAAACCTGAGGTTTAGTACTCTCAAACCTTCCTCTTGTTGTTTCTTTTTTTTTACAGAAAGCAGAACATACACAAAAAATCCAATAATGTACTAAGAGGAGGTGATCTCCCAATGAGAGAGCGAGGATGTTCTCCACATCATGGATCATCCCTACACAATAAACAATCAACTTCCCAAATGCAGTTTCCAGTGAAGAGAGGACTTCAAGGTTTTACACAATGAGCTACATTGGAGAAGATCTTCTCTTTGACCCAACCGATTGCTCCATCCACTCTTATTCCCATCCTCACAACATTCCAGATTCCTCAACTGTTGTTTTATCTACATACATTGTGCTTAATTCCCTGTTTAAGCTCTGTGGAGACGGTTGATGTCCTGTTACTTGTTTTGAAGCCTTGACAATATCCCTTCAGGACACTGACCTTCAGTCTAATGCCCTCAGGATGGGCTGATGAAAATGTAAAAAAAAAAAAAAAAAAAAAAAAATGAGAGAAAGAGAAGGAAAAGAGATGCATCTGGCTTGTGTTTCATTCTTGTTGAAAGACTCTGAAGAGTGTGGAATGTTACATTTCGTTGCTTTTCTCTTGTTTGTCCATCTTCTGGTTCTTCCGTTCATTTATCTCTCTTTGTAGGTCAGTTTAGCTTCTTGATACCGTTTAAAATGTTCACCTGCTCTTCAGTTTGAGCAACCGTATGTGCTAGTTTTCTTTCGTATGACCTTGCGTTATTTTATTGGCTTTCAGTCAGAAGGAAAAGCTAACGAATGTGTTTATTCTGTATTTTGAATCTTTCCTAACGAGAAATACAGTATTACAGCCACGTCATTCATTCAAAAGTTTCAAAAGTCTCCCTGAATGTTTCGCCCTTCATATGATACGTAGGTCTTTGGATTGTTGAAACCTGTGGTTCCCAAGCATTTACAGAGATTTGATTCACTAACCGTTTTAGCATAGGCTAAAACTAGACACTTAGACCGCAGAGGATATTTGGCATTTCCCCCAACATATGAGTCTTTATTTAGTCTGAGAGTTACTTAAAGAGGAAAACAGACTTCCCGCAGAACAGAAGTTCCCTGCTGCTGTTGTCAGGATGAGCCTTGAGCCATCATTCCTATAGGCATTTGAATGCTAAATCATGTCTTGAAAGGTGTGGATCGATGTCTGTCACCGTTTTGTGCACCAGAAAGAACCGACGACACAAATAAACAATGCTATGCTCATGTCACCGGTGTCACCTTGTCGTCAATAGCATTCCTCATGAAGCAAAAGCCATCAAACAGTCCTATTGATTCAGGTCATGCAAATGAGACCCCATTAGTGCCTTTATTGACACATATCAAAGTCCTCATTAACATTCAGTTTGTGGTCTTCTCACGACCGGCATTTTAGACACAAGCTAAAATGTCATGAGTATTGTCCTGTAGAGTCATTTAGAGTCTAAATGGACCCTTGAAAGAGGCAATTTCCTTTTCCAAACAAGGATATCATGACTCAAAGTACAGTACTGTAACGTGGCATTGTAATATTTTTCTTTTGCATACTTTAGGAATATCACCAGAGACCATAAATCTTTGGGGACCATAAATAGATTTGAAAACAATTTACTCTGATTCGGAATTTCTCTCTAAAAATGGGAGATGAGTGACCATTTGGGAACGTGGGAAATGTTCGGTTTAAAAACTACAGTAAGCAAAAGATAGGAGCGGAAGATAAACATATGTGTTTAGGATATATACAGAAATGGCATCTGTTTTGTAATGATTGTTTTGTGATAAATATATCAGTACTGTTGCATTTATTTGTGTATTCAGTCAATTTCAGCATCCTGGAAATTATGTTAAGTTATACACAAGTTTTGAGTCTCTATGTAAAAGGAAACTACATACAGGATATTGTGTGATCACTGACTAAGCAGGCTGGAAACAAAAAATAAACAATAAAAATGAAACCTCAAGTATCAAGAACATGGTCCCATACACTGAAAAAAAAAAGGCTTTTTCACATTATTTTTCACAGGGCTTTTCACATTGCACTTACCCCAGGAAAGGAACGTTTCACAATTGTAATTTAGAAGCGGGGTTAGCAATGCTTTTTATGATACGGTGTTAAACGAGGGCTTTTCACACTTGAAAAAGTTAACCATGGGTCATTATAAACCCCAGGTAAATGCAATCCTGGGTTATCTTTATATTTACTTTTCACACTGCTCATACTATACCTGGGGTTAACAGTTAATCCAGGGTATTCATAAACTGCCGTTTCACACTGCACGTTCCTAGCAGGGTTAATCTTCTTATTTGCATATTTCAGGTGTCAGTACTGACTGGACAAACGCAGTGCGTGACCTGTTTACATAAAGGCTCTTGCATTGCTGACTGTAATATCAAGTGTTTTTATAGGTAAGGTAAGGTAAGGTAAGAATGACGGTCTCTTCACTCCAACTGAACGTTAAAGGATTAGTTCATTTTCAAATTAAAATTCCCTGATAATTTACTCACCCCCATGTCATCCAAGATGTTCATGTCTTTCTTTCTTCAGTCGAAAAGAAATTAAGGTTTTTGATGAAAACATTCCAGGATTTTTCTCCATATAGTGGACTTCAATGGAGCCCAAACGGTTGAAGGTCAAAATGACAGTTTCAGTGCAGCTTCAAAACGTTCTGCACAATCCCAGACGAGAAATAAGGGTCTTATCTAGAGAAAACATCGCTCATTTAAAATAAAATAAAATGTTATACATTTTAACCATAAATGCTCATCTTAAACTAGCTTTCTTCTTCTTCTTCTCTATTAGAATTCCAGCAGTGTAGACACTGCTAAGTGTATTACTGCCCTCCACAGGTCAAAGTTTGAACTAAATTGTCATATACAATATGCTAGTGCAAGTATATAACAATTAGTTCAAACTTTGACCTGACCATTGTACAAGTTTAACACCGCAAAACACCGTAAGGGCTCATTCACACAGAGGCGCGGGCAGTGGAATGGGGAAAAAATGCAAGGTCTCGAGAAGTGTTGAACTGATTTTAACTTGAGCGTTTTTAGAAAGCCATGTCATGCGCGAGACGCTGCAAAAGAAGCACGACCCGAGCGATTTTTCGTCTAGCGCGTTTACATAGAAAAACAATGGAAAAGTAGTGCTTATAAATTAAAAAAAAGTGTATAAACGTATATAAACAGTTGTTTCTGCGTATGATAGAAAAAATGTCAAACGGCAAAGGAAAACGCTGCAATTGGAGTGAAGAGACTGCCATTCTTACCTTTAAATTCAAAAAGTTCACTGAAAAAAACTTGATATTACAGTCAGCAATGAGGATGCGCAATGCAAGAGCCTTATGTAAACAGGTCAAGCGCTGCAGTAACATTGACACCTCGGAAATGAAAATAACACTAAAAAATAAAAACGGAAAATGTACTGGTAATTTTCTGCCAGGACGTTAATCCTTAAAACACAACCTAATGCAAAGCATAATTCTAAATACAGGTAAAACACCTGTAAAATACCAATATGGAAAATTCCTTCATATTTATACAGTACATTGTGCCCTATTTTTACTGAATTTTTAGCCCAGGGTTTAGGAATGTGCAGTCTGAAATGGCATTTTATGAACTGTTTATTAAAGGTGCTACAGGGGATGTTTTGTTTCATACATTTTTGCAATATTACTTGAAACTGTCTTTACTAACTGATAAAAGACTATTTATTAGGTGCACTGAAAGGAATAATATTAATATACATCATCTGTGCACGAGGTAGGGCCTTAAAAACATCAGCCAATCGTTTACGCAATCATCGCGTAAACGATTGGCCCTCTGGCTTGTCAATCACTGCCATGACTTTTCTTGTGCGAGACGTGCGCGGCTGCGCGCTCCAGTAACTTTCCACATTCCACAGGCGCTGCATGCAATGTTTTTGTCAGGAGACAGGAATAACAACTGCAGATTATGAGTTACCTGCGGTGAGTCCGACATAATGAATCCACTAACACGACACAGCGAATGCCGGTGGTAAACACTCGTGTTCCAAAACTCGTGCACGAGTTTTGGGAAGCGTTCCCTCGAAATGAGCTGTGAAGGAGGGGGGTTGTTCTTACGCATGCGCTCATTTCAAAAACTCACTAAGTGTCTTTGGTTTCTCAGTCGATGAAAAGATCCTCTTTAGCACCTTTAACTGTTAACCCCAGGTATACGGAAGAGGATTAGGGCCAAGCAATAATAAAAAAATATAAAACCATCTCGAGATTAAATTTGTTAAATTTCGAGAAAAAACTCGTTAAATTTCGAGAAAAAAAGTCGAAATAAAATGTTGAGAATAAACTCATTAAATTACGAGAAAAAAAAATTTAAATTACGAGAAAAAAGTCGTTAAATTACGAGAACAAATTCGTTAAATTATGAGAAAAATGTTGTTAAATTTCGAGAAAAAAGTCGAGATAAAATGTTGAGAATAAAGTCATTAAATTATGAGAATAAAGTCATTAAATTATGAGAAAAAAGTTGTTAAATTATGAGAACAAATTCGTAATTTAATGAATTTGTTCTCGTAATTTAACAACTTTTTTCTCGTAATTTAACGACTTTATTCTCAACATTTTATCTCGACTTTTTTCTCGAAATGTAACGAGTTTTTTTCTCGTAATTTAACGAGTTTATTCTCAACATTTTATCTTGACATTTTTCTCAAAATTTAACGAGTTTTTTCTCTAAATTTAACAACTTTGATCTCAAGATGGTTTTATTTTTTTATTATTGCTTGGCCCTAATCCTCTTCCGTACAGGTACAGTATGAGCAGTGTGAAACGTGAATAAAGATAACCCAGGATTGCATTTACCTGGGGTTCAGAATGACCCAGGGTTAACTTTTTCAAGTGTGAAAAGCCCTAAATGTGAGTGTAGAAGAGACCGTTTCATTCTTATCTTTATAGTCCGAAATGTCCATTCAATATAAATTTGAGTCGGCAATACGCAGCTGTAAACAGGTCGCGTGCTGCGTTTATCCAATCAAAGACACCGCAAATATGCAAATGAAAACATTAACCCAGGGTTTAGGAATGTACAATGTGAAACATCAGTTTATGAATACCCAGGATTAATTATTAACCCCGGGTAGCCTTAATTATGAGCAGTGTGCAAGATAACCCAGGATTCTGTTTACCCAGGGTTTAGAATGACCCAGGGTTAACTATTCCATGTGTGTTACTATAAATTTCACAAATAATTACAAAGAAATAGCAAGTGACATTTAATTAAACATGAAAATTTGAAGTAGTAGCTTTTTCTTGTAAAACGTACTCCGTTAAAACCTTTTTACAATCTACAACAGCAAAACAATACATCAGTTTATTTCATGGCATTCATTATTTTCTTTAAAATGATTCTCCAAGCTGTGGGCAGTTTTTCAATTCCTTGAGCCAGATAAACAGAAATGTGCCTGATATGTCTTATTATTTCCATGATGCATTAAGGGTGGCTGCTGTTTTCTCAGGGTGGTGCAACAACTATAAATAGTCAGAGGCACTGATTGAATGATTTACCCATAATGCTCCAAACAGAAAACATGAGTTTATTTTGTTACTCATGAAAAAGACAGCCCACATATTTTTTTAATGCGATTTGAAGAAGCTTCTTGTCTCCAGTGAGTTATAGAACCATTTCATGCACCACAGCCTTCAAATAAAGATACACATTGTGAAGAAAGCACTTAAATAAGACAAGAAAAAATGTTTGTTTAACTAGATTACCCATATTAGGGCACACTGGGATGGAAAGGGAGGAAATGCTTTGAAAGGAAATTATTAAATCATGATTAAGTCATTGAACCCATGAACAACTTTTCTTTTGACATCGAAAGATAACAGAGGATGTTTTTCCTCATCTAAAGTGACCAAAGTTCTCTTTTTTTGACTTCAGCCATATAGAAGAATGAGAATGTTTCTTTAAATGAATGACAAGGAATAAAATAATATAAAATAATAGATTAATACAAGGAAAGAAATCATATATTTATAGACCTGCACTGCTGCAAATCTTTTTAAAAATATCTTTTAAAAAAGTCTCATGCTCACAAAGACTGCATTGGATCAATAATACAGTGAAATAACTGTTATTAAAATAACTGTTATTATTATGATGATTTAAAATAACTGTTTTCTATTTAAACATAAAATTTCATTTATTCCTGTGATAAAGCTGAATTTTAGCATCATTACTCCAATTTTCAGTCACGTGATTCTTCAGATCCTTTGCTCTGCATTTTTTATTATCAATGTTGAGCCACTTAATAATTTTGTGAAAACCGCGATACATTTTTAGTGTCTTTATTGTTCTTTTCCACCAGTTTAATTTATCATTGCTGAATAAAAGTATTCATTTCTTTCTTTCAAAACAAACAAACAAACAAACAAACAAAAAAACATTCTGAATGGCATATGCATATAAAAAACATTAATTCCATATCCATAAAATAGTTTTTCAGTTATTAAATATTATAAATGCATTACTTCACACCACCAATAGGGTGAAATAGATATAAAACAAAAAACAAACAAAACAAAAAAATACGACCCAATTCTTCCCAATTAATTGTTAATAATTACTGTGGGGAAACCAGAAACCATGCTGAGAGCATATACATGGTCAACAACTGTAGGCTATATAAATCAAAACAGTCAAACAAAGACCCAGAGAAGAGATATTCATATTCTTGCTCACACATACTGTCTCTGGTGTAATATAGCAGGTGATTGCAATGTAAAAGATCAATATTTCAATTTCAGACTGCATTTTTATTCTCAGAGATTAGAGAACAATCAAATACTCGATTTTCTCCATCTGCCGAAGGAAGAATCTCTCAGCCTTACTGATAGCAAAATGAAAAGGTTTTAGCCTGGGTGCAAGATGTTTGTTTTTGTGAATTATTCATTGAGATGTGTTTGTGCAAGTGAATAGCCATTTGCTCCAATACTGAAGGGCAAATAATACAGATTGCTCAAACATAACAGAAAAGGAATTTGACATTGAGAAGTGGAAATGCGGACAAAGCCTTCAGGGTCACTCACTTACTGATAAACAGTCCTCGTGACAGATGGAGCGACACTTAAGCTTCTTCATAACGCACCATACTTGTGTCGGAAGAGCTTCGACAGATCTGTAGGATGTTGTTTGTCCACATAAATTTTAAGAAATGAAGGGGGTAAAGTTAGTGTACATCAAATAAGTCCCGTTTCCGGTGTTTTTCTCTTGAGAAAGTTAGCTTTGCTACAATAAAACAAAACAAACCAACAAATAAGAAGGACATACATTTTAAAGTCGACAGGAAACGGAAGTTTAGGTCTTAGGGAAGCGATAGCCTTTTCTTCCCTATGGTGACCTATGAAACGACTTCTCGAACAAGAAAAAATGTAAGGCGGGACTTGATTTTGTCCATAGGAATCGTGGTTTGACAGGTTGTGACCCTTTTTAAAAAAAAAAAAAAAAACAAACAAACAAACAAAAAACTATGGTTGTGATAAGCACACACACGTTGGGTTTCCATGTTTTATGGGGCATTTCCATAAACATCGTGATTTTTATACTGTACAACCTGTATTACCATAACCTACCCCACACAAAACTTTCTGCAATTTTACATTAAAAAAAAAAAAAATCAATTTAGTAACATCATTTATAGGCTGTTTTAATAATTATGGTTCCCTCATGGGGTTCAAAAAAAAGATGTCCCCACAAGGTCAAAGATTACTGGCATTACAATCCTTGTGGCGACATTTGGTCCCCATATAACGTCGTAGGGAATATCAGGACCACACACACAAAAGAAACGATCCTGAATATCGTAGGAACATTCCCACACTAAAACTTCTTGACAAATCCTTGTCTCTTTTACAAGCAAGGATTTGTTCTTTGTTTTTGGCGTTACCACCCCCTTGTGGTAAAGGCTGCAAAACTACTGCTCAAAACATTTTCTTCTGACATTTATTAAAAAAAAAAAAAAAAAAAATCAACCCAACAGTTGCTTGTTGTTGGTTTACTTTTTTTATTCATCAGTCATTTACAACTCACTTATCAAAAGCCTCAGCTAATGAGCTGCTGCCAAGAAACACAAAACCCGCACATGTTCCTCCCATTACAAGATTTGCATATACAGTTCAATCTCAGGTCAATAACTTTCATACACACACTCCACGTCGCACTCCAAACAACACTAATCTGAATAGGCATACAAACACCTGCAGGAGCTCACACACTTACAGACATACAGCTTTTGGAAACAGTGACGCCTGATATCAGATAAACAGCTGAAGTAAACAATACTGTACAGAAGAGCATTAAGAAAAAAAAATAACTCAAAACATTCCCTGTAAGTGACATCACATACATAAACACTGAAAACGCAAAAACAAATATGAACAGATCAAGTAAAAATGGTGCAACCATATTTGGATTTTAAAAAAAGAAGAAAAGGTCCCTACTTTCTCAGGGTTTCTTCCATTATCTGCATTACTGAAATGTGGGATATTTAGAGGCTTTACGAGGTGCCAAGTTCAGACTGTTCCATCTAAAAATAAAATAATAAAAGGAAATTTGTGATAATATATAATAAAAATCACATTTTATGGACATGTTGAATCACAAAAAAACAATCTGCATTTGTTGCATCACAAAATGTTTACATAAAAATATTATCTTATACAGAAAAAAAGTACAATTTTTTAATTTTTATTTTTATTTGTACCACCTAAATCATATTAATACTGAAAAAAGCTCCAAGTATGTATCTATGAGGGATCTATAATGATGAAATGAATGGCAAGTAAAAGTAACAGATCTTAACTAAATTTTAGGAAAGAGTGAGAGGAATAGAAATGAGAACCATGAGAAGGATTTCCAGAATCCATTCCGAGAGCTTGCCAACTTCAATGATTCAAAACACTTCCTGAAAGGAATATTGTACCAACATGTACCAGCATGAGAACAAACACAAGCAAACGTTTAAATCCAAGCTCTGATTTGATTGGTCTACAGTAGCTGCCATTTTTGGATCTGAAATGGTGTTCGATTTTAGCTTCTTCCTGTTCATGTAACATTCAAGTGACATGTTGTGCCTGATCTATAATGAGGAGCTCAATATTACTTTCTTCTAATGGACTAAAACTCAACGTACATCTCAGTATCAGTTGTAATTTTAGATGTCAAGGGGACAAGCATCAGAAAACAAACAAAAAAGGGGGGCAAAGAACTATATCAGAGTTCAGTTTTCTCCCGATTAAGAGGAACTTTCTTCTGAATCTCCTCCTCATCTGAGGTGTATCCGGCTTCTTCGGTTTTCCGCTTGCTAGTTTCGCTCTTGGAAAGCTTGGACTTTTCCTTCTTCTTCTTCTTCTTCACCTTCTTTTCCTTTTTCTGCCCATCCTCAGTGTCTTTACCCTTCTTCTTTTTGCCCTTCTTTTTCTTCTTGTCCTCCGCGATAGCTGCTGTGTCTCCCTTTTTCCCGACCCATGACTCTTTAAGACATTCTGCAGAGAGAATCAGAGGTACGTGTTTGCACAATTCTGATCTTTATACTGACTGCCTGCACTGTTATTAGCAACATGTGATCAAATCAGAGCTGTGTGTTCGGGAAGTGATGTCTTTTTCTGGCAGATCTATATTAGTTGCTATAGCAATGGCATAAGAGCCAGCACAATGCCAAATTAATCATTAATCTTCTATAACAGGAAGCAACAAGCTGGTGATATGAAGACAGACAGCTAATAATTTGTATTTGCTCATTTACACTATGAACAACTGGTATTTTCACAAGATTTCATTACTTACAGTACTTCAACAATTGGTACTTTGTCAAATGTGTTAAATTATGTACTGATTTTATTTGGAAAAATATAATAATAAATAGTATGCATGTATATATATAAAATGCAAAGTTGAATTTTTAGCATCATTATTCCAGTCTTCACTTCAGTGTCACATGATCCTTCAGAAATCATTCTAATATGCTGATTTTCTGCTCAAGAAACATTACTATTATTATCAATGTTGAAAACATTTCTTAATATTTTTCAAAAGAATAAATCTTTTATAACATAAATGTCATTATATCACTTTTGAACAGTTTAAAGTGATAATCTACCCAAAAATGTACAACCAAACAGTTTTGTTCTCACTGACTTCCATTGTATGCACAAAAAATACAATGAAAGTCAATGGGAACCGAAACTGTTTGGTTACCAACATTCTTCAAAATATTTATCATGTTCCACAGAAGACAGTAAGTCATACAGGTTTGGAACAACATGAGGGTGAGTAAATCATAGAATTTTTGGGTGGACTATCCCTTTAATGCATCTTTTATAAATAATATTTCTTGTCCATTTAGTTGTACAAGAGGGCGCACAGGACACCAGCTAAAGCTGCCATACGCTCTAGAGTACGTCATTTACTATTTCTGCTCCTGTGGCCTTGAGTAACTGTCTGAGTCTTCCCACAAACAACGGGTCTTAAAACCGGTGCCGATAAAGGAGATCAAGAGTTTTAGTCTGTAAGAAGTCATAATATTATGTCTGGAGTGGTTTAACTGTTAAGTGGGTATGTGATGAAGTAAAACAGCTGTTAGTTTCACATTACCAGTGTCTTGTCCTTTCAGCACATGTTTTTCACACAGGTAAGTGGTGAGATCTTCCTCCTGGCTGCCTTTATACCAGTCTTCAATGACTTCTTCATACTGCTCTACCATCACATCACACTGAGGGAAGAAACACACATCTCTTACTGGAGCATATCATATCTCTCATTTACCTGAACATAAATGGAAATCATGCATTTACATATGTTACTTTATACACTTAACCATTAATATAATAATATAAAAAAAAAAAAAAAAAAAAATATATATATATATATATATATATATATATATATATATATATATATATATATATATATATATATATATATATATATCAAATCAAAGACATCATTAACATACAGTATACAATATACAAAGAAGTTTAAAAAAAATGTTTGTAGAGGAGAAAATAACAGCATACCAGTTTGGAACAGTATTATTATAAATGTGTACACATACACACACACCCATATATATATATATATATATGGGTCAAAACACAATACTGGTCTCAGCTTGTTTTGTGTTGTATTGTATTGTGTTGTGTTGTGACCCATATGTTTTATGTTGTATTGTATGTTGGGTCAAAAGACAATACAACATATATGTTGTTGCACATTTCATTCATTTATACTGTTTATTTACTATAAAATAAATGTAACTGTTTAAAATAGTAATAAAATATGACAAGATCTCAGAGTCAAAAAATATATCAAAAATGTCTGAATAAGTTTTGGTTTGACATTATATTATATTATATTATATATATATAAAAAGATAACGGTTTTCTAGTTTAATATTTGTTTAAAAGAAAATTTATTCCTGTGATAACAAGGTTGAATTTTCAGCATCATTACTCCAGTCTTCAGTGTGTCACATGATCCTTCAGAAATCATTCTGATATGCTGATTTGGTGCTTAAGAAACATTTCTTATTATCATCAATGTTGAAAACAGTTGTGCTGCTTAATATTTTTGTGGAAACATAATACATTTTTTCAGGATTTGTTGATCAATAGAAAGTTCAAAATAACAGCATTTTCTTTTGTTAATCTTTTGTTACATTATAAATGTCTTTATTTACACTTTATGATCAATTTTATGTATCCTTTCTGAATAAATAAATAAAAAAATAATAAAAAAATTAATAAAAAAATTAAAAAACATTTTATATAAATATAATATATATATATATATATATATAAATTTGAGCAACTGCAAAATGAATCACATTAATTGCAATTTACACTGACAGTCACTCACATACCTGTTTTTTGAGGTCAGCCACTTCTGCACTAGTCTCGTTCCACAGTTCATAGGGAATGTCCATGACCACCTTCACACCTTTATTAACCAGGTTATGTAAGGTAGAGAATGTCTCAGACATACCCTGAACAGAGAAAGAGAAATGATCAGATCTCACCAGCTATAATACAGTTTGACATATCACAGCATTTTACAGTAAAAGAATTCAGTCTCAACATCATACAAATACCTGCATTTACTAGATCATCAAATAAAGAAACATATTGGCAACATTTAAGGCATTCCTGATATGAAATGTGATCATTAATTATTGGCACAGAAATTTGGTGCATTCATTCATTCATTCATTCACAAAACAAACTTTTCACTCTACAACCAAGTTTTAGTCACTCAAGATTGTTTAATAGATGTTATGGGGACAGTTTTATTAATTCTGTCATTTACTCACCCTCAAGTTGTTCCAAGTTTCTTTCTTCGGTAGCCATTGACTTCTATAGTATTTTTTTCCTACTATGGAAGTCAATGGCTACCATCAACTGTTTGGTTACCAACATTCTTCATAATATCTTATTTTGTGTTCAACAGAAGAAACTTATACAGGTTTGGAACAACTTGAGGGTGAGTAAATGATGACAGAATTTAAATTTTTGGGTGAACTATCTCTTTAATTATTCAGTAAGAGCACTAAAGTTGTGGTGCAAAAACATGAAGGTGGTAGAAAAGCAGGTTATATCAAACCTTTGCAAAGCGATTGCTGCCATCTCTCTCTTTGTGTAGATTGTACTGCATAATCCTTGAGCAAACATTCTCCATCACCTCTATGAAACGAATATCACTGAAAAGCAAAAGACAGCATTAGATGTTGCTCAATAAAGCTCACACTGCACATGTTCACTTTACAGTACTACATACTTTCTAGACCAGACGCATAATTATTTAGCTTAAGATCAGGGTTTGCATTAAAAACACTTACGATTTGACATATTTGATTGGCGGTGCACCTTTATCATCCAGGAAACGGTAGTTGGTTTCTATCACTTCTTTAGTTTTGCCGGTCTCTTCAAATGCAGACTTCATCTCAATACTTACAAATTTGCACACTATAAAAACATACAGACCATAATCAAATTTAGTAGACTAAAGAGGAACAGAAAGCAGCTTTGTCTCAAAAACTACTCCACCGCCTACATAGACTGCATTGTTGGTCATTATAGGCACATTAAAATGTTCCAAACATGCAGTCTAGGTAGGCAGCACACTAGGTTTTGAGACACACCAAGTAGGTCCGTTGAAAAGAGGAATCTGCTGCTTTTGTTTCCCCCCAAATGCTCTAAATAACAATGCATTACTTTCAATTATTTATAATAATTATTAGAATTAATCAATTATTAGTTGTAATCATTGTAGTATAGTTTAATATATTATATAGGCTAGTAAGACAGGTAATAGAAATAATATGTGGAATAACAATTACTTCTATGTTCAATGTTTTTAGAAATGAAAATGGTTCAAATGATCTATTTCGATTTATAGCTGTTATGAAACGAACTATGCAGATTGCTATTGATATACATGGATCTCTGAACTGAGTCTTATAAAAACAAATCTTAGACCTCTTATATTGTGTAAAATATGTGTCTGCGATTGCATTCGGTGATTTTATCAAACTCTGAAAATTAGTGTTGAAATGCACAAGAGATCATGATGTATTTAAAGCAAATTATTGATAAATTATAAATAAGGATAGTCTACCTTCACATTTATTTGGCAGATGCACCCACTCATCGTCCCCGCTTTTGTTAGCAGCTGCGGCACTTACGAGAAACAACACGACGCAGGTAAAAACATTCATTTTTGTTAGTGGGAAATATTTACAATGAGCAATACTAAAATACCGAACATGCTTATTTAACTAGCAGCTATTTCTTCTGAAGCTCCACTTCCGCTGTGGCAGGTTGACGCAGACGTGCGCGGAGTGGACCAATCACAGACGCCGAAGTGGCATGAGCGAGCCAATGAAGAATGTGGGCGGGGTCGACTGCATGAGAGATGTTTATGACAGAATGGCTTGATGTATTTTTGGCAGTAAATTAATTTAAAGAAAGAAAGAAAGGGTAGATTTTCTTAAATGTGGTATAAATTCCTTTTATGTAGGTCAGGTTTTTGAACAATACAACTAAACAAAATTGAATCTGAATTAAACTATAAAAAGTATTTGTGCAATGGATGTACGCAACCACTAGAGGCCACTACACTCCACATAATTAGATTTTCCCCAGGACTATACAATTGCACTCATAAATTAGCATGCTATGTTTACAAATTACTACAATGGCAGTGTTTGCTAATCTTACCCCTGCCAAAGACCCTCAGGAACATTGTGTCATTCACAAGGGTGATTTGCAGAGGACGTCAGCTTCATTTTTCCTATTCCACCAACAAAAGTCATGGTAGTAGCCTACTAATACATTTGTACTGATGAAAATTTCTCATTTAAAGGACATTTTTTTATTCGCCTTTGAACTATAATTTTAGTATTGTGTTGGATGGCTACTTGATGTCCAAAGTGAAAGTTGAGAACCACTGTCCTACATAAAAGGACACCTTAAATCACCACATTTATCTGAATTTACCAAGTGCCAATTTGACACAACTACTGGTGTTTGCATAGATTCACCCAGCCCCAGGAAAGCATTGCATAGTATTTTAAGGTACTTGTTTTGTTAATACCAAAAACTCTGGCCTTGTTTTACTGTATATGATAGAGCCGGGAAAGAGTAGAGCACGTACTGTATCAACATTATTTATATCTTGTCAGGAAATGGCAAGAAACCAAAGACATCACCAGGGTTATTCAGCTTTATTGAATCTGCATATTCGGCATTCCCTTGAGTTCAGTTTCTGGCTGTAAGAACTACTTTTTATCTTCATCGTATTTTCACACATTTCCAAGGAAAAGTAGAAACTTGTAAGAATCATACAAGAGGAGCATGTATTTCATTCAAGTGTTTACATAATAAGCATTTACAGTGCCTTGCCAAAAGTAATCAGGCCTTGACCAATTCTGTCATGTTACTGGATTACACAGTCCCACATTGCAGTTTTGTTACATTCAATCCCTACATTGTAATATTTTGGAACCTTCTGCAGAAATGACAGCATCGCTCAGAAATGTTCAAATAGCGTCACTGTAAGACACTCATCTTTTTGTTGAATTTATATTTATTTCATACCAATAAATATCATATCATCAAATAGTCTGCAACTTTTTAGATAATTTCTGCCCCAAAACTATTTTCCAACATAAAACAATGACAAATTAAAATACCTTCTAAATTCAAGTATCACCAATGTCACATTTATAACTAAGTAAAATACCAGAGTTGGTTAAATGACTGAATATTTTAGCAAGGCACTGTATATGGTTCATCAGCATTCATCATCGCAGAGCAGGGGGATGTCTTATTCGATGCATCTCCCCCATACCTGATTATTATAATATACTAATTAATATTCATATACAGTAAAAAGTAAGCAGTCAAAGAAAAAAAAAAAAACAGCTCCAAAAACATTATAATAGTATAATCTATAAATAATGTCTGTCTAGACTAAAACAGTCTTGAAATTAAATCATTTGTACATGCTATTCAAAATACAAAAATAAGATTTCAGTCATGTTAGATTCTAGCATAACTTCAGCCCTCCGGGTGCATAACACAAGTAACGTCACACTATGATGTGCACGTATCATAGCATTAAAGTGAGAAACCTTCACCGGGTGAGCGCCAGTGGCTCACTGATCAGTTACTGAGAGAAAAAATATATATTTCAAACCTGTTCCACCAAGAACATCATGTCCTTAAACATACACTGCAGGTCCATATCATGCTCAAGTATACTTTCCTATGAGAACTTGCTATGAAAATGAAGTACATGAACTGACAATGATTCAAGTGCATACTGAATTGAATGGCATGAATGGTGAGGTTCAGGGTTAAAATTCAACATGAAATGGCACACGCAAACTATTTATCTTATGCAATGTGACATTTTTGAGTGAAATAGGATATTTAATGTTTAAAAAATTTAGTGTGTGATTTGGTTTTATTCATGAAGGTCAAGTCCCCTTTTCCCAAATGACATCAGCCAAGTGGCGGAGCAGGTTATTACATTATTATGAAAGATTATGGATACAAATATTCTTATCTTTGGAATAACATGCATTTATGCATCATAAACAATACAACCAGAAACATGAATTAAGAAAACAGTCAATTTTGGTAAAATTACTCACCCTCAAGCCATCCTAGGTGTATATGACTATCTTCTTTCAGACGAACACAATCTGAGATATATTTAAAAATATCCTGGCTCTTCCAAGCTTTATAATGGGAGCGGTGGGGCCTGTTTTGAAGCCCAAAATAAATGCATCTATCCATCATAAATATAATCCATATGATGTATGGATATTTGGATATATGGATATTTCTTTGACAAAAACGCATCGCTTGGCTTCAGAAGGCCTTTATTAACCCCCTGGAGCCATGTGATGTACGATGGATGGATGCACTTTTCGTTTTTTGCTTCAAAATCAGGCCCCCCATTCACTACCATTATAAAGCTTGGAAGAGCCAGGATTTTTTCATATGTATCTCTTGATTGTGTTCGTCTGAAAGAAGATAGTCATATACACCTAGGATGACTTGAGGGTGAGTAAATCATGGGCTAATTTTCATTTTTGGGTGAACTATCCCTTTAAGCTAAACCCTCATGTTGTGTTCGGGACATTTTGACCCAGAGAAGATTTTCTTTTTCCCAAAAATGTTTAGTTTTAGTTAATATTATTGCATTGGACTAAAACTTAATTACTTTGCTCACACCCAAAAATTGTGGATAATTTTTGTACTTTTTAATTTTTGTACCTTCTTCCACTTGTGGTGTTCCTGGTCAAAAATGACCGACCTACAAAAAATAGCGTATAAATCTCTCATTATGCTATATTATCACCAAATATTGGATTCAATCCTTTTGTCGAATTGTTTTCTTTCAATTAGGACAGATTTTGTATTTCTTTTCAGAACTAATTGATCATAAACCTCATTTATCTGAGCTTATGTACCTCAGTTTTTGAGTGAAAAAAAAAATTGTGGATAATTTTGTCAATATTCGATCAAATATGAAAAAAAATTGCACTGTTTATCACACTAGTGTGCTTTAATATTTAACCAGGAAGTTTGTTTTGAAATTCTTTTATCTTGTACAAAATGGAACAAAGCCACACTTGTGGTGTTCACGGTCAAAAAAGACCAGCCTACCAAAAATATCTTATAAATCTCTCGCTATGCTATATTCTATCACCAAATATTGGATACAATCTTTTTGTCAACTTGTTTTCTTTCAATTATAACAGATTTATTTTGCAAACTGACTGGTTGTAGGCCTCGTTAAAAATAATCATGCAGGTTTGGAACGACATGGGGAGGGGGAGTCATTTTTGGGTGAACAATCCCTTTAATGATATGATGTAATGAAGACACAAAAATGCATCCTGGCCTGATTATGGCACTTTTCTATCCCTTCTGAATCTCTGTCGTCCATCGTTTCATTTATTCATCCCATCCGTCTTGTAAATGATTTGGTTAAATCTCAGAGAGAAATGACAAATATTGCAGCAGCAAACAAAAGAACAAACAAGAATCTGTTGTTGTTAAGGTAATAGTTATTGATATCATCACTGATTATTGTTATTATCAAAGTGCTGTACAGTACATACTAGCAATACTATAGCTGCGTGGTCACAGAATCGTCCTGTTCCGTTACCCAGCGGGACGAGTCTGGCGTTTGTCCGCCACAGGGCCCGACCAATCCCTGGAACACGTCCTCATTCGAGTCCAGGAGGCGGGAGCTGGAGGCGGAGAAACTGGAAGCACAGTGCAGAGAAGAAGATGGGGACAGAGGTCCTAATGTCAGTAAAACATCCCTCCCGTTAACTCTCTGTCCGTTGGTTGTCATGGCAACACTGTCGCCCTCATTTAAAGCGGCCACGTCCACCTGATTAAGGTTGGTCTCGCTGCGGGTGACTGGACCGTCGCCTCTGGTGAAGCCCAAGTCCTGCCAAGCCCCCGGCGGGTGAAGCAATCCATCTGAGATAGTGTAGGTTGCAGCAGTAACACCTGCCGGCTGCGGAATGTGGCTGCCCATGCGTGAGAACAGCAGCCCGAGCCGTCTGAAGGAGTTCTTCTTGGAACTAGAGAAGCGTGAAAAGCGCCTCCAAGTCCGTGAAAGTGCAGGTCTTGCTGGAGCCACTGAGGACAGGGAAGAGGAGGGCGAGGGATTCTTCCTCAGTCCGTTGATCTTTGGTTTATCTTCCCTGTACGCAGACGACGCTGCCGCTGTTGACGCCTCCATTCCGGAGATGGAGCGAAAAAGGGCGGAGACTCCGTACGACGGATCTGAAGGCGTGATGGTTTTGAAAGAGACGCCCTTGGCCCCGACGCTGCTCCCATCGCTGTGATAACAGGCCTCGCCTTCGTCGCTGACCTCGTCTCGAAGCGTGGCCTCGCTGCTGGAGGAATAGTTCCGCCGGGGCGGCTTTCGGTTGCCGAGAAGATCCAAAACTTCGTAGCGAAAGCTGGAAATGTCCTGTTTCAGCTCCTACAGCAGAGAGTTACAGAATTACATAATGCATTTAAAAAAGATCCTCATTTTTAGCACAGCAGAAGTTACGAATCGAAGATTCTGACCTGATGCACGACAAAACTAAATCACAACTAGCATGTTACATTTCGGATGTATCTGAAACTAGATTTTAAACCATTAAGATTTCACTGTGGGTTGAGGAAGAAAACAAAAATTAAGGGAGTTCATGGATTGATTTTATTGTTGTTACTTTATGACTTAACCAGGTGCAATATAATAATGAAAATATCCTGTATGTATATCACTGTAAAGAAATAAAATATAAAAGAATAAAGGTCCGAAATTCTCGTCTGAAATTTTCACACTTTAAAAAATAAATACGACCTCACATTGTGTCAATCACATTTACACACTGCCTCCGAAACTTGCAAAAAAAATGTAAAAAATCAGATTGGGTTTAATTTTCGGCATTTTTCGCATTCGTAGAAAGAATTTTGAGAGGTGACAATTCAGAGCCACCATACAAGCGAACGGCAAAATCCATAATGCCGTCTTACAAGTTGATCCACTTCGTCTTGCAGCACAAAGCACAGACAAATAAAGTGCAGAATACATATATATTGGTGGTCTTCTTTTTAATATGTGGCTCCAGTATCACTAGCAAAGCATCAAACTGAGCCACTGACATCCTGAAGTAAACTTTCAATCACTCTGGATAATCCTGCAGCTCCTTGAAAAGGAGGTGGAACTCTCCTTCCTCTCGACGCAACCTCAGGATTGGATGAACCCAATATTTTCTCTTTTTTTTTCTTTTTTTAAGAAGAGAGAGGACAACAAAATCATCCTCACTGCTTGAAGACTCCATTTTGTATTGTTTTGTGCAGTTTTTCGCAAAAGATTAATTAATACACATTGAACTCAGTGTTCAAGGTTTCTGTGCATGACGAATTTTTGGATGACTAATACAAAAAATGCATTCAAAAATTTTGGACTAATTCTTTAGGGTCCAATTCTCACTATTAACTAGTTTGCTTATTAGCATGTATATTACTAGGATATTGGCTATTTATTAGTACTTTATAAAGTACATATTAATGCCTTATTCTGCATGACCATATTCTACATCCCATAATCTTACCCAATACCTAAACCTAACAACTACCCTACTAAATATTAATAAGCAGTAATTAGGAGGCAAAAGTCGTAATAGTGAATATATGCTCCCCAAACTAAAGTGTGACCATGTTTATATACTAGAGTACTACAATCCATCTTGTACCTTTATACGATATATAGTCAAAGTTCATCACAAGTAGCTTTCCCATGAGCTGAGGTAAATACTAATTTATAGAAGGTACACACAGTGTCATACACATATATACAAAACACATCCTATAACACACAACACTAAAACAATGAAATAACAACATCAAATGTAACATAAACCCTAATGTATATATGTATATGTAATAACAAAAAATAAGAAGAAAATTAATTAATTATTTAAATAAAAAACCATCAACTGTGAAGACTCAGGAAATTCTGGGAACATCAACTTGCAGTTTTTCATTGTAATTTGTAAAATTACGTTTTTTTTTGTTTGTTTTTTGTTTTGTTTTTTGCCAAAACTGTGTATTTTACAGTATTTTACTGTAAAATTATATGAAATGTCCCTTTAGATATAGTTAATCACTGTATATTTTAAGGAAAGTACCGTTACTGTTAACGAATTAACAGGTTTTAGCATAGCATTTTTACAGTCTTCCCTAGTGAAAAATAAGTATACCAAAATTGTATTTGAAATTCATTTATTTTATGCTAAGCATACTACAAATACTTTTACATATTTATGCACTTAATATAAATACCCTGCAACTGTACTTTTATTATACTATATTGATATACTTTTCGGAACAACTAATTTTGCAAATAATGTACTTTAGTTATCCGGAAGTGCTGAGGTCCAACTAAAGATATACTTAAGTATATTTGATTGTGCTAAAATGGAACTATTGCAAGTATACTTTAGGTACACTTTAAATATCTTGCATTTAAAGACTGACATTATACATTGATCATACTATACTTACGAATATTGATATTAAAACAAATTTTAGGCTTAATATTAAGAAATGTCCATTGTGTAATAGAAAGTACTCCAAATATAGTTTAATTATAATATTTATTCAGTATAATATATATAAGTAAGTCTCAAGTGATATGTCAGTAAATATGTTAAAGGATTTGTAGTATACTTAAATCTATAAAATAAATGTAATTTAAATACATTACTGTATAGTATAGTTTTTTCCCCACTAGGGTTAACCTTTAAAATAGTGATCATTATATATATTTCACATTTTTTATTTAGTTAAGTTTAAAAAATTTATCAAGTGTGCTAGTGTAGTGTTTGTGTATCAAGTGTGCTAGTGTAACAAAAATGTTTGTACAGTAAAGTAATGATTGCAATATATAAGATAAGAGAGATAAAATAATAAAATAAAGAATGATCATTTGTGGTAGTGTTTTTAGTTAGTAAGCATGCATTTCCTGATGTTTATGCAAGAATAATAGAGAGCAATCAGTTTCAGAAGCACCTTAAAATTCTCCTCCGTCAGCCCTTCGCTTGTCTTAGCGTTGCGGATCATGGACGCCACGTACCTCTTCACTAGACTACGAATGACCTCCTGAGGGATTGAAGGAGAAGAAGAGAAAGCAAGCAATCAGACAGAGCTCCCTAATCTTGTTAATCTGAAAACGTACAGCTGGATCTTTGGTGTGACGGTGCAAGGAAAAAGAGAGACGGGGAAAACAAAGCCAGAGGCAATGCAATGTAATGCAATTACATGCACAGTGTTTGTATTCTCATATGTGTTTGTAATTGCAGAGCTTTATCTGCTGGCATACCTGATAATGCTGATTCTGTATCAGCCTGTCAGCATGCTTTTCCTGAAAGGAGAAACAAAAATTCACACTGTAATTATGCAGGGTAATTGTGCTCTTTGCCTAATCAATTACATGCCACTTATTTAGTTGTTTGTTGGATAATTATTCAATTAAACTCCAGGGTCATTCACAGGAAACTGTGGTATTTCTGTGCTATGTGTCACCATCACTTACAATTAGTATATTATCAGGGCACTAAACTTTAAATTAATTATGATATAATATAATGAATCTTATTTAAATTAATTCATAAATTCATTATATATAATTTAGTGTAGATTACAGATTTAATTGCTTGTCACTCAATATGCATGTTCCCATTCGTGATTACTACATTTGAATGGCACTGAAAAATAAACCATAGTTTTTGCATTATATTTTCCCCTGTACTTTCTGTCTAACAACTGTACTGTTATTAGTCATTTTCCTACTGTAATTTGATGATTGTGACATCAAATTTAGGGTGTTGGCATCAGAAAAAAATGGGTTACACTTAAGCCTAAGGTGATGTAGTTACATTGTATTTACTTAAATAAGTACAGAGTAATATTAATTAACTACATGTACTTGTATAGAGTTATGTATAGTTAAGGGTTTAGTTTATATTACTGTTATTAGGTTTCTGACCCCCCCCCCCCCCCCCCCAAAAAAAGCAATGTAATTACCACATTCAAGGCCCTGAAAGGTAGTAAAGACATCGTTAAAATAGTCCATGTGACTACAGTGGTTCAACCTTAATGTTATGAAGCTGATGCAGGAGCAGGCCAATAATGAGCCGGCATTCTGACGTAGAACCCAGAAGCGCTATACTGTGTTTACAACGTAAACTGCATAGGAGACTAACAGGGAAGAGAAGAAATTGTTGAATGAAGTCGTTATTTTTGTTTTGTTTTTGCACACAAAAATAATTCTCTGCTTCATAACAATAAGGTTGAACCACTGTGGTCACATGGACTATTTTAACAATGTCTTTAGTATCTTTCTGGACCTTGAAAGTGGTTGTTAAATTGCTGTCTATGGAGGAGTCAGATACCTCTCGGATTTCATCAAAAATATCTTAATTTGTGTTCCGAAGATGAACGAATATATCTATATCTACTCCATAAAATTTTGGCAACAGATTACAAGCAATATTATTAATTAAATTCAACAAATAAAATAGAGTTAGAATTAATCCAATTAATTCCTTAAATGTCAACCATTTAAAACGAGTAAAATTTAAGTAAAATTTAAACAAAAATATCTGAATAACAGACAGACGTCAAAGATGAATTAAGAACTCTTTATTTTTTATTGCCAACATTGAAGACACCTGATGATAACAAGTAGAATCACTGAAGGAAAGAGAAACACATGAATGAACAGAGGTTTAGATGTTGATGTTGATTTTATTGAAAATGTTTGGTCACCATTATGGTGATCGGTGTTTCATTTAGTTGGGCAGTTTGACTCTTTGCTTTTTATGTCAGTTTGTGGTTTATGTAATGGTGTTTGCTAATTGAAAGTTCACAAGAACAGCATTTATTTGAAAAAGAAATCTTTTGTAACATTATAAATGTATTTACTATCACTTTATATCAGTCTAATGCATCCTTGCTGAATAAAAGTATTGTACAAACTTTTACAGTGTACAAACTGAACTGATGGTGTCGGGGAAAAAACAATGATAGTTTGACACATGACTAAGACTCTGTTGTATCTGTTGATGCTGTTGACATTCAGTCTGCTGCATATCTTTACAAAAAAGTCTGATAGTAAAAAAAACTGAGTAACTATGGAAACAAAGAAACAATCTTGGGTTTATATCAACCCTTTCCTTTCACACCCTAAATGAAGGAATCAATCAAAATTTTCAAATGCTATTTAAATGTAAATTCTCATATGTAGCCCTACAATGCGTTTGCATTGTACTGAGATGTATTAGTCCAGCCTTTCTAACTGGAATGTTGATATTCAGGACAAAATCTGATGTGTGCTTTTACACATGCAGAAAAAGGCATTCTGCTATTGCAGTATGAGCTGTGAAAGATCTTTAATATTCTTATCAGATATTGCAGGAAAGCTGCTCTCCTCTTAGCTCTACATGTAGGCAGCTTTATATAATGATCAAGGTTTGATCCCAGCACAGCAATGCCAGCAAACATGTGGGAGAGAGTTTTGAGTGAGTGTGTTTCCGTTGTGTGTGTGTGCGTGAATGACAGTGTGAAAGAGAGAGAGAGAGAGAGTGCATGCGCATCTGTATTGATGCAGGCCAATAAAGGCCATGCTGAGAGATGGATTTGTAATAAAAGTGCGTCAGGTGGAACATGAGAGGTTATATTCGAAACAGAGAAGACGAGAGTCCCGGGAGTTTCGAGGGGAGTTGCATGGCAACACAGGAGGTTAAACTCTAGACAGACTCGGGCCATGTTACACCTCATTACATCATCAAAGGAGACATAGAAACTTGTTGAATAAAAGAATCTTCCTTCATAGAAGTTTAATTAATTCATATGAAACTTCACTGATTCAATTGAAATGAAATTTGCTACCAATCAGGCAATTCTCAATGAAAGCAGTATTTGAAGTTTGGGGGGAGGGGGGATGACAAGCTGATTGTGATGTCAAAAAAATGGCAAAGACCTGTCTCATAAATATTAATTAAGTCATGCTGACGTTGCTAGGTAACCTTCCCAGTTATCTAACTTATTTAATATTCATGGACCAAGCCTTTGCCATAGTAGCCCTGATAAATAGGTATTTCACATGAAATGCAGCTGACCTGTAGTGTGGCATGCTAAACTACATCTAAAACTATTTTAAACAGCATGTTGCTAATTCTTCTATAAGAATTATCCAGGCTGTTTTCTTGACCTCATATTAATTGTGAGACTATACAGAATAACTGTACTTTTAAAAATTCATAATGCAAGACCCTTCAAAAGTAACTACTGAAGACAAGAAAAAATGATGATCAATTTTCAGTTAAAAGATACACTGTAATATAAATGCATAATACACTTTTGAACTGAAAAAAAAAAAGTATCACAGTTTCCACAAAAATACTCTTTGTTTACTCTTCGGTGGTTGGTTGTTGTCTGTGTTTGGTACACACTGTTACGCTGTTGTGGATTATCTGAATTTGTTTTATTATTAAAGACATTCGTATTGGAACCTTTTGACTCATCTTCATCTTTGAACTCCTTAATCTGTGACAGAACAACCAACCACTAATATGAATCTAGCAGCTCAGTTCGGTGCTGTGGCCCAATGGACTTCATGGATTATACTCTCCAGTTCAGCCATCTTGCCATCCATTCAAACCTTGATGATGAGACCATCAAATCGCTGTTCTGGATCGGGAACTTTCACCATCCTATAGACCTCCCAGACACCAAAGGACTTGAATGGAGGGAGGCCATCATCAGGTGTCTGTCCCCGATCCAGGACACAGCCAGACCCAGAGCCCAGCCCACCACCACCACCCTCGACCGAGGAGATTCAGAGAGCCAGAGAGCTTAAGCCTGCTGTGATGAATGAGCCACAGCCCAAATAAGTGAGGACAGGGCCAATCATCGCCCCAGAGTGAGTCTGACCAGGGGTGTGAGCCAGCGATGGCAGTGGGAATCTTGATGGATTTGAATGAGGACTAGTTGATACAATGGGACAATGAGGTACTGCCTCCCAACTTGAATGAACTGTTTCGTCATCACCGCTGGTTCTTGCCAGCTTTGAGACTGTATTGTCAACCTCTACAGACTTTGAATTATTATCATTAATCCGGTAACAGCCTCCCTCTATTACCTCTATCGGAGAACTCAGCCAGTCCTCCAGCCCCGCCTCAGCTGGGTTCCTGCAGCCCTTCGTCTTCCCCCCTGATACCTGACAGCGTTGGGAAGCCTCAGGCCTTACACTTACCAGCTTCGCCTAAGCCAGAGGATCCCTCGGCTCCGCCTCCGACCGCTGATCCCTTCGCTTCACCTTGGCCCACTGACCTGTCGGCTCCGCCTTGGCTCCTCCCACCCTCGGCTCCACCAGAGACCCTCTGCCTTGCGGCTCCACCAGGCTCCCTCGTCCCTCTGGCTCCACCTCGGTCAGCCACCACCCTGCCTGCACCACAGACTTATGAGCCATCCGCGGCACTCCGTCTCTCCACCCCTTCGGCTCCAGTGGGCTCCATCCTCCCTCTGGCTCCACCTTGGTCCTCAGTCGCACCGGCTCTGACTCAGTCCTCGGGCACTAGGGTTCCTCCTTGGACACTGTGCCAGCAGTGTCGCTTGGACCCATCGGCTCACCGTCTACACCTTGGGCTCCCCTAACAACAGCTCCATCTCCATCGGTCGTCCCCCGTTTATCGCCTGCCAAGTCACCATCATGGCTCCTCCCTCCATCGACTCCGCCATGGGCTAACTTCCTGGTTGTGCTCTGGTCACCACCACCTGGCCACACCTTCCATCATCTCCTCCATGGCTTCTTCCTCCATCGCCTCCTTGGTCTGTTCTGCCTGCTCTCACCAGCCCTTTGCTAGCTCCTCTCACCAGCACTTTGTCAGCTTGTTCACCTCCAAAGCCCCCCTCCCTATGTTCTGTTATGTTCTGTTAGTTTCATTTTCATGGACTTTTAGTTTGTATTCATTATTTGCTGTTGTATTCCTGAAAATCATTTCTATGGACAGTGATTATCATCACAGCTGTTTGCCATCATCTCATTATCAGTGTGAATTTATGTTCCTCCTTGTTCACTCTTCAGTGGTCTGTTGTTGTCTGTGTCTGGTACACACTGTTACCGTTTCGTGGATTATCTGAGTTTATTTTATTATTAAAGACATTTGTATTGGAACCTTTTGACTCATCTTCATCTGTGACACCATCACAGGAACAATTTACATTTCAAATATATTCAAATAGAAAAAAATATTTTAAATTCTAAAAATATTTTTTACTGTATCTTCAATCAAATAAATGCAGTATTGGGAAGCATACGAGACTTTCGTCTTACTGCCCCAAAACTTTTGAATGATAGCATATATTTTTCCTTAAAATTAATGTAAATTTTAACCTAAAGTCTTGATGTTAATACAAAAAGAATGCAACCCAATTAGTGTATATGTGCATTGCAGACATGTTTGAGTTGTAAGGTGTTGTAGACGAACCACACTGAAGTCACTGACTTAATCAGAAGATCAAGGTTTGAAGTAGAGTATTTGATCTGATGTTGATTTGAATGTGCCAGATTTTTAAGTTGTTTTCTTTGTTAAAGTCAAAGATTTTTTTTTATATATTTCTTTCACCCAGTGATACCTGAAGGTAATGCATGATGATACCAGTCTAAATACAATTACTGCATCCCACTATGTGTCAAAAACCAATAGTTCAAAGGCAATAAAAATGTAAATGAGCTGTTTTAGCATTCAATGTGCTGATATATGTGTGTGGCTGTGCTGTTAGTCAATGTAATGGGTAATCAGTTACGGAATGAGCCTGCTGCATTGTGCTTAAAGTGTAATTTAAACCAGAACCACTTGATCAGATTCAGATGAAATCACAGTGAGCATGTTCAAATGGATTCAGGTTTTTATCTTTACCGTAAACTCCTTCAGATTCTCGTGTTTATGGGGTTCTTCTTCAGGCGGAGCAGTCTCCGACCCGCAGAGCCGCCCGTGTACCCATAGACACAGGTACCAGAAAGACTTAGGACTGGGGACTACATTGAATGGTGGAGGGAGTGTCCCTCCCTCATCAAAGTAACTCATCCACAGCTTGGTACGAGCAAACTTCCATTCGATATCAGCATGGTCCTAAGGCACAGTGAAAAAAGAGTTATTAATAATAAGAACTGAAGGATAATAATCACCCAAAAGTGTGTATAAAATGTGAGTATATTCGACCAATGCATACTGTGGTTCTCAACCAGGGGGCCGGGGCCCACTAGGGGGCCTCAGCAAACTTCCAAGGGAGTTTAAAAGTATTTAAATTAATAAATTATTATTAATATAATAAAATAATCTAACTTTAATCTAAAAAGCCCATAAAACTTAAATTACTGCAATCACAGTTCACAAAGAATCACAAAATGAATCCAGGTTAATTAATATATCAATACTCCCAGTTTCTTTTCTTATAAAAGTTTTGAAACAAGAAGCTTTGTAATAATCATGGCAGAAATACCAAAAATATTTTAGGGGCTTTGAATATTGTGTTGGGCATATGGGGGGCCTTTGAGTCTGTGCACGAGAATGATGAAAGCGAGCAAAGAAGTCAAAACGGTACTGACAGAAGACTGTTATAATTTTGCAATCTAACCTGAGCACCGAAACCTGCTCGCAATTTGTTGGCCAATCACCAGCATACTTGCGTATAGCCTACATTTCTGGCCTTAGGATTATTGTGCTCAGTACTCACAGCGATGAGCTGGTAGGAGTTGTTCATCATAGCGATGAGCATGTTGAGGAGAACCACCAGTGAGATGACGTTGTAGGTGCCAAACATGGTAGCTCCAACAAACTCAGTGAACTCGTGCCGAGCCTTCACATTGGTTACATAAAGATTCAGGAGGCCAAATATCGACCAGAACAGAGACTGAAGTGTCTCAAATAACCTAAGAGATGAAGAAAGAAAAGGCAAGAAAAAAAAAACATAATTAGAAAATGTTGTGCATCAGATACATTTAGGATGGGCCAGAGAAGATCACAAAGCTCCAGGGGTAAACAGTTCATTAGTAAATAATGAGAAATGGATCAAGTTATTAATGTGTGTGAATGAAATACTGTGAATGTGAGATTATGACTAGGGGAGATGGGGGCAATTGTAACACTTCACTTTTTCAAAAAACAAACAAAAACAAAATGTGAAATTATGCTCCCATATTCAAAATATGTTAGTAAATATACATATAATATTTTAGTAAAAAAGCACTGGACACTTCAAATGGTCATTTGTTAAATATGCTTATGCTTATAATGTGTATATATATATATATATATATATATATATATATATATATATATATATATATATATATATAAATCTTTCTCAAAATGTAGGTATTTTAATGGTTCTGTTACTAATGGCACATATACAGGACATATTCCAATTATTATAATATGGCATGTAGATTTGTAGTATTGTGTTTAATGTATATACTGTATGCCATTAAAAAAATGGAAAATAGACCATTATTGGAAGATGATGATCAATCAGTGTTTAAATCTATTACTATATTTATTATTCTATTGCAGTTGCATTTATAAACTTTGAATTCATCTTCCTCGCACTGGCAGTCTGAAAATGTAATGTAATGAATCTCACAAATGTAATGGTCTGCACACACACAAACATTCACATACAGTAAGACATGAGTCTGTCACAGTTGTGTAAATAAGCCTGCTAGAAGCAACAGTACTGCAATGCACAGCATCAAAAGTTTCAGAAAGCAACGCCTGGCTGTCTCTAAGATTTGAAGTTTGTGCGTCTACAAGCTCCCTAGGGCGAAAGGAATTGTGATTTTTTTTCATTGCATTAAATATTCAACATTGCCAGCTTTAATCAAAGTTTTGGCAGAGATAAATACAATGTGGTTTCCTGAAAATAGGAAAAAGGAATTACAGCTGAACAGAAAGGACATAGCACTGTGGATCATGTATGGAAGCAGGTGTTAAACTGAGTGTGATAGTGTTTGATGGGAGAAACTTCAGTGGCACAGACATATAAAAGAAACACACAGCAAGACTATGGAGTGAACGCTGAGAATGAAAAGTGCAACACTTGTAATGTCTTGCTGCTTTAATTTCCAATAGCACGTGCAGTGGCAGCCCTTGCTCACTTTGTGCCCTAGGCAAGACATGGCCAAAAACAAACAATAAAAAACAACACATGTCATAGTTTGTAGTATATACTTCCCCAGGTAAATGGCACACATGTACACGGCCATCCAGGTGATGTAAAAGAAAATGAGACTCAATGAACAAGGCGACCTTCTTCCATTGCTCCAAGGTCAGTTCTGACACTCATGTGCCCATCGTAGGAGTTTTCAGCTGTAGACAGGGGTCATCATGGGCACACTGACTGGTCTGTGGCTACATTGCACAATATGCATCAGGGTGCAATGCACAATTTTGTTGTGACAAATTCCTTCCATAGCCATCATTAAAATTTTGTGTGACTTGTGCCACAGAAGGCCTTCTGTCAGTTTGGTCCAGAGAGGATAGCCTTCATTGCCCTTACACATCGAGAAGCCTTGGGAGCCCAATGCCCTGTCAATGGTTTATTGTTTGTCCATCCTCGGACCACTGTGGATAGGTTCTCACCACTACTCACCAGGAGCAACCCATTAGGCTTGGCGTTTCAGAGATGCTACCTGACCATAAAATTTTTGGCTCTTGTCAAAGTTGTTCAGATCTTTACCTCTCCTACATACAATATATATAAAGAGTTCAGATGTAAAAAAGCCACTACACGCCGCCACCTCTGTCAAAAATTAGATAATGATATTGAGTGAATGATCTCCGCACATAGTATACATTCATTAAACACTTTCGCTTAAAATCCGCTAAATCCCAGCCTCAGCCCATTCCTAAATACAGTTTCGGTATATATGATTTCCAGATGAATGAGGGTGTGCGTATGAGTCAGCTTTCAATTGCCGAGCTGCAATTTTTTATCATGTTTTGTCCATCGTTACAGTGGCAATGACAGGAACACAGCATTGTTCCTTTTTCTGCTGTAAAACTGACAGAAACAGGCATTTTACTATGTCTTGTTGTCGAAAGAGGTCGACTTGAAAAAAAAAAAACTGAACCTAAACATAGGAACCTGGTAGAAAATGCTCATTTAAAAGAAAAGAAAGGTCATAAGGACTTATATATATATATGGCTTAAAATGTGAAGAGGCAAGCGACCTCTCAGTTTGAATGGGCATGATTCTTCTGAGCAGGGCATCGATATATCTGTGTGAATAGTGGTGTCCATTTTGATCACATGGGCAAAATTTAGAAGGCTGCATCCATGTTATATTTTTGGCACATTCAATGTCACTGATATAATAAATGAATAAAAAATAAAGCGTGGCCAGCACCTAAACCACAGGACTGCTGTGACAGACCTGCCGTGGCGAAGCCCTATAATGGAGGCACACAGGTTTGCCTCAAGCACCTCACTGACTTGTCAGAGATAGTGACATAACAACTGGCAGCCCACTATAGAGCCAGCAGCCCTGCACATCCTGTGCCGTTTCAGCCGACATTTGGCATTTGAAGCTTTCGAATTGAAAGGCCAAAATAATACAGAGAAGACATGAATATGTTCTGAGCGTACTGGTGTGTGTAAGATCTGTCCTCAGAAATCTTTTTTTCCGATATGCCTTGCAATAAATAAATAATTTTCTTAAGCAGAATTTTTTCAGTAAAATTATCAAAACATCCATAAAACCAGATAAATTTACTTGAGAAGCAAAATATTTTAATTATTAAAAATAAATGTTGATTAAATTTAAAATTTAATTCTCAATTATTTGAGAATACATTAAGACTTCATATGCAAAAGCCACTAAATGTCAAAACAAGATAATGATACTGAGCGAATGCTCTCCGCATATAGTATACCTTCATTAAATAGTTTCAGTTCAAACCCGCTAAATCCCAGCCTCAGCCCATTCAGAAATACCGGTTCGTTAGCAGAAACCTCTAAATGCCACTTCCCTTTGTCAACAAAAGCCTCTAAGTTCACAGAACCAATCAGAAGATGCTAACTGAATCATATTATTTCAAGATGACTGACGGCATGCGTATGAGCCGGCTTTCAGGTGTTGAGCTGCAAGTTTTTATCCTGTTTAAAGGTGCCGAAGAACATGTTTTCAAAAGATGTAATATAAGTCTTAAGTGTCCCCTGAATGTGTCTGTGAAGTTTCAGCTCAAAATACCGCATAGTTTTTTTTAAATTAATTTTTTTAACTGCCTATCATTATAAATGCGCCGATTCAGGGTACGCAGCCCCTTTAAATCTCGTGCTCCACGCCCCAAGAGCTCGCGCTTGCCTTAAACACCATAAACAAAGTTCACACAGCTAATATAACCCTCAAAATGGATCTTTACAAAGTGTTCGTCATGCAACATGTCTAATCGCATAAGTATAGTATTTGTTTGGATGTTTACATTTGATTCTGAATGAGTTTGATAGTGCTCCGTGGCTAAAGCTAACATTACACACTGTTGGAGAGATTTATAAAGAATGAAGTTGTGTTTATGAATTATACAGACTGCAAGTGTTTAAAAAATGAAAATAACGACGGCTCTTGTCTCCGTGAATACAGTAAGAAACGATGGTAACTTTAAACACATTTAACAGTACATTAGCAACATGCTAACGAAACATTTAGAAAGACAATTTACAAATATCACTAAAAACATCATATCAATGATCATGTCAGTTATTATTGCTCCATCTGCCATTTTTCGCTATTGTCCTTGCTTGCTTACCTAGTCTGTTGATTCAGCTGTGCACATCCAGACATTAATACTGGCTGCCCTTGTCTAATGCTTGAACATGAGCTGGCATATGCAAATATTGGGGCGTACACCCCGACTGTTACGTAACAGTCGGTGTTATGTTGAGATTGGCCTGTTCCTCGGAGGTTGTTTAAACAAATGAGATTTATATAAGGAGGAGGAAACAATGGAGTTTGAGACTCACTGTATGTCATTTCCATGTACTGAACTCTTGTTATTCAACTATGCCGAGGTAAATTCAATTTTTGAATCTAGGGCACCTTTAAAGAGATTTTTAACTAAACAAGATGGAGGAGTATGATGAAATGGATGAACCTGTAGTAGTTTCAGTCATTGGCAAAAGGAAACGTTGTCAATCTCATAATTCTGCCCATTCTAAGACTGAAGAAAATCGTTACAGTGGCAATGACAGGATTTCGCAAGTAGCATGTAAACACAAGAGTGTTTCATGTGCTGCTGTGAGTCATAAATTTAACTCTAGTGATTTTTGCACCTTTTTTAGACTTTCAAGTTTGCATTTGTTTTAAGAGAATATATCTTGAATCAAGTTTATTTTTCTTGCCCTATTAGCAAATTGTTATTTTCTTCCCAATATGGTCTCAAAAAAAAAGAATAAAAAATGCTAATAGTGTAAGTTTTACTGGATAACCAGACAAAAATACTGATTAATAAAACGTGTCTCTTTGAAAGGCCCAAGCCGACTTTAATCTGTGAAGGAGAGTCTATGTGACTGAACCTCAGAAAACAGCACAGGAAGCCTGAAGGAGCTTTTGCTGCTTCAGATGTGATATGGGTTGAGGGATTTGATATCTCAGTGTGGTAATGCCACATACAGCTCATATGCAGCTGCAGGCAAAAAACTGAATTCTGATGGAAATGCAAGAAAATCCCCAGACGTTACAACAACATGCTCAGGTTTTTTATGTTTTTTATGATTCAGGTGTTTATGTTTCACAGAGCAGCGGCAGTTTTCTGAGAGACACAGCACAGATTTATCTCCTTCTTTCTCAACGTTTGCTCTCATAAATATTCATGAGGTGATTCTTGAACCTGCATTATTGTGCAGCGATGGATGATTGTGCGGTTATCGGTGTGTCATTGATCAACAAATCACTGGAAAAGCAAGAGGTCTTGATGAATATTCAGAAGCAGTATCAGCGCTGTCCAATCAGCACTGACTGAGGCTGACCTGGAGCTGCAGTGCAGGGAAGGATGAATGTATGTTGTAAACAAACAGTGTGAAGAAAGCTTCCTTCAGTCTACTAACACTTTAAAATTGTTCAACAACAGTCAAAGTACCATTTTGACTACATAGTGCTAATAAAATGTAGTTAACTACATTATTAACTACATATATCCAATATATTAGTGCTGTCAATCGATTAAAAACAATGAACTAATTAATCGCAAAATTTTTTAAAATATTTTTATATTGTAATAATTTCACAGTTACTTTCTAAATTAATGTAGAAACAACTTAAAGACAGTATATTTTAAATATTTGTTTAATGGCATCTTTTTATGAATGAAGGCCAGTATCACTGATACTAATACTGGTACTGATGTCTCTATGAAACGTTACAGACATTCAGCATTACAGTATAACTGAAAGCTATCAATTTCAAGATTTATTAGGCTTTAAAAAAGAACTTTTAATTTAAGTGAACTTAAAACAATCACATAAACTCATTATAATAAATGTCATATTACCTGTGGCCCTCCTACCTGTCTAACGGGTAGGAAATATACAGAAACGGAAGTTATCAAACAGTCTGCACTGCATAAATTATAAATTAAATACAGATTAATCCTTATTAAAGCTACATTTTTTTCTGTTACCTTTGTTCTTTGATTAACATTAATGACAGACATCACAGCAACTGGTTTATTAGGCTGCTGTCACTTTAAGACCTGCTGCTGCCGAACATGACATGCATCTCATTTTCTCACAACTCTTTAAGTTCATTTAAGACGTTATTTAACTCATTTAAGACTGCTTTTATGAGGATACTCAACAAAATGGACATTTTGGCATAATTCCGCATGTTATTGTTTGTTCAAGTGCGAAAGAGAACTCGATACTGGTGCGCGTCTTTCTGTGCACACGAGTCGTGTGTGTGCCACAGACACAATAATCACAGACAGCGCGTTCTCGTTTGTGTTGTGGTGCTTGAATGGTTTAAAAGCATTTGCGTGAATAAGAGCATGATCATATAATATAACGCTAGCCAAATTATGACGGAAAAAATGGATGCTGCATTAATTGCGTTAAATATTTTTAACACATTATACTGAAAAAAATTAATCACATTAAAATGCACTAATTTTGACAGCACTAAACATCATATGATACATAACAGTAAATTTACACTAAATACCACAAAAAGAATTAGAAATCCTCTCTGTTTATATATATATACAGTACAGTCCAAAAGTTTGGAACCACTAAGATTTTTAATGTTTTTAAAAGAAGTTTCGTCTGCTCACCAAGGCTACATTTATTTAATTAAAAATACAGTAAAAAACAGTAATATTGTGAAATATTATTACAATTTAAAATAGCTGTGTACTATTTAAATATATTTGACAAAGTAATTTATTCCTGTGATGCAAAGCTGAATTTTCAGCATCGTTACTCCAGTCTTCAGTGTCACATGATCCTTCAGAAATCATTCTAATATGCTGATTTGCTGCTCAATAAACATTTATGATTATTTTCAATGTTGAAACCAGTTGTGTACTTTTTTTTTCAGGATTTCTTGATGAATAGAAAGTTCAAAAGAACAGCATTTATCTGAAATACAAAGCTTCTGTAGCATTATACACTACCGTTCAAAAGTTTGGGGTCAGTAAGAATTTTTATTTCTATTTTTTTGAAAAGAAATTAAAGAAATGAATACTTTTATTCAGCAAGGATGCATTAAATCAATCAAAAGTGGCAGTAAAGACATTTATAATGTTACAAAAGATTTGATTTCAGATAAACACTGTTCTTTTGAACTTTCTATTCATCAAATAATCCTGAAAAAAAATATTGTACACAAATATTTTGTACAATTGAACACATTAAATGTTTCTTGAGCAGCAGATCAGCATATTAGAATGATTTCTGAAGGATCATGTGACACTGAAGACTGGAGTAATGATGCTGAAAATTCAGCTTTGCCATCACAGGAATAAATTACTTTGTCAAATATATTCAAATAGAAAACAGTTATTTTAAATTATAATAATATTTCACAATATTACTGTTTTTACTGTATTTTTAATTAAATAAACGTAGCCTTGGTGAGCAGACGAAACTTCTTTTAAAAACATTAAAAATCTTAGTGGTTCCAAACTTTTGGACTGTACTGTATATATATATATATATATATATATATATAAAACATAGCGATGAACCCCAGTATTTAAGAAATACATTATTTTGCAATTTTTTTGTAATACAAACAAGAACTCTATTTTGTATATCACTTCAAAAAGAAGTAAAATGCTGAACAGGAGTCAGTGCAGGGGCAATAATTAATCTGTGACTCTGTTTTTAAATTAAATTAAATTAAATTATATTATCATTTAATGGATGGTTTATTAGCATTTAAATTAACCATCCAAACAAACTGATTCACTAAAGAACTAAAAGAACAAAATAACACAACAAACGGATGGCAAAGGGAGGGATAAAGAAATTTGCTAGCCCAGTCATAAAAGCTGAGAAACTCACGTAGAGAATGCATTATTCTGTTTCTCGCAGCGGATCCCCTTGCAGTGGTTGGGTTCGTCTGCTGCCTCTGTCTCGTAGTAGAAGTAAAGCTGGTTGAGTCCATTGGCAAAGGCCAGCAGCACTAGACAGTAGATGAAGAGGAACTTGAGGATGTCCAGCAGCATGCGGCCCAGAGAAATCTGCAGCGGGCCCAGGTGAGAGTTGGCCGTGAAGAGGGAGATGAGCCGAAGCGAGCTGAAGATGTTAGCGATGGCAAACAAAGCCTCGGCGATTAGCGTCGGATGCCACATCTCCCATTCCTCTCGTGGACGAGAACTGTTATACTGGAGAGAAGATAAAAACATTCAGAACATTATGTCATGATTTTGTTTCAGCATTAGAACTTAGAGGGGTTTTAGCTACGCAAACATGATGCAATAGTACTGCAAGAATGCATGTTAAATACACTGCCATTCAATGTTTGGGGTTGGAAAGATTTTTGAAAGGCTCACCAAGTCTGCATTTATTTAATCAAAAATATGGTAAAAACAGTAATAACAGTTTTCTGTTTTTATAACTATTTTCTATTTAATATTTTAAAATGTCATTTATTCCTGTGATGGCAAAGCTGACACATGATCACATGATCCTTCGGAAATCATTCTAATATGCTGATTTAGTGTTCAAGAAACATCTCTTATTATTATCAGTGTGGAAAAATGGTTGCCCTGCTTGATATTTTTTGAACGGTAGTGTACGTACAATGGGAACATGCTTGCAGTTGGTTGGCCAAGTGTTTGCATATTTGTGTAGAGTCCATTTTTAGCCTTATTCACATACTGTAACACCCACAGTCCAACATTACCAGGTGCTAAATGCACTGGTTTAAGCGCTGCATCATGCATATTTAAATTCATTGCCAAGTCACTGTCATTTGTTTCTGGGCAAATAAGCCTCCTTTTTATGCAAATGTGGCTCAATGGATCGGATTCACGAACATGAATGGATTGGCTTATTTGCCTGATGCAGTTAACGCTGCGCTATTACCACCTACAGAAGCTGACGGTAATTGTATTTAAAAGGGATGTTTGTGTACATTTTCTAGTGATCGTGGCAGCGGTAATTCATCAAAATGTTGATCAAAAGATGGATAAGAGTATGGTAACTATCATATATACAGACGTGCTGTGTATTCGAGCAAAATTTTGGCAGTTTAAGAAGTCGATTCAGGCCTAGATTGTAGTGGTGAAGCACTGCAAAGTAAAAATTGCAATGCAACTTGCAATCAACACTAATTTTGTGGGTGTGTTTGAACCATTACCTGATTTGCATAATTCCTTGAGTAAATCAGGTGCTGTAACAATACAGACAACAGATGCAAATGACACAAACACTATCAACAGGTTCAAATCATTAGTGAATTGTCTCCAGAATGTTTTGAAATGATCTGATAAAGAAAAAAAAAAATGGAAAAGTTTAATGCGGCAACTATACTGAGGAAGTTCTTCCATTAGATTTTGTTTTGGATATGCCTCAGGCTTTTCCAGGCAGTTGAGTCAAAGGTCTAACAGGTTCATAGACATTTCCTGAGATTTTGCCTTGCATAACTTCACTTGAGGGTGGAACAAGACGTCTTTTTCCCTCAGTTCCATCCTTCAATTCCATGTTTCAGTGGGCAGAGAAATAAGGCTGGCTTTTCAGTGCAAGGCATGGCTGAGCTCTTTAAATTCTGCTCTATACTGAGACTGAGACCACAATATTAACTGAATAAAAAAAAAATCACCCTCTATTCCCATGTTTTGAATCATACTATAAAATGATAATAATACATGGTAGCCAGGAACATTTTTAGCTTTAAATGCATTTCTTGAGAACATGTCCAAATGCAAAACAGAGCATAAATTAAATGGCTTGGACCATTGGATTTATCATCTCACACATGTATGCACAAACACACGCTGTAAGGGACTCGTGTGGGCTGGAACCCCTTCAATGCAGGGTGACTAACACAGCTGCAGATGGTCATGAAGTCTGGAGTGTGTCTGCGTGCATGTGCTCGCGTGCATTCGAGTATGAGCGAAGATGACTGAACTGAGAGTGAAACAATTAAGAGAGGGGCTCACCTTGACATAAGCAACGATCTTTAAAGAAATAGTGGCCAAATAGAGAGAATTCATAGCAAAGTCCATCAGGTTCCACCAGTCATGGACGTACTCATTAAAACCTCCGTCCCACATCTCCTTAATCTCAGCCCATATGAAGCCTATGAGCAAAACACACAAACATAAAGGAATATGCATAATATATAGGTTATTGGAAAATATTTTAATTTATCATTAGAAATAACTGGATATATATAGGTGCATGGTCGAAAAGGGTTGCACATAGTCTCTTAATGAGTCATGGATGTTTTTTTGGACGTAACGTGCAATAAACCAATCAGAGTGTCATCTCCCATTCCATTTAAAAGCCAGGTCCACTTGCACCATGGCAGATTTACATTTACATGGTGGAATATAGACACTCTCAACCTGAGGAGTCAGGATTAGGGATGTGTCACGATTTTCGAATATTCGATTAGTTGATTTAATTATAGAATATCGAATAGGTTGTGCGATTGTCGTCTTAAAAAAATCCTCATGTTTTCAATGGTGACACGTTCATGTAACCAGAGGGTGGCGCGCGCGCTGCCAATAACGCACCTAAAAAGCTGTCAATCAACTCTTAGACAACAGCAGAACATAGAAAAGCGTGGCATATAACAGAGACGTCAAAATCAATGTTCACACGACACACGTGCCGTCATTCAAGCTGTTCACAATGATATAACGCGTTTAGGCAGCCTAAAATCAATATGGCTTGAGGTAGGCTTGCTGCGATAGTCGGTGTTGCCGGTGTTCAGGAACAACATCGGTATCATCACTTGTCACCGCTCCCGAATTGGCGATAATTTGAAAGTGAAAGTAAAATTCCCTCGGTCATTCATGGTGCGTGTCCACTATAAGGTGCCGGACTGGACAAAAGCGAGGCGAACGCCGCGAGCGAGCGACACTGATAGTCCACTGGCGAAGAGCGAGCGTTTTCAGTTTATTCATGTGGAAGCTCAACGTAGGAATTAATTGAAAGCACTCGCTTCGCACTGTTATGAATGGCCGTGCGGATTTTACTTTCACTTATATTAAAGAACATATTAATATGTTTCAGCACATTACAACCATTATATGGCTTGAGTTAAGACAGCATATTCCCCAATGAATTAAACAGTTTATCAATATCATACAGATAGAAAGCGTGAATGGTCTCTCTCCCTCTCTCTGTTTGTGTGTGCGTGCGTGCAGGGGAGGGGTGCGATTTTCGAATAATAATCGAATAATTCCCAGCGATTTTCGAATATTATTTTTGCTTGAAATGCCCATCCCTAGTCAGGATACATTTTCAGTTGCCTCAAAATAGCAACACGCCAACAATGCACCTAAACACCTCTTTTTCAGACCAACACGCCCATGGATGAACAGATGGGCATGAGTGCATTTGTAATTTAAACAATGTGGGCGCTGGACGTAAAAATGATAACTGCGTTGGGCTGAAACTAGCAAAAAAAAAAAACACTTGCGTCACGCCTGGCATCGCATTGCGTGGGTTGCATGATAGGGGCCTTTATTTCAATGGTCCACTTTAGACATTCGAACTAAGTGTAAGTAACTTCGCAACTACATGTCAACCAACTCTCATTAGAGTATTAGTAGACTGTCTGCTTAATATCTGCCAGCACTTTATTTTGATGGTCCCCCAAAAGACATTCCATCAAGTACTTCATGGCATATGCAAATGTGTTTCTGGGAGTGAATCACAGTGTAAAACATGACATTTTCTGTTGTCCGCAGGAGGCGCTATGACTGTAACTGAATATTGGTATATAGATGTCTTCAGGCCAGGACTCTTATCAAACACATGAAGTTTGGGGCAGATCGGACATTATGCCTGACTTACAACAGCTTCCTGTTTCATGGTGAAACATCAGATTTTGTCAGGCTACCACGGACACGCCCTTCAATGAAAACTCAAGATCTTCGCAATTCAACGTCGTAAAGGCCTTAAGATTAGACAGACCAAATATGATGTTGATCTGATTAAAGCTCTAGGAGGAGTTTGTTAAAGTACAACGTCTGGAAATGGCAAAAACTGCAAAAATTTTGCAGAGAAAATTCTAAATATCTCACTTGTTGGGTTTACAGATTTTGCACCCAGGGACTTTTTTGTAGGTATTGGGCTGTTACATGTGTCTACCAAATTTTATACTTTTACGTGAAACGTAGCGTTAAGGGCACTTAATTGAAATTTTGTTGGTGGCGCTATCGAGCCATTTTGCCACACCTAATTGTGAAACCCATATCAGACGTAAATTTTCACCACTTTTGACGTGTGTGCAAAGTTTCATGAGTTCTTGAGCATGTTTAGGCCCTCAAAAATGCGATTCATTTTGGAGAAGAAGACTGAGCAATTACAAAAGGGTCCTCACACCATCGGTGCTCAGGCCCTAATTACAGACATTAATTACAGCTGTAATTACATGCAGGTATTTTTAAAAATACAAATACAATGTAAAAACATGTATGTACACAATAAGTGCATTGTATCAAATGATTAATTTAAATGTAAGTACATAGTAGTTAAAGACACCTAATATAAAGTCTAATCTACAAAAAAGTTGAAAGCACTATACGTTGGGATTAATATACTTTTAACTGTTATTAATTAATTGTTATTGATTAATTATACTTGCAACTTTTATTAAAGTTCTGTAAAAATCTCTGACCAGCATATTTAAGGAATATCAATGCAGCTTGCACACACTATAAATATGCAATTTCATAAATGTGTCACTACTATTTAACAAAATTTTTACAAGCTAAGCAACCTACAGTCCCATCACACACACACAATAATACTCACCCAGCACCCAAGGTAGTATCATCCACTCCACCACAGTGGGCGGAGGGCCCTGCATGTGTAGGTTGGTGCGTGCAATGTGCTGTGAGGCCAAGAGGAGGAGGAAGAGGAAGGTGAGGTAGGAGGCCGTGTGGCAGATAAATTTGATGAAGGGTTTTTTGATGAAGAGTCCCAGCGTGCTTTTTGGAGCCAGCAGGTAGATCAGCGAGAAGACAGGGAAGAGAAGGCCGATAATGAAACACATGACAAGCTTAACTGCCCAGTGGCGGCGCCGCCAGCCAGGAAAGCCGTCATACCATAGTGTGGCCAAGAGCTGCTGACAGTTTGGCTGTGCCACAAACTGGAAAAAAAAGAGAGAGATTTGTAAATGGATTTTAAATGATTTGTAAATGCTCATGCATAATGGCAACCATACGCAGAAGGACCAATTAACTGGGAGAAAAAAGAGCATTATTCACTCTGACAAGAAGTTCATCTTTCATCAATCCTACAGATGGGTAAAACTACATATTTTCACAATCCACTTGTTGGTGCGGTGGTGGGATGACTAGTTGACTAGCTGATCTTAAGGAAAACCTGTATAATTAGGGTTCACCAGACCCAAATCAGATTTGTTTCTTATTGGACATTCACAGGATGCATTCAAGTCTCAAAAAAAAAAGAAAGAAAGAAAAAAAAAAGACGGAGCAACAGAATGGAATAAGGTTAAGTGCAATATGTGGTCTTAAGCTGAACTTACTGAAGATGGTTTCAACTTCACAGCCCATCTTAAAAACTCAACGCTCATGGTGTAAACTTTTAATGGGTACTCTATTTACTCACATTTATGATAAATGATGTATCTTACCTATGTAAATACATCAATAAACTTAGTTTTTACACTCAATTTGCTCCTTTATTGTCAAATGCTTTACAAATACGTTGAGAAAATAAACCAGCAGTTTGTTCACAAATCAGACATTATACAGATGCTCAAAAGAAAAAATGAAAGTAACTGCCTATATCTATAAAAATGATAAATCTATGTGCATTTATTGCATAAACATGGCTCGCTTTAAAAAACAGACCAATACTGTGATTCATTTCTCTGCATTTGTTGTTGATTGAACCATGCGTGTTAACACATTTAGCTCTGAAATGTCACTCATGGTTTGCAGCTGAATATGAATGTGGGAACGTGAAGACAAACCGGCAAAGACAAAGAAAGGGGGCTGAAGCTTTCAAGCGTCAAATAGGACACAAAAGCACCATAAAAGTGTCATAAATGGGTACATATGATGTGCTTGCTATATTCAGAGTCTTTTAGGGTGGTTTCCCACTAGCACTTTTGGTGCGCAGCCAGGTTTGATTGATGTCAGAGTTCGGTTCGTTTGGATGATGTAAACTCGGATGATTTCCGAACTCGAGTGCGCACCCGCGAACCATACCAGAGTCCTCGTAAAAAGAGTGTGGTCTGAAGTATGGTTCATGCAAACTCAAGTACGGTTTGCTGCTGATATGAACGCAATCGTACTATCGCGGAAGTGAACCGCTATTAAAAACGCATGATTCGATTAAACTGTGTGTTTAAAGGTCCCGTTTTTCATGGTTTTTTGAAGCTTTGATTGTGTTTATAGTGTGCAATATAACATGTGTTCTTGTTTTGCGTGTAAAAAAACAGTATTTTTCACATAATTTACTTATCTGTATACCGCTGTTTCCACTGTCATAAAAACCTTTTACTTTTTTCTTTTACTGTCTATGATAAAAACGGGCTGATGACTTCCTTGTTCTATGAAGTCCCTCCTTCAGAAATACGTAACGAGTTCTGATTGTGCCAACGGTTCCTGTGTTGTGATTCGACAGCTCTGAGCGCACCGTGCCCGGAAAGGTCACGCCTCTTACCATAACGTGGAGATGCACGCGCTCAGTGTTATTGTAAACATGTCTTTAATTTTACCCTATCAATTTGAGCTGGAATCAGACCCGGTGATTGGACTGCGGGATGAAAATAACAGCATTTCGACGATATGGCGACAAACACAATCTACAAACGCAACTCTTGTGTATTCCTGTGGGCGGAGGTTAGTCAAAAAACTGTTTTAGTGACGTCATTAAAGAAGGAAGTAGAGGGATGTAGTCCAAACTGGGCGTTCGATGTAGGCGACTTCTGTTAAATAAAATATCTCGCTTGGCATTGAACTTTGAGCTTTAAAATTTTACAGATTTTATTTATACTCTAACAACAGCATTACACACTAACTAAAGTTTGAAACATGGGATCACGAAGAACGGGACCTTTAAAACTCCCGTGTTCGTTAGAACATTTTCAGTACATTCGCGGCAGACAGACGCAAGTGCTGTTATGTGCCAATGCTTTGGAAACAAAACCAAAAGATCTAAAAGTGAGGTGAGCAACTCTGTGCATTTTGCCGCCTTCTCCTGCGCCGTCGTTACCATTCAAGAGGGGTAAAACAGCTGCTGTTTTGATGATGCAAATGCAGTTTGGATTTAAATAATATAATGTAAACACAATCCAGTGGGGGCAGCAATCGAACTCGTGTTTGGACCAGGCAATCGAACCAAGTGTGAAAGCACCCTTAAAGCCATTTTATAACATTGTTTAAGGAACAGATCCAAATGTAAGCCGTTAATCACTGAAAAAATTGACTTTTTGTCATTTTGAAAGCCCCAGTTATCAATCACTTATATTCAAAAGACTGGCCTGGACATTCTTAAAAAATAATGATGAAAATAAATAAATACAAATACACGATGCAAAAAGTATCATTATTCTCAATCATTCTCAAAGGAGGAAGTGGAGGATGAATGGAAAAGCTCTTCTTTAGAGTGTAAACAAAGCTAATTACCAGTTTAGTGCACTGCTGTAGGAGACTTGCTTGTAAGAGAGCGTCCTCAGAAACATCTGCTTTGAAATGAAGCGAGCCAAGAACTGACTCGCCTCATATTTCATAGCACATTTGTGATAAGTTATCTAGTGGCTGTAATGGAAAATGCTGCGTGGGATGACAACACTGCATGATAGATGAGTAACAACTCTTTCTCAGTTTTAAAAGTTTCCATTGTTGAGAGTTTCTATGGCAAGCCTGAGAAAAAGCAATGGCTTCTGAACCAGTTGTGCCCCTCTGAATATCCACTAAACCCATAGCCAATCATTGGTTTCCCACAACCCCCTCACTCAACCTCATTACATATATCACAAAAGATCCTGTAGGAAAAGACAATCAACCTCCACTTAATGAAGTAAGTTAATAGAAGCCCCCGAACCCCAGGGAGGGGACGTGGAAAAGGGTTAAAAGGCACACAAGAGTGAATTTAACAAAGAGGTTTGCGAAAGGAGATAGAACAGTAATTTCCTTCAGGTTTTATTTTATAATGAACAGTTCGGGAGGATGGGCCATTTCCTCACACCTGACTTGCTGGTGTTTCTTCCGTTGTGTGAGAGTAACACTACAGCAATAAGCTAAATCCCTTCTTCATCTATCAATATGAACACTAACCTTCAGGCGGCCCTTTAGTTAACAACACCATTCCTCAACCTGTCCATGAAATGAGACTGATAACATCCCAGCCAGCATGCACCGCTACAGACTGTAGTAATGACTTACAACACATGGCTTGCAAGTAAATAAATGGCATCTTGTATTCTGACCTGTGAGAACGGTCCTGAAGCAGGGATGGAGTACATATATAATGCAACACTGTGTTGAAGATAAATGGAACTGTATTACTGTAAAGATGGATGAGTTTGCTGTGTTTCTGTCAACTCTGATATGAATGAACTGAATGAGTCGTTCTCGCTTACTTCCATGCAGTCATGGGGATTAACTAACTAACTAAAAGTAGTGATGCTACTAACCTAACTACATTTTTCAGAACTGCCACATGATAGCTTTTCTAGTAAGAAGCTATTTTAACAACTAGTAACAGTTTGTTAACAGATGGAATATGCTTCCTTTCGTTCAATGATTGAATGGAAGAAGACACTGTTCATTCAATTCGGCAAGGAGACAAAAGAAAGTGCAATGAAGACCAGTTTTACTAGAACAACACATAGAATAATCTTCACTTTATGGATGTGGATAAATGAATAACAACTGAGCGTAGCCTATTGAAAATGTATTGTTTACTCTTGCTAGGCGACATTTCACGGTCATTAAAATTGGAATTCACGTGTGAGGGCGAAAGATTTCCAAAGCAGATTTAGCTTATTTTCAAGTTGGTCACACAAATTCGCCACGTTGACTAACAGAAAGCTGCTTGGTGCGAAAGTGACTTCTATGTGAGCTGTGCTTCATACATTGCTATACTATAGTTGATGATAGTTGACAATTTTGATGACATTTCGTTAATGTGATCGCACCTTAAAGGGTTAATTCACCCCAAAATGAAAATTCTGTCATTAATTACTCACCCTCATGTTGTTTCACACCTGTAAGACCTTCGTTCATCTTCGGAACACAAATTAAGATATTTTTGATAAAATCCAATGGCTCAGTGAGGCCTGCATTGCCAGCAAGACAATTAACACTTTTAAATGCCCAGAAAGCTACTAAAGACATATTTAAAACAGTTCATGTGACTACAGTGGTTCAACCTTAATGTTATGAAGCGACAAGAATACTTTTTGTGCGCCAAAAAAACAAAATAATGACTTTATTCAACAATATCTAGTGATGGGTGATTTCAAAACACTGCTTCATGAAGCTTCTAAGCTTTATGAATCTTTTGTTTCGAATCAGTGGTTTGGAGTGTGTATCAAACTGCCAAAGTTATGTAATTTCAGTAAACGAGGCTTCGTTACGTGATAAGCATTTAGAAATTTCAATGGTTCACCACTGGGGGGCGTGACTTTGGCAGTTTGATTCACACACTCAGAACCACTGATTTGAAACAAAAGATTCATAAAGCTTTGAAGCTTCATGAAGCAGTGTTTTGAAATCGCCCATCACTAGATATTGTGGAAAAATATTTTATTTTATTTTTTTTTTGGCACACAAAAATTATTCTCGTCGCTTCATAACATTAAGGTTGAACCACTGTAGTCACATGAACTGTTTTAAATACGTCTTTAGTAGCTTTCTGGGCATTGAAAGTGTTAATTGTCTTGCTGGCAATGCAGGCCTCACTAAGCCATCGGATTTTACGAAAAATATCTTAATTTTTGTTCCAAAGATGAACGGCTTTGTAACGACATGAGTAATTAATGACAGAATTTTCATTTTTGGGTGAACTAACCCTTTAACAGTTTTCCCTCATTGTCACTGTTTATTAGTCTATTGTCTTTTTCTATAGATAAAAAAAAAAAAAAATAGATTTGCCTTGTTTTAATTTGTGTAGAAAATGCTTATGGTGCTTAAATATAATTTCTCAAATCTCTCAGTAAAGAGATTCCCAATCAAGGATAGTTCACACAAAGATTTTCGTCTTGCTTTGTTAAAGCTATAAAACTGAAATTATGACTGAATTGCATTTAATTTATAACTCACTTCTCAGATGTTTCTCAATGATAGCCAACAGAACTGTCAAAACCTAAGACAAACTTAGGTGGCTCATTGAAGGAAGGAGGACCTATTTGTTTTTTTATTCACAGTATTTGTTGTTTTAGATTGTGAATCACTGCAATGATATGCACTTTAATAAATTAAATGGTAGTGTTTCGAATGAATACGTTGAGTAAATGATAAAATGATTACTCATAATTGAAATAACATAATTGCTAGTCCACCTATTGGCATAACGATTTAAGCAAAAGAAAGTTCGGTAATTGAATCTTTTTGGTGAACAGATTCAAAAGAATCAAGTGGGATGTATCAACACTATTAGTTTGTAGGTTTACACTGAGTGACCTTCATAAGACAGGTCAAAAGGTGAACAGAAGGCCAGGTAATGATGTAATCTGTTGTTCTTTTGCCTTGTTTGACAGAAGCGATTACAGAACAACAGATGTCCTGTTCGTGTTCTGGTTGCTAGGGAGCAGTATGCTAATGAGGATTGATCTCCAGCTCTGATAATGCAAAGAGTTTAGGCAGGCTCACTCTTGAAGAGTAACTGACTCTAATGCAGAGTCAAAGAATACATTAACTTCCACTAAAGTTGTGCACACCTGCATGATATGAATTTGACCTGCATGATATGACCATGGCCTCAACAGTATTTGGACGATGAAAAATGTATGAATGCATTTGATAACAAAATATCAAAACAGCATCCGCAAACAAATTTTGTTACAGTTTTTTAGATCTGACTTTTCTGACCCATTTTTGGTCACAAGGTGATTTTTAGTGGAAGTATGAACTCAGCTCTCCTCAAGTTCATTCAAGTGTGCAACGGGTGAAGATTATCACATTAATTATGAACATGTTTTACTAATATCTGACAACTAGAGGGATTTGAAATACTCAAAACTCATCATTTTGAATATCTATTATTTTATCATAATTGAATTTCAGCGGTTTAATGCTCTCATCAGCCAGTAATTTACAACACAATGGACAAATCATGTTTGTGAACTCAAAGCTTTTGTATTATGGGTCATATTTTCTTTAATATACCAGAATATTGTAAAGTTTCTTAAACCTTTGTGCGTTACGGTCCCACATATGGAATGTTTATTTTTTGTGGCTCTGAGCGGTACAGTCCCACATATGGGATTTAGAACGTTCAGCGACGTCACATAACTGCCAGATTCAAACTGTGCTTTCGCGCTCTGGCTGCGAGACGTATGCGCTCTGCTCTTGTCATAAATCACAACTATGCAGTGTTTTGAGCCACATAATGTTTTTTTTTAAGGTTTCAGACATTTAAATACACATACGTAAGCACCAGTAAAACAATACGTTTAGAGTTTATAAAATACACAGTGATGTCAGACGTCAGTGGAAGCAGCAATAACAATCCATTCAAATATAATTTTCCGACATTTATTCATATCAAACACACATAATGGGCCTAAGTAACTATAAAGTTTCCTCTATTATTCTTCTAGTTCACCAGCCACTTACTTGCATATATTTCGGGAGACACTGATGAATTCACCTGCTGTAAATCCGACTGACAGGACTCTGCGAACTGCGGGGCAAACTAAGATGGCGGCGCCCATCTCACGTTATAGATCAAGATAAAGATCATTTATAAAAGTTTTTAAACGACAAAACACACTCACTTACACAAATTTGAGAATCGGGTTATCAGATAGTCGATGACATGGTAAGCAAGTTTGTGAATATTTTAAATAAAAAAGGAAAAACAATAATAGAGATCTATCTGTCGTACAGTGTTATTGTGGCTGCGTTCAGCATACATGACATGCATGGCGCGTTGCTATGGAAACAATAAGGGCAAATATTTTAAATAACAGTTGCCTTAAAAAAACTCACCCTGGGGGGGTCAGTTAGAATATTTAAAACTCACGCTTGAAAGGGTTAAGACAAACAGCATTCAGTATCAACAATAACTAATATAGTACATTTTCTCCTTTTAAAAGTAGCAATCACATCATTACCTACATAGTGCAGCTGATTGGTATCAGCGGACAATGAGCTTGCTGCTCAACATTCAAATACTTGGCATTGTTTGCTGTTAGCAGTCTGCAGTGCACTTTCAGAAATCCTCCACCTTCCCCAGCTTCACCTGTATAGATCTGCTACGGGGTTTATTTCATGTATGTTATATGTGCAGCAGCAGCATGTCTCACATGCTCACAGCAATGTCTGTGAATGCACTGGCAATAGCAAGTCTCTGTACTTGCTCTGCAGCAGCAGCAATAATCAACAGCAGCAGCAGCATATCTATTCCACCAAGACCAAATACATTACATTGCCATATCAATTACCATGCCAATCTCTCCCAGAGTTGTCATGACAGAACTATATTTATTATCTGCTTTTAGTGTTGTATTCTTGTCTGTATCAGTACAGACCTTTGACTAATTTTAAGAACCACTCTTACACTTTCAAAGCTAGCTTGCTATTGCTAGCCACTCTGAAATTGCCTACCCTAACTTTAAAAGCAACTTCATTGCAATATACACACTGGCCACTTTAATCAGTACTTTCTAGTACCAGGTTGGACCCCTTTTCATCTTCAGAACTGCCTTATTTCTTTGTGGCATAGATTCAAAAAGGTGCTGTTCAAGAAACCAGTTTGAGGTGATTTGAGCTTTGTGACAAGACGCGTTATCCTGTAGGAAGTAGCCATCAGAAGATGGGTACACTGTGGTCATAAAGTGATGGACATGGCCAGCAACAATACTCAGGTAGGCTGTGGCGTTTAAATGATGCACAACTGGTACTACTAAAAGGGGCCCAAAGTGTGCCAAGAAAATATCCCCACGCCATTACACCACCAGCAGCAGCCTGAACCGTTGATACAAGGCAGCATGGATCCATGCTTTCATGTTGTTTACGCCAAATTATTGATTGTCACAGCAGAAATCAGTGTGATATTCTGCTGTAGCCACCACACAGCATCTTTACTGCAGTTTTCCTTACTGCAATCTCAAAAATGTACAGAAAAACTGCAAAAGTGCACTGTGATCAGTGTCTTTTTTCTGACAAATAAAGTTGCCTAAAGTTCCCTAAACCCCCCACACAGCATCTCCTTAATCTTTTAAAAATGGTTCTATTCTAGGAAATTGTCTCTTTAAGGGTGCAATGCTTCCCAAATCCCTTTGAAACCATCTGCTGTAAAAAGGCTTTGCGCATCAGAGTTTCTCAGTATAAGCTAAATTGCATACTGTATCTGGCAATAAAGTAGGAGGTGAATCAAAACTCATACTGCAGTATAAAAGAGTGCTAGAGAGAGGGAGAGATGGGATGGTGTTTCGTTTTCATCTTCAGTGCAATACAATAATTGTTTATATTCAAATCTGTGAAAAACAGTCATTAAAATCTCCTTATACACAGGGCAAATATTTTCAGCAGTCTTGAGGCTCAATAGCAAATATTACAGTTCAAAAAAAAATCCTGAAGTCCATAAAATACGTATGATTTTTCTCATCTCTTCATACAAAAAGAAAAGATGAACCATATGTTATATGTAGAATGGACTAAAGGTTATTCAGGTGCATAAGCACTCCCTTTAGATTACTGAACAAGGACTATTTAGCTGCCACTTTGACTTTATTTGAGTAATGGAACTTGCAGACCTGACAAGGCAGTGGATACAGGCTACAGGCTACTTTAAGTCACATTAGAATGAGTTATCGGCATGTCAGCTTCATCTACTGGAATTGCGGTCTGAAAATACAGTTTCTCATTAAGTTCCTCAAAAACAGAAGACAGTATGTTTGAAAAAAGTTATCTACAAGAAGGTAAGATATTACTGGCTGCTTTTTTTTCACATAACAGATTTTGTGCCCCTTATGATGTTTCTTTCTGTGATGCTAGATGTGAATTGAAGAAATAGCCTACTAACAGCAACATTAAAACATGCATACAGTAATGCCAGCCCAAACAATCAAACAAACAAACAAATACATAAATACTGTGGTACTACCATGGTACAGTGAAGGTATCAGACGGTAATTTAATGATATATTGTATAACATGGCACAGTATGGTTTACACAGTAGGGATTTAAAGAATACCATGGATCACTCATATTTCATGTCCAAAAAAGCATGATAGTTCCATGGTACTCTTAAGGGTATTTGCCTTTACCCCTATAAAGCCTAAGGTATCATATTTGATACACAAAGTAAAAATAAATGCAAGAATAACCTTTATATTGTTAGTAATATCTCAAGATGAACACTTACTGAAGCAACTAAAGCAAGCTGTGCTTCATTATTTATTAATCATCAATTTTTAGAAAATGCATGTTAAAATATGATACACAAGGCTTTTGAAGAACGTTTATTTGTACATCTCACAAACATAATTTTGGTTTGCCCCCAAAATAAAAACTTTTTTATTTAATTGCATTTTTTTCTTTCATTGCATAATAATATAATATAATATAATATAATAGATTGGGAATACAGCAAGTGCTTTAAAGGGGACCTAAAATGCCCTTTTACAAGATGTAATATAAGTCTCTGGTGTCCCCAGAATGTGTCTGTGAAGTTTCAGCTCAAAATACCCCACAGTTCATTTATTACAGCTTGTCAAATTTGCCCCTCTTTGGGTGTGTGCAAAAACACGCCGTTTTTTGTGTGTGTCCCTTTAAAGGCAAATGAGCTGCCTCTCCCGGCCCCCTTTCCAGAAGAGGGTGGAGCTTTAACAGCTTGCGCTTCATGTTAATATTTTGCGCAAATCCAGCATTGAATTGACCCTTGTTTGTGAAGCATTCCAGCGTAAAATGACGGCACGGCAACAACACTCTACTACAACAACTCTTTCTCTTCTCTAAAGCAGCCCAACATGGCCTCACCCCCTTTGTTGCATGTTCCCGGGGGCAGGGTTCATGTAAATTTTAAACCAGGAAGAAGCTCACTGTAGTCCCTACCAGCCGTTTGTTGTAGTCCTTAAAGAATCCTTTAAAAGAAAATATCTCCCGTTGCATTGAACTTTGAGCGTCGTAATTTTGCAGACATTGTTTATGCTCAAACAGCAACATTACACTCTAACTAAAGTTGAAAAAGTTAAATCATAATCAACCACCTTTTAAAATGCAATGGTCTGATTTTATATCAATACTTTTTTGTTGTTGTTCATACTGCCCACATTTTAGGGTTAGCTTAGCTTCAATACTAGTTTAGGGGAGATTAGTTATTCAAATCCTACGCTTCTAATCTGCCCCTCCCCACCATGCGGTTCTCCTTCAACCTCCCCTAATAATCGTTCAGCTTGCTCAATTTCATTTTGCACAGTTCAGGTCAAATGTGATTTAAATGCTAATTCACTTAGCCTCTCCATTCCCCACAGCTGCACTGTTGCTGCAGTGCCACTGCAATTCTGTAGAGTCCAGGCAGCGCTCCAAACAACAGATCACAAACACTGTTAGCAGAATGTCATTCGCTCTTTAGCTGAGCATAAGCAACCCAGCAGATAATGCACCACTGGCTCCAGGATGTGTCAGATGCCACTCCAGCCAAAGTTGACAAAATCATGATGTCAATTCTTACTTGCTTTGCACAACAGGGGAGTAAATATTAAGTTCATATTTTTCCACTGCATGCAATATGTAACTGTATTTCATCATATGCACTCAATGACATCATTATAATGAAAAAAGAATAAATGTTAATGGAAATAAGATTGGCTTATATAATGCTTTCCCCTACAAAGGGCAACTAACTGCATATCTAATAATGTCAAAGACCTTTAAAGCATTATAACATTAGAAATTAGGTGTTACAAAGCAGCGAATATTGACCAATCTCTGCCTTCAAGCAAATCAGTTAGGACTAATTGGACAATGTCATGCTACGTAATTAATCTTCATGAGTCAAGTTGATAAGTTTGATAGATCTTTAAATATATTCTTAGCTGGATTTGACAAGGTGTTTACCTTCATTAAGGTTTAATTTCTTTCCTGTGTTGATATATTTCCAATATAACAAGGAAGTTAGAGCAAGACATATCAAAGTCCATTATATTTAATAGACTAAATATGATTTGCAACTTGCAATTAGGGCTGCACGATAATGGTTAAACTGACAATCACAATTATTTTGATCAAAAATTATAATCACTATTATTAATCAAGACTGTTCTCATTTGAAAAATATCTTTTTACATTTCATCAGAATTATTGCATTTTATGTAAGCACCAATCAAGAGAACATATACTCATTCACAGGGTTTATTTTACCTAAACTAGTTTCCTGATTTATTTTATTTATCATTTAAATTAACACACTCTCTACATTATGAAAAACTGGTAAAGCACGCTTCCTCAATAGCTAAAACTGTGAACTATTCCTAATAATTCCAAATTATGTTAATGCTTATCTATTAAATCAACAAAAAAAAAACGTTTTTTTTTGCATTGCACGTTGCCAGGTTGAGAAGATTAAAGTAAATAGTTACGCTTACTTTACACTTACTGGTATCCTTGTATAAAAGACTAAGAGATAATAATCAACTACATGTACTATAGGGTTAGGATTAGGGTGTGGTTTAAGGTTAGTAGCATGTAATTATGCACAATCTATAGTAATTACTATAGCAACAACATGTAACGTGTAACAAGGACACTGTAAAATAACATGTTACCAAGTAAGTTATCTAAAGTAATAAGTAAAACTCTGGAAATGTATCCATTTAAGAGAAAATCTATGATTCAGAGACTTAAAGTCAGTATGATTCAGAGACTTAAAGAATTGAAAATTCAACCTGTCTATTTTCTAAATGCATGTTATAGATCTTATTGTGACCAATTCATAGGTTCTAGTTTTCATCTGCCTCCACTTTTTAGTGTGATGCCCACATCTCAAAAAGGTCTGTCACTGCCATTTCATTGCAACTTTAAACTCTTGACAGAATTTCCATTTTTGAGTAAACTCTTCTTTTAAAGCTATCATATAAGAGCTACAATATAAGCCTGTCACATCCACACGTCACTTGAACTGTCAGTTTGTTTGTGTTTCTTCTGTCACGTGCTTCTTTGTTTGAGTTTCCCGCCACAATCTGTTTCCATGGACACTAATCATTATCATCACAGCTCTTTGTCATTTGAGTTCATTAGTATGTGTATATCAGTTCAGTTCTGTCAGTGTGTCTTTGTCGGGTCTCGTTTGATGTAAGTGATGTGTTGGTTCATGTTCTGCTCTGGATTCTGTGTTTCTCCCTGTGGATTATCAAGTAAAGACTTATTTAACTTTACTCTTTCTCGTCGTGTGTTTGATACACCACCATTATGTAAGAGAAGATCCGACCAAAACAGTAGCGGTGTGTTTTTTCCATGATTTTTTGTGTGTACGTTTTTTGTTTTTTTTCCTGCACCATCGATTCTTTTTTTTTTCTATGCAACCACTTTGCCTTGAACAGAAGGACCGCTCCCTTGAGGCACATTTAGAGGATTTTATCTGTCTCGTACCATCTACAACTTTCCCGGACCGCAGCCTCTGCAACTTCCTACTGTATATGCTGGCCTTAACACCACCACTGCTGTCCGGGGAAGGGCCTCGAGGGAGTTTCATGGTATACGTTGAGTGGATGCTGGTGTCCTGTGATTCTCCGCTCACAGTCAACATCGTCAACGATGACACCAGCCCCACTAGCTACCCAGTGCCCAGCCAACAACACCCCGACTGCGAGGATCGACAGCCCAAGCCCACCGCAGGCAACGAGAGCCACTCCGCCGCGACGTACAAGCCAGTGCACACAAGAGCGACCGAGCTGAACATCGCCACGGAGCCTGAGTGACGCGTGCCTGACCAGGTGTGTGAGCCGGCTGCCTCAACCATCGCTGAGGGAGTCTTAGTGGAGTTTGACGGGAGGGAATGGAGAACCCCCCCGCCAATGGGAGTGAGTGTTCGGCCATTGCTCTGGGAGAAATTTTTTTTGATGATGAAGAGGTTGTTTTGTTATCCCCTCTGTTACCCCCTGAATCTGACTGTTATGTTTCAAACTGTTTGGATCTGCCCAGCCCTGAGCTGTCCGTCTCCCCACTGGTTCCGTCCAGCCCTGTGTCTCCTGTGTTCCCTCCCAACCTCCCTCATCCATTACCTCTCCAACACACATTGAACTCTGTTTTGTTTTTTGGACTTTCCTCTGCTCTACAGTTTTTGCCCCAGTCCCCAGCTAATCATGTCGTCCCATCATCGATGCCTCCCATCAGTCCCTCAGCACCTCCTCTCAGTGGTGAGGCTACATCTCGGGCCCTCCGGGAGTCATCTCGTCATGGTTGTGAGAAGCCCTTGGCTCCGACCTCTGCCTCTGCATACTCCAGTCCTCCTCAATCTGTCGTCCCAACTCCTGCGCCTACACTCCTTCCTCCCTTGATGTTGGCAGAGATCGTTGGACTTTCAGCCTCGCAGGACTCCCTCAGTATGTCGGCTCCGCCTGGGACGGGCATCGCTACACCTAAACCACGGACTTACGGCCAGCTCCTCCCTCCCTCAGGCTCCACCTCCGCCCTCAGTCGCTCCTGCTCGACTTCAGCCCTCCGGATCTCTACCACCCTCTTGGTGGGTCCTCACTACGGCTACGTCGTGGCCGCCTAGATCTTCGGCGTCCCTCCACTACATTGGCTCTCTGGCTTCATGGTGGGCTTCATCATCGGTGTCTCCGTCGCCTCCAGTCAACCCCTATGGTGGCGCCAGTGAACATCTCTTCATGGCTCCTCCCTCCTGCGCTGCCGCCATAGGACACAGTCTCAGCTGTGGCCTGGGTCAGCACGCAACATCTGCCTCTGCTCAAGGCTCCACCCTGGATCACTCCACCATCCTCTCCACCCTGGACTTTTGTTTCTTGCCTCCTAAACCACCATCCACCTCCTAAACCTCCTACATCTACACCTCCTTATCTCCATCTACTCTCCACGGCGCAAGGGCGTGCCTTTCCAGGAAGGGGCGATATGTCACATCCACACGTCACTTGAACTGTCAGTTTGTTTGTGTTTCTTCTATCACATGCTTCTTTGTTTGAGTTTCCCGCTACAATCTGTTTCCATGGACACTAATCATTATCATCACAGCTGTTTGTCATTTGAGTTCATTAGTATGTGTATATCAATTCAGTTCTGTCAGTGTGTCTTTGTCGGGTCTCGTTTGATGTAAGTGTGTTGGTTCATGTTCTGCTCTGGATTCTGTGTTTCTCCCTGTGGATTATCAAGTAAAGACTTATTTAACTTTACTCTTCCTCGTTGTGTGTTTGATACACCACCATAACGTAACAAAGGCACTGAACTCCAATAATGATGTCATGGGTCTTGAAAGATTTATGCTCACAAATTGCGCCCAAATATGACAGAAATGCTCAAGAACAATATTATGGTTATGTATAACCAAGCTCTACTAAACACCAGTTTAACACACGTCAGCAGTATAATCCCAGTGCTGTACCGCCTGAGCAAACAAGCTGTAAACACGTCCCCTGATTTCCTGAGTGAGGAATCATCAGGACATGTTCTCCAGTGTACAATCCACCAGTGAGAACTTCTACAACCTGTACACTCACTCACCAGCAAACCCACAGAATAGATAAAAATAACCGCTGCCAGTGATACAGTACGAATGAGAGGGAGAGATTAAGAGATGGAGGCGGAGGCCAGCGAAAAAGTGAGAGAAACGCAAGTGTAAGACTCTGGAGTGAAGACTAATCGCTCCCAGCTCTTTCCACGGAGATCTTCTGTCGCTGTTTGTACTGAACTAAAAGAAACAACACAGGGAGGGGAGGACACAGAGGGGATAGCTGTGGGGGAAAAAAATAAAGTCAAAGAGAATCTCGATGAGACAGAATAAGAGTAGGATGGAGACCAAATTTAAAAAGGTGGGAAGGGCTGTTGGAGATACAGTATGGATAAAGCGCTAACTCTTGGCAGATGTCAGGGCCGCTGTCCTCGCAGGTCTCAGAAATGCTGCTTCAGGGGTATTTTAGTAAGCTGTGCCCGCTGGCACAAAATGACATGGCACAAGATCCCAGTGTTCCTCTGTACATTGTGTAAATGCCGCTTTAATGCTCTGAATTGAATTATAAACAATCCTAATGTAAAATTCAGCCATTTATATGATGAAATCCCTCATAATTCATATTTAATCTGTGCACTAAACACAAAACAACTTCGAGCTAACCGCAATAAATGTTTCATGGCAGAAAAGTACAATTGGAGGTAAAATGTTCAGATCAGTTTTGAATTTTTTAATAAGGAATGTCACAACAGCACAAGATAAATACATTGATATTGAGTAGAGCAGATTGTGAACTGTAAAACCATTGATTTGAGTTTACCAAATCATGCAGCTGAATCACAACTATACGCTGAAGTGCTCGCTGAGGTGTGAAGTGGTTTAATCGATACATACTATAAACAGTTGTATATTTAACACTAGGAGACAAGTAAGTTGAAAGATATAATTATTGCCTTGCTGAAACTGATGATGCAGAATATGCATAAATGTCACAACAGAACACATCAGATCCAGAGAAAATTCAAAGAATCTTTGAATCAGACTGTGCAACCACAGTTTCCCTGCAACAGTGTTCACATGGTTTTACTTTCATATTTTACTTTTTAAGAAGGCTGTGCATTACTTTTTTGTCATGATTACAACTTCATTTACTCATAATCTCAACTTAACAAAACATGTTTTCTCAGGACCCTGACTTATTTCTCAAAATACAATACTTTTTTTCTTGGTGTGGCAGTAACAAAAACCACTTTACTTATCACAAGAAAATTAAGTTGTGATAAGAAGAAAACAAACGAGGAAAAAATGAAGAATGCATGGCCTCTAAAAATATCTATATCTAAATCATTTTTGCTAAAACTGCAGATATGCACTAATATTTAAAAGTTTGAGGTCAGTAAGATTTTCTTTTAAAAAAATTAACACTTATTCAGCAAGTATGCATTATGTTGATAAAAAAGTGATATAATGCTACAAAAGATTTCTATTTCAAATAAATGATGCACACAGTTTCTACAAAAATATTAAGCAGCACAACTGTTTTTAATGTTGATAATAATAAGAAATGTTTCTTGAGCAGCAAAGCAGCATGTCTGAATGATTTCTAAGGGATCATGTGACACTGAAGACTAGATTAATAACTTTTGAAAGGCAGAAATAACAAAACCATATCTACCTTTTACCATATCCTTACATTTTCAACATACTTTATCAAAGAAATATCATTTGATAAGAACACTGTGTGTGATCACCATGGGGAATTGGTCTGAATAGGCCACAATGCAATAGTCTACATAACTCTCCTTTAATTTGGCTGTAGCTCACTAACAAAAACGTACATTTCCATTCATATTTGAATGTAGGCGTGTTGTTTTTGATCTACACAAACAGCTCCTCTTTGTAAACAGACCAAGATTAATAATTAAGCAAACAGCCAACATCAGAAAAACATGCTAAAATTAATAAATGACAATTGTTTGCAGACTGATTAATAAATGCAGGGTATTGAAGTTATTGATGCACTTAATTGTCACAATTGGACCCTAAAGTGTTTGAAAAAGCTGTGCAGTTGTGCAAATTACAGTTCGTTCCACTTAACGGCATTTAGTCCCCCCTGAGGTATTTGGTACAGAACAGCCTCCTATAGTGTATTAAGCAGTAATCAGAACGCACTCTTGCATAGGTCATATTTTTTTGCAAGGCCTAATTACCAGGGAAAGTAACTATTGTGTTACTTTAAATAACTTGGATGCCCCCAATATTAAATATAAGTCTCAAAATAAATGATGCTTGATCCGACTCCTGACTCATGATCCGCTCTTGCTCACGACATCAAATTTCTCTGTACTGTACTATACGTGTTGGCAGCCATTAAAGAAAATGTAGTTTCATATTTATGTTTAAATAGGCCTATGTTATGTATCTATTTGATTATGAAAAGTGAACAGCATGAGTAAGCTAGAATACATCATATGATGCGCAATATATCGGGAGATGGAGTGGGTCAGACATGATTTTGACCACTTCATTAAGTTTTGTTTTGTAGAAAGCCTTTCTTTAAAGTGAATTTCGTTTTGTAAAATTGTATCTTAATTTTAATCAATGTTTCATCAACCAATTGCCTGGATTTAATAAATAAGAAACAAATATAGCAGACAATATAATCATGACATGGAGGCGCCGGCGCGATCACTTGCACGTGAACTGGAGCGTGTCTTATAGGCTAAATGAACTGAAACTCAGTGTATAGGCTGCTTGCCTCACAGACATGAGAAATATATCTATAGAATACTTGAAATGTCTCCTTTTAAACTAAATAATTCAAAACGAAAAGAAATAGGCTACTCTGATTATGTATTCGGAATGATATGTGCATTCTCTCTCTAGGCATGTCCACGGAGATGATGAGAGTCAGCAATGTCAACTTCATCTTCCCAGCCGACACTGATTCAGAAAACATTACATTTATTAATAAACAATTAAAATGTCTCCTTGCTTATTTTGTCACATTTATAATCATTACTTTTGCCAGTTCTTTATGGCAAGCTTTATGCGTGGGCTTGAGTGCTATATAGCCTATATTACGTAAACGCTCATTATTATGGTTTATTCTCTCCAGTATTTAAGAAATTAAATTAATATAAATGTGATGAGTCAACTAATGGCTTAAATGAACAATAACTAGTCGACTAGAAAAAACTTATTTCACATATTTTTGATCCAGCATTTCACAAAGGGTATTCTGGTTTGAGCTCGCGCTCCGCCTGCATGATCTGACACAGACACATAAAGCATTGTACATTATTATCAGTTTAAAATTATATTTGTGTATGACTAACCTGTACTATTTCTTTACAACAAAATGCTTTGCAGGTCTATCGTCACACACCAATCATCATCAGTTAGCATGTGTCCCACCCCAACACACACACCAAAGAAAAAACTTTGCAGGTCCTATGGCGAAGAGAGAGCCATATTCGGATGAAAACTGCTTCAGTGAGCTCAATTATAGTAATGCAACTTTTTTTTTTTAGTAACGGTAACGGCATTGTAACGGGAGAAAAAGTAATTAGTTTTATTACTCGTAACTGAAAAAAGTAACGCTGTTAGTAATGCTGTTTATTTAAAACGCCGTTATTCCCATCACTGTTAATTTCCCGCGCTCTGCTCAGTTTCACACATGGTAGAGTGCATGAGCCTTTTGGAGTATAAAGACACATAAAGACACATTCAACGTGTGCGTGCATCTAGAGGACTTGTTTTCAAATGGTCATTCGCTGATTTGCACGTGCTGTTCTTGTTCTTCTCTTTTTCCTGTTGTGGCAGTTAGCAAACAGTGTTGCATTACCACGCGCACCCTTCTGGATTGGAGTGTGGATCACCCGTGACTGACTTTATTCATTGTCTAACTGCATGAATCAAACCGTGACGTCCGTAATGTACTGTTCAGGATGAATAAATGTACAGTTACACCCCTAGTACAGTTAAAAACTAGCTAGTTTTCTAATGGTGTAATCTCTATTATATAAACACAAAGGCAATAAGATTGCCACAATACTGTAGTGGGTGGAACTAGTTAACATTCACATTAACAAATATGTATGTTCAACTATGCACCAAAAGCCGAGATAACATTTTGTCTAATGGGTTATTCCAGAGAAATCCCTCGTCGTCATAACTTTCTTGTGTATTTAAGCAATCTGCTTGTCACAGAGACACTGGAGTGCTGGTTAATTCATGCAGTCCTTGCTATTCTTACAGAGAGAGATGAATAAATGACAAGGGTAGGCAGTGTGGTGTGTAGAAGCAGACGGGCAGCGAACTGTAACTCTAGTTCACACACAAGCTGCCGAGGATAAGCCTGATGTTATAGCCAATCTCTTTTTTTCCTGGCTGGAATAAGCTCTCTGTCTCTCAGCTTCCTGTTACCTCCTTCCCCTGCTTCCTCCTTCCTGCTTAGTCCAATTTACAGCTCATATTAATGTTTTATGAGGCTATGAGTGAGCAAAACAGCACATATGTAATTTTTAGCAGTGTATGGCATCATAAGTAGGATAAGTGTGCACAGGAAGCTTGTACCATTAAAACAATATTGTACAATATGTTGAGTGCAAGAAAAGTGAGTAATGTTGCAATTGCAGGGAGTATGTAAAAGTAGAAAGCCAATATCAGAACCCAGTGTATATATATATATATATATATATATATATATATATATATAGGCAAAAAACAGACGACATGTTGGTTAAGTAATACAGTTTTCATTTAATTCACAAGGGGACCCATGTTTAAATTATGATCTATTTGAAATACTAGAATTACTAAAAGCAAACAATTTTGCTCAACTGATTGTGGTTTCCTGTAACGAAACAAGTCATCAAAGCAGAGAAGCATTGATCGCCTTTACACACAAGGTCTAAAACAGCAGAATAGAGCAGCAGAGTGCTAGAGAGAAAGAATAAACCTCTCTCTCTCTCCTCCCTCGCTCCATCAGAACAAAAGAAGCCATTGCTGCTCAGTTGGCCGGGAGCGATCCAACTTGCCGACCAGGCAGAGTGAGAAATTGATTTGTGCTTTATTATTCAGCAACAATTTGTTCTCAGTCAGATCTACTTTCACTGCCTTTTCTTATCTATCCCTCGTCCTTTCTGCCCCCTTCACTGTATGTGTGTGTTTGACTTGGATCAGTACGAGAAAGAGAGAGAGAAATGTTGTGAGAAAGTGAGCGGAGGGAGCGTACTCTAATCCCAGGGTGCCGTCAGTGAGCGTGCAGTGAGAACAGAGCGAACAATTCCTCCGGCATGCAGAGCTAAAAATACAGGGAGATATCCAATGTTCAATCCATCCGGTGTGAAGAACAAGCACGAGATCAGCAGTCTTCTTCACCTGACCTGTCTTAGGGTGTTTACACGACAACTATGTACTAAAAATGGAAACATTTTTCCTTTGCATTTTTGAAAAGTTTCACGTAAAGATGACAACATTGTCAAAATGTTACCCGTTCACATGAATCTGAGAATATGGCTAAAAATGCTGTATTATGCATGCCAGGCCAGTAGTTGGAGATGTCACTTTGTAAAGAAACGACTGAGCACATATGCATTCTTCTACCGTGCCAGACTGATCATGCTATAGAGCGGTGAAAACATGAAAACGAGTTCGCATTTCAGCACTTCTGGTTCTATCGTGTCGATATCAATGGGTTTTTTTAATGGGTTTTTGGTTAAATTCCTGAAATAAGGTCTGTGGTAAACAGTGGTGAAAATGTACGTCTGATATGGGTTTCAGAATTATAAGTGTGCTAAAATGGCTCGATAGCGCCACCTACAAAATTTCAATTAAGCGCCCTTTGCGCTACATTTCACATACCAGTATGAAATTCGGTAGACACATGTAAAAGCAGGAACACTCCAAGCCGACGGTTGGTCGTCTGGCAGTTTTTCTTCGTCAGCCGACTAAATTTTCTCAGTGTGTTCCGCACAGTCGGCTGAAGTTGGTCCTCGTCTGCTTTTTTCCGGCCGATTCGAAATGTTGAATCGGCATCGGAGCTCGTCGGTCCGTCGGGCCATCTGATCATTCTGATTGGCTGTTCAGATACTGCCACCTGCTGGTACGGAAAGGCGTCCAGAACGGACGTGCTACTTGGCCGTCGGCTGTTTAGCGTTGGTTTGGTGTGTCAGGGCAACTTTGGACACAGACGCTGCCGACGTGAGTCAACCCCGCAGTCCGCTTTCATTGCCACTAGTTCGTCGGCGTCGGCTTGGTGTGTTCTGGCCTTAACAGCCCAACACCTACAAAAATGTCCTTGAGAGCAAAATCTGTAAACCCAACAGGAAGTGAGATATTTTGAATTTTATCTGCAAAATGTTTGCAGTTTTTGCCATTTCCAGATGTAGTATCTTAATGAACTCCTCCTAGAGCTTTAATCAGATCAACATCATATTTGGTCAGTATAATCTAAAGGCCTTTACGATCTAGAGTTTTCACTGAAGGGCGTGTCTGTGGCGGCCTGACAAAGTTTGTTGTTTCGCCATGAAACAGGAAGTTGTTGTAACTCGGCCATACAATGTCTGATCTGCCCCAAACTTCACATGTTTGATAATAGTCCTGGCCTGAAGACGTCTACATGGCAATATTCAGTTGTAGTAAAAGCAGCACCTTCTGGCAGCTGGAAGTGTGGCACATCAAAATGACTGCTATTTTTCCCCTATATATTTACCAGCTTAAATGCATGTCATCCACTATTCACTGTTTTCCTAAGACCACCAGGTGGCGGTGGCCCCGGATGCAAGGGCCCTTTCAACGCTGCTTGCAGCTTTAATTAGCATTATAATCCCCTGAATGCACACACTAGATGATTCGACTGGACTGCAAGACCACACACCTGTTGACTGCAGGAACAATTTCACAGTGAGACAAGATCTTACGGAGACTCGACTGACTTGAGAATAAAATCAAATGAAGGACAATCGACGTTGCCAGCAGCCTCTCCTGCCATGTGTTCTACTTTACAGTGTTAAACAAAATAGGGGGAAAAAAAATGATCTTCTTTGTAGGATTATTCCCGAACAAAGCTCACCAAATTACCACAAACTCCACATTCCAAAGATCAAAGAGTCAACTCATTCCCTTACTGAACCATTTGTGAGCCATAAAGTTGGACCTGGAAACTAAAATGGCTGATCGAAGATGGCCCCTCAATGTCTGCTTAATTACAAATGCATTTGATTGTAGTAACAGAGCAAAAGATCAAAGAGACTCTCTTTCGCTGTGTTGACGTTAAGAAAACAGATGGATCAGCAAACACCAAGGTGTAAATTCACGGTTATCAGGAAACTTGGCCCTGCGACACATCTTGAGGTGAACATCACAGCAGGGCACCATGGGAATCACCCACAAGAAACTTTCCCTCTGCCCAGCTTTGCATTTCAAAAGACATTCCAAAGTTTCAGAGACAATTTAGGCTACGTCCACACGAAGCCGGAGCTTACCCTAAACCGATCTTTTTTTTTCCTCGTCTCAAAAAATATCTGCGTCCACACGAAACCACTGAAACGACTCAAATGATGTAGTATACATGCCAGACCATTATGTGGCGCTGTAATTCTGCTGCAGAAATGCACTTAAAGCAGCGAAGAAGACTTGGAGCATGCGCATAAACCTTGCGTGCTGAATACAAACTTTAGCAAAGCTTAGAAATAACACTTTATTTTGGTTCAGTAGCTTCTGCAGCACGAACACAAGCATGTAGAGTCTGCTATTGCTGTTGTTGGTACTGTTTTGTAGTGTTAGCGCGTCTGACTAGGGTCGACACGTGGGGTGATGACATCATCGTTTCAGAAAATATACGGATTGCCCCGTCCACACGACAACGCCAAGCCGGCGTTTTCACATTTTTCCACTCTGGGACCCGGTTTCAAAAAATACCGGTTTCACCTTTCGAAAACGCCGGACCCGTGTGGACGAAACGCCTATCCGATAAAAAATTTGTGCGGTTTCACTGAAACGCGTCTCCGTGTGGACGGGGCCTTAGAAAAATACTGCCAGAGATATGAACTTATCACCAAAAGCAGTCTCTAACATATCATATGTATTAAGCATGTCTTATTTTGTTCATGGAACGTATGTAATTCTTTCTGTGTGTTTTAAATATTGATTACCGGTAAATTTGAAGAAAATCTACCTCAATTACAGAAAGTGTGTACTGTTTGGTATGGTTGTGATGGATGAATGCTTTCCAGTATTTTGATGCAAAATTGATTTATGTAAGATGTATGACTATTGAACCAGCAAACTTAACTTCTCAAAGTTCTGACCAAAATCCCTAAGTTTGAGAACAAAGGACTGTAAGGACAGTATGCTAATTGCATACAAGGACAGGAGAACTGGGCGTGGGACCCCGCCCAAAACAGGACCTGATTGGCTAAAACAATCGGAAAGGCGGAACCAACTAACCGTTCAAAACTCAATACCGCGCATTGTGAAAGTGCTTGCTTTTGCTTTCTGCTTTTGCTTTCGGCTTTTGCACTTCGTCTTGGCATTCGCTGAGGCGGCGGACCGAACATCGTCCTGCCTGCAAGCCAAACCATTTCAAGACTCACTCAAACCCCTGCAAGAAACTTCGTTGAACATCGCAGCCGAGGACTCACCAAAAGTCCTTTGTTCCAGCAACTCCTTGAGACGCAGAGAGACACTCACGCAGCAACGCGTAAACCCTGCTATCCAACGAAGACTCCATTTTCTGCAAAGCCAACTTCTTCCCCACGGACGTCGTCCTTCAGAACTCTTGACCGAGCCACGCGCTTCCTTCAACTCCGTCACGAAGGGAACACGCGCTTAAAGGAGCAGCCAACGCAAGTAACACAGGTCTCCTAATTTTGCTGAGCTGGTGCAATTTTATTAAGCAAATGAAACTATGGTTGAATTGCTAGTGTATTAATTCTCTCAGGTTACGGTCAGAGAAACTTGTTAAAAGCTAAACAACTGGGGAATCCATTCACCTCCAAACAATAACCTCACCATTTCCCTGTAACTGAATGAATGTATGTGTGCGTGTGTGTATGTGTGTGTGTGTGTGTGTGTGTGTGTGTGTGTGTGTGTGAATATATGTTTTTTTCGTTAGATTAGTTTGTGCGTGGTAGATTTAGTTCAATAAAGTCTTGTTTGATTTTCCCATACATACAGTGTCTTGTGCTGTGCTTACCAAATTGCTGCCTTAAACAAAGATCATGCTACTTGCTCATAATCATAATCATAATTATTAATCATAACAAAATATTATTACTGTTGGCCACAGAATAATAATTTTGTCCAGAATTGGTAAAAATACTGTAACCTCAATGTAACACAGTTCGTAAATATGGGAAGAAGGAGGCGGGAACCGGCGAACGTTCAACGTAACTTTAATGTAAAATAAACAAAGAACAAAACGAAAGTAATGCCTGGCAGACCCTCGCAGACATCTGCCGGCCACACAAACATAATAAAACGTAAAATAAAGTCCAGGCCTGGTCCTCTCTCGTCCTTCACGGTCGTCGCTCCTTCTTTTATGCCTCCGGAGCTCCTCCGTGAGAGACTCGAGGCCGGCGCGCCTCGCAGGTGATGCTCATTATCACTCGCGCCACCGGCCTCGCGCCGTTCCCTCACGGCTCTCGCCCGCCCTGCTCGTCACACTCAATTTTTCTGTGGACGAATAATTGATAAAGTGTTAAATATTGATTCTGAATCATTCACGGTGAATCCGGTTCTTATTAAATGTAATTTAATTACATTTTGATTCGATATTTGGGTTTAATTCCTACATCTTTCTCAATACTCCACTTTCGTGGCATGTTTGCGGCTGCCAAGTTTCAGCAAAAGAAGCACCCAACAACCAGTAGGTAACGCTTGCTCATTCTCATTGGTTATCGTGGGTATCACGTTAGAGACAGCCCGATCAAGAGTTGTTTTGAGATCGACGACGCTCCGTCTCGATCGGGAGCAATTAAATAATTGTAATAACACCACACAATAGAGGGTAGCAAACAAAAAAATCGAAATCGGGCCACGCCCCTCCGATCACTCAGGGGTGCAAATCGGGCTTAAAATCGGACTTGTGTGTGTGGACACAGTATGATGAGGTAATTAAAGCTTTAAAGTCAGCATGAAATGGAAATTGTTGTGCTTTTTTTGTTGTGATGCGTATCCAAGTGTATGAGCCCCAGACATGAAATGTGAAAAAAAAAAAAAGAAATCCTGGCCATAAATTAAGAATTTGTTCCAATGATTTATAAATCTTTTCCCACAGTTTATTTCTCATTATTAATATGTTCCCTCTTTTTAGGTAAATTGTGGACAAGATGTACTAATTAGTTCCTATGATTTATTCGTTTGTTCCCTCGGTTTAGTAAATTGTGGCATTGATTTAACTAAAAGGAGGGAACAAAATAATAAATCATAGGAAGGAATTACTACAACTTGGCTATGACTGACCTAAAACAAGGTAACAGATCAACTGATCAAACACTTTTAATCCCGTTCAATAACACTGGCCAAATCCCACATCTGTATAGTTATAACAGCAGCAGCTGTATCTATCGATGCGCATGAATACAGCGCAGCTTTCAAGCAGCAGTTCAGATGAGAGGCGAGGTAAGGAGATTGAAGCACAGCAGTTATTGAGCAAAGTGCTGCTCAGAGCATATGGGGTATGTAATCCTTATCGATTCAAAAAGCGAAAAAGTGAGGGGGGGTGCTGACTGCGCTGATGTTCCCCTGCAGTAAATCTACTTTCCTCCCTCTTCCAAAATTACAGAAAAGAAGAGATGATGGAAGGACAGGAGGTAATGGGGAGAGGCACAAGAGAAGAAAAGGATGAGAAGGGAACGACATCTGAAGAAGAAGAAGGATAGGAAGGGCCTATAGTCTCTGTTATCTATCTGATTGCATAGAAATGTAAAAGTAAACCTCTCCACAAAAAGCCACATGATTCGTGGTATCATTCACGTTCATACAAACAACATGGGATGAGTTACACACCAAAGTTGAATACTTAAAGGATTAGTTCACTTTCAAATAAAACAGAACGAATGCAGCGCCAGTTCCATTTTTTTCCGTAAGTAGAATAAGGAAGGCGTGGGACACACAGCGTAAGCTTTTTGAAGAATACGAAAGTGCGGTTTTGGCGGAAGCACTTGGAAGGCGATCATTTGTTTATGTAAAGCATATACATTTACATTTTTTTCGAAAATGACGTTTCGCTAGATAAGACCCTCGTCTGGTATTGTTTAAAGCCCTTTGAAGCTGCACTAAAACTGTAATTGAAGTCCACTATGAGGTGAATAATCCTGGAATGTTTTCATCAAAAACCTTCATTTCTTTTCGACTGAAGAAAGAAAGACATGAACATCTTGGATGACATGGGGGTGGGTAAATTATCAAGAAAATTTTATATGAAAGTGAACTAATCCTTTAACAGTGCTGTTATTGTTAACTAAAACTATGAAATCAAAAAGATACAATTTTAACAAACACTTGAAATTTTGCCTTGGCAATTATTTAAAAAAAAAAAAAAAATTCTTACTAAATATTATCAGCAGCTGAAATTTCAATGCATCAACAATTTCAACAATGAAACAATGACATGCTTCGGCTTTAACTCACTGAATTGATCACACTGCGCCTATAGAATGCTCGATTCTGATTGGTCATTGACTATATTCTGAGATCAAATTTTGTTTTAGATTTGTATTTTCATGTCTTCGTATCAGAGTCCTGATCACCCTGTCTTGGTTTACATTGCTATAATGAACATCTGACTGTACATGTTCAGGTACTTTGTGTTTTTGGGCTGCATAATAAGTCAAAATTATTAAAAATGTCACATATGTCAAAATACATAAATAAAATATAAATATTAGATGAAAAACTTGAACTTAAACTTATTTCTTTCAGGTATTTGCCAAAAAAATATTTCTAATTCTTATTTACATTTTTTAAGTACTGAAATCCCTAAAATGGAAATAAAAAGAAATTAAAGTTAAATATAAATATTTAAATAATAATAATAATAATGAAAAAAGCACAGAGCAAAATGAAAAATGAAAATATAAAAAGTTAATTTAAAATATTAATAAATACTATAAAAGTACATAAATAATACTAAAATACTTAGCTAATGTTTGGAGTTTGTTCCAATCCCCAAGTCTATGGCCCTGTTTCCACCTGGTATTACGATGGTTTTGGTCGATCGGATCACAAGTGGACAACGCTAAATACAGTTCTAAACAGGGTTTAAAACATTTTGAGCTTGTCCACTTTAGACTACTTTCAGAGGTAGCCGAAATCGCAATCGACCAGATTGCTTTCATAGTGAAAATGCTCATGTGATCGGATTAATCCGAACAGCCACAAAAGACCACCTTCTCTCTGCCTACTGACCTAATTCGCAAACATTTTAAGAAGCGCGCTAGCCAGACAGGATTTGAACTTTGTTGGCTGAAGACCCAAGTTTGGTTGAAAGATGAAAAACATAAAGCACAATGTTCTCTCACCATTCCTGATTTCTAACACACACTCACAGCGTTCGGCTGGTCTTGCGGCTGTCAGAGCAGAAATGAAATCTGATGCTCTCCGTATGTTTTTCCGCTGTCTTCAGGTGCGATAATATGTAAATTTCACAAGCTTATTTTGTCCATTAGATTGAAAGATCTGGAAAAAAACACACACATTTACCCACCCACATACACCTAGTGTTTTAAATAGAAAATTTAAAACACCAGGTGTAAATGGATATGTCTTCCTCATCTGCTTGTGATCCAATCGACCAAATGCATCTTAATACCAGGAGTTAATATCAGGAGTAAACAGGGCCTAGGTATCAGCAATATATAATTGCATCTACAAGATGAAAATCCAGAAACCAAGTAGAGGTCTTGCCAATGTTTGTGTGCAAGGTTGTACAACCCTTTATCAGTAACAAAATCAACAAAAAACACCAGGGGTCTCATTTATAAAACTTTGCGTAGATTTCATCCTAAAAGTGTACGTACGCGCAAAAGATTTTGCGTACGCGCAAAAAAAATCATATTTATAAAACCATGCGTACGCCAGAACCTGCGCACAAATCCTTTTATAAATCCCAGTCAGCGGAAGATTGTGCGTACGTGCATCTCCACCGTGTCTCCTCCCCGAAATCACCATATATGGAGATTACGACGCCTAGTTTTACTATGCATAACCTCATCTGCATATCATTTCCATACATATTCCCATCCACGTGACACCACGCCATCAAAGGTACAAGACGATGTAAAATATTAGATATGGATTATAAATGCCATTTGTGCCACACATTATATTGATAAAGATCATCCAATATCCTCTTTATGTTTTAGAATAAATATATCAAAATATTATAAACAAAATTATATAAAATACTTAAGATAAAGGTTTTAGAATAGAGCTGATTCATTCATTTCCACTGGCCAAATAGTATTTTAATAGTTTTAAACAATTCAAATCAAATTTATACAGTTTTGCTGATAAGGTGAACACATCTTTTAGGAAGTTTATAGGCTATTTTTAGTGGAAACAGATAGGCCTACTTATTTAATGTCTCGGTGCGTCTCTGACAAAGTATTTTAAAAAGAAAACATGCAAATCTTACCGTTTTCCTCATATTATATCCTTCAAATGGTAATTGTTTGAAGATCCTTCACACGACATCAACACCTTATTATTGGACCTATTCAAACTAGACAACGGACCGTTCGACCAGCAGTGTCTTCCATAATGTCCAAGTTAAGTGTGCATTGATCATCGTTCTCGCTAAAATATTTTGTCATACCATCTGCAGTTTAGTTTAAAGAGGAATTATTGTGCTCCCAGCGCTCCTCGCTGTCATTAAAACAGCGTGTCACAGGAAAAGTGATCGAAAGTAGCACATCTACTATCTAAATTCATATCACTTTTGTTTAACTTCTGCGTAATGTAATTTCAGTGCTTATCGGCAATAGTGAAGTGTAATATTAATGTAAATGTTTATCAAATGAAAACGTGTTTCCACGCGAGTTTAAATAATTCTTTTATTTATTTAAACTGTTATTGTGGACATGAACTGTATTTATGATTATGACTCAGAATGAGGATCAGTCCCTCAGCTCACCATCAGTGTCGCCAAACCGCTCTGTCTCCAAAATGTTCGTACGCATGGCTCAAAGTTTGCTTAAAGGTGCGCACATTCTCCCGTCAAGTTTATTTTTATAGATCACAACCTTTGTGTGGGAACTGGCGTGCGCACGTTTCCAGCCCCGTTTTAAATGAGACCCCAGAACCATATGGTCTCATTTGAGGACAGCTCTAAGCAACGACACAAAGGCTCTTGAGACCTGTGAGCGTATAATGAAATCCATAAGCAGCATTATCTGTCACTATAATGCCCTTGAGTGATGTTTCAAGCAAGCCTGTCTGGCTGTATTTGACTCTTCTTACCCTTTCAGCCCTGTTAGTATTACACCGTCATCTACTCGAACATTTTAGTTTAGGGTCCAATTCTCACTATTAACTAGTTTCTTATTACCATTCATATTACTAGAATATTGGCTGTTTAGTAGCACTTATAAAGCACATATTAATGCCTTATTCTGCTTGACCATATTCTATAACCCTTAATCCTACCCAATACCTAAAATTAATAATAACTACCTGTAGCATTAATTAGGAGTTTATTGAGGCAAAACTCTTAATTAATAATCAGTTAATAGTGAGAACTGTACCCTAAAGTGTGACCAGACAAATTACTGTGTGAAATCTTGAGTAAGGCTGCTAACATTTTCTCAATTATTAATCTCATCCTATAAAACTTTAATCACTACAAATATTATGGCACACTAAATGTGCTCATAATAATCTTGATCTCTCTTTCAATTGTATAGCATCTCTTGGCTCAAAGCCCCACGTCTGTCTTGACTGTCTTCCCCATGTGTGCGTATGCGTACAGCATTGTGATCTGTATTCACAGCAGCTTTATTTGGGGTGCACAAAACAATTAGAGCTAATTGGAAGAGCAGTCTCGCAGGCCAGGACCAGCATCACCTCTGACTGACAGGAAGAGAAACGAGACGCATTGACACTAGGCTCTCAGATCCTCAGTTTGGAACAAGTGTCAGTTCTGCAACAAGTCGGTTTGGGTTTCAAAATGCAAAAGATCACTGGAATCTCCCTAGAGAGCCCAAGACGGATTTTAAAATGGATTTACACAATCTCAAGGAAACAAAACTCGAGGTAGTTTCCAATGCTCAATTAAAAATCTTTGTTTTGGAGCATTCTGTAAATTGTTGGTATTTGACACAGTATTTGAAAACCATGATAACCTTTAATAAAAGTACCTTGCCTGTTTCCTTCTATTTATGACTTTAGTCCCACTATATCCCATATGCTGTTTTTTTTTTTTTTTTTTTTTTTTTTTTTGCGCTTACTGTGGATATCATCCATGCTGCAACATACACTACTGTAATGCATTTCTTTATAATAATATTTAATTTTATTACAATTTTAAGTAGGGATGCACAATATATCAATACATCATACCGGTATCAGCTGATATATGTTAATTTTTAATGGTATCATTATCGGTCCGATAAGAAAATTTGGCCTATATATATTAAAGCTGTTAAAAAATGGATTGTTTCCTTCAGCTGAGACACTTCAGATGCGCACTGTTTGCCATGATGGTTTTGAATTGCTTGAAATATGATTGGAATCACTTCAAAAAGAAAAATACACTTAAGTTCAAACATGTGCAGAGCAAGTCTGTCATATAGGCTACATAAAATTATAATGAGAAAATTATAGTTGAGTGCTTTGGACATGGCTTTTAATGGTATGACTTTTGTTTTTGTAATCAGGCTCTTTAAAAAATTATATAAAAATTGGATTTAGATTTATTGGCCAATATATAATTTATTGGCTTTCAAATATAAAGAATATCGGTATCGGACAAAATTTTCAATTCAGTGCATCCCTAATTTTAAGTAACCATTTTCTATTTTAATATATTTTAAAATGTAATTTAATCTTGTGATGGCAAAGCTGAATTTTCAGCATCACTACTCCACTCTTCAGTGTCACATGATCCTTCAGAAATCATTCTAATATGCCGATTTTAATGCTTAAAGGTGATAGAGAGGATTTTTTCGTCGACTGAGAATCCAAAGACTGTTACTGAGTTTTTGAAATGAGCGCATGCGTCAGAACAGCCCCCTCCTTCACAGCTCATTTCAAAGGAACGCCTCCCAAAACTCGTGCACGAGTATTGGAAAACGAGTGTTTACCACCGGCATTCGCTGTGTCATGTTTTTGGGATTCATTATGTCGGACTCACCGCAGGTAACTCATAATCTGCAGTTGTTATTCCTGTTTCCTGACAAAAACATTGCATGCGGCGCTTGTGGAGTGTGGAAAGTTACTGGAGCGCGCAGCCGCGCACGTCTCGCACAAGGAACGTCACGGCAGTGATTGACAAGCCAGAGGGCCAATCGTTTACGCGATCATTGGCTGATGTTTTTAAGGCCCTACCTCGTGCACAGATGATGTATATTAATATTATTCCTTTCAGTGCACCTAATAAATAGTCTTTTATCAGTTAGTAAAGACAGTTTCAAGTAATATTGCAAAAATGTATAAAACAAAACATCCTCTTTAGCACCTTTAAGGAACATTTCTTCTTATTATCAATATTGAATACAGTTGTGCTGCTTACTATTTTTGTGGAAAACATAATACAGTACATTTTTTCAGAATTCTTTGATGAATAGAAAAAGAACAGCATTTATTTAAAATAGAATTTTTTTGTAACAACATAAAAGTCTTTTTCAATTTTGTCAATTTAGTGTGTCCTTGCTGAATAAAAATATTAATTTCTTTCATCATCAACAACAACAACAACAACAAAATCTAACCAAGCCAGAACTTTTGAACTGTCATGTATGTTAGCGCTTTAAGTTTGATCATGTCAGGTAAACAGTAATCAAAAAAAGTAAGGAATAATGAAAGGAATAATTTAAAAAAAAAATACAACAAACCAGTTATTATCACAGAATAAACCCAGTATGCAAACCATTACCCTTGTTTATTCTGAATGAAAACTATCCCACTTATTACATGCGTTATGACCAAAATATATATAATTGGACACTGATATTGTTTTTTGATTTAAATTATTGCAATGCGATGGAAGCCAACAGCAGCAAAATAATCAAAATGGAAAGAAATTCAATTCAAATGCAAGTCTCCATACAAATATGTTCAAGCTGCTTAAGATTCTCTCAAACACAGCACTGCTTGTTTTGCTGCATATTTATGGCTAAATGCCGCAAACATTCTACCTAAGCACATCACTCTCTTGTTTTTCCCCAAAACCTTGTGATCTGCCTACAGAGGTAGAATTTTAAGGCATCATTGGAGCGCTTCCAGTATGAAAGCTGTTCCAAAGGTAGGCTTTAAAACTTAATTATGCTGCCTTCTTTTGGCCAAATTCTCATCATGTATCATTTATGGAGAATGCAATCTCATAATGCACTTCAACAAGCTCAGTGAAAAAATAAATCCAAGATTTAGGAGAAATGTAGATTAAATGTGTATTTCATTCACTACTAAGAAGTATCAATAAAGTGTAAATTAAAATTTAACCCAGTATGATGTATTTTAATGTTTATTACAGTATTGTGTCATTTGAAATCAATTTTAAGTCTCAGTTGCAAAGCACTATTTATTTGTTGCATTGATTGGCATTGCCTAGAGAATTTTCAAATTATTTCCAAGACTATTTGGATGCTGACTTAGAAGGTAGCTGCCTATAGGCAGTAGGTAGTGTGGCAGCTCACAAGGTTTCAGAACAGAGCTCCTGTCTTTCATCTGCCTAGTGCTTCTTTCTCATTGTCTCTAACTCCTGTCTTTCTAATCTCGTCAAGCCTCTGGTCTTCAGCACACATCGTATCCTCCTGTGAATCACAGAGTTCAGAGAAAAAGACGGAAAGGCACTTTCCCTATTGCTTTAGGTTTGGAACAACACATTCCAAATATTTCAAGGGTCTGCAGAATGCTATTGAGTGGACTTCTGCCAAAAAATGAAATTCATACATAAAGCCTAGTCTCTAGCCTAGTGTTTTCTATAGATTTTTCAGCAAATCTTGGGTTGGTGAACCAATTTCCTATTCTATATTATTTCTATTCTATTCAAATTTGCTGTGTTGATGCTGCATAGTTTTACAAAAACTAAATAAAATAAAAAAATAAAAAATAAAAATGCCATGGTGTGTCTGGGTGCATCTCTGAAAACTTGTCAAGAACATGTCCAGATCATATTTCACCCCAAAAATTATGTTTCACTTAAATGAAAATGAAGCCTATTTTTATGAAAATTAAATTTTTTAAAGTTGTGACATTATTTTCTTCCACCACCCCAGTGTTACGGTATGGTGGTGTAGAGATGAGGCAGATACGGATTTCCACAATAACATAGAGCTTTAATCAAACAAAGGCAAGGAAACACCAAACATAACCTTAACACAACAGAGAACGGACGAGGAGTGAAGGGAGTGAGTGCAATATATGGGGAGTGCTGACAATAGAGTCCAGGTGCAGGTGATGAGTGCTGATGAGGAGCTGACGAGGGAAGTGAGTGCAGGTGTGGAGAACAGGAGGATCTTGGGAATTGAAGTCCAGGGAAACAAGGGTTCTGTGACATTACCCCCCCCTCCCGGTAGGCGCGTCCTCGCGCCGTAGATGAAACAACCGGGAGGGGGGCGGGCGCCCTGGAGACCTCAAGCTGGTGCAGGGGGAGGAGCAAACTGGAGTGGAGGTCTCCAGGGCAGGTTCAAAAGCCATGGCAGGTCAGGGGCTGAAGGCAGCCATGGCGGGTCAGGGGCTGAAGGCAGCCATGGCGGGTCAGGGGCTGAAGGCAGCCATGGCGGGTCAGGGGCTGAAGGCAGCCATGGCGGGTCAGGGGCTGAAGGCAGCCATGGCGGGTCAGGGGCTGAAGGCAGCCATGGCGGGTCAGGGGCTGAAGGCAGCCATGGCGGGTCAGGGGCTGAAGGCAGCCATGGCGGGTCAGGTGCAGCGGGCAGCCATGGCGGGTCAGGTGCAGCGGGCAGACATGCAGCGGGCATACATGGCGGGTCAGGTGCAGCGGGCAGCCATGGCGGGTCAGGTGCAGCGGGCAGCCATGGCGGGTCAGGAGCCGAAGCCGAATTGTCGCCGAGCCCAGGCGGCGCTGAAGGACCGGCGGGAGATGGCGGAACCAGCGGCTCCGCCGCCCGAAGCGCAACCGGGGCTCCAGAAGGCCGCAGTTGAACACAGACGACAGACAACAGAGTGAACACCAGGGGGAGTGAGGAAGCCAACTGGAAACGAGGGACGGAGGGACGGAGCGGAGACGGAGGAGTGCAGTCCAGAGGGGAGGGCAGGCTGACGAGGGACCAAGGTGTGAACGGGGGCAGGATGGAGACTTGTGAGGCTGGAGGACTGATGGACAACGGTGGAGACGAGGGAGGTTGGAGCCAGGGTGAAGGTAATCGCCCAGAGGTCTGAGGTGGAGATCTGGGCGAAGGGGCTTGAGGTGGAGGTGCAGTGAGTACATTAGTGGGAGGAGGCGGGAGAGGGAGGCAGGGAGGGAAAATGGTCTTTGCAAAGTTCATAGTAGGAGCGGCTGGCTCGGCGGCGGCTGGAGCTGAGGGCTCGGCGGCGGCTGGAGCTGAGGGCTCGGCGGCGGCTGGAGCTGAGGGCTCGGCGGCGGCTGGAGCTGAGGGCTCGGCGGCGGCTGGAGCTGAGGGCTCGGCGGCGGCTGGAGCTGAGGGCTCGGCGGCGGCTGGAGCTGAGGGCTCGGCGGCGGCTGGAGCTGAGGGCTCGGCGGCGGCTGGAGCTGAGGGCTCGGCGGCGGCTGGAGCTGAGGGCTCGGCGGCGGCTGGAGCTGAGGGCTCGGCGGCGGCTGGAGCTGAGGGCTCGGCGGCGGCTGGAGCTGAGGGCTCGGCGGCGGCTGGAGCTGAGGGCTCGGCGGCGGCTGGAGCTGAGGGCTCGGCGGCGGCTGGAGCTGAGGGCTCGGCGGCGGCTGGAGCTGAGGGCTCGGCGGCGGCTGGAGCTGAGGGCTCGGCGGCGGCTGGAGCTGAGGGCTCGGCGGCGGCTGGAGCTGAGGGCTCGGCGGCGGCTGGAGCTGAGGGCTCGGCGGCGGCTGGAGCTGAGGGCTCGGCGGCGGCTGGAGCTGAGGGCTCGGCGGCGGCTGGAGCTGAGGGCTCGGCGGCGGCTGGAGCTGAGGGCTCGGCGGCGGCTGGAGCTGAGGGCTCGGCGGCGGCTGGAGCTGAGGGCTCGGCGGCGGCTGGAGCTGAGGGCTCGGCGGCGGCTGGAGCTGAGGGCTCGGCGGCGGCTGGAGCTGAGGGCTCGGCGGCGGCTGGAGCTGAGGGCTCGGCGGCGGCTGGAGCTGAGGGCTCGGCGGCGGCTGGAGCTGAGGGCTCGGCGGCGGCTGGAGCTGAGGGCTCGGCGGCGGCTGGAGCTGAGGGCTCGGCGGCGGCTGGAGCTGAGGGCTCGGCGGCGGCTGGAGCTGAGGGCTCGGCGGCGGCTGGAGCTGAGGGCTCGGCGGCGGCTGGAGCTGAGGGCTCGGCGGCGGCTGGAGCTGAGGGCTCGGCGGCGGCTGGAGCTGAGGGCTCGGCGGCGGCTGGAGCTGAGGGCTCGGCGGCGGCTGGAGCTGAGGGCTCGGCGGCGGCTGGAGCTGAGGGCTCGGCGGCGGCTGGAGCTGAGGGCTCGGCGGAGGCTGGAGCGGCTTGCTCGGCGGAGGCTGGAGCGGCTTGCTCGGCGGAGGCTGGAGCGGCTTGCTCGGCGGAGGCTGGCTCTGCGGAGACTGAAGAACTTGGCTCTGCGGAGACTGGAGAACTTGGCTCTGCGGAGACTGGAGAACTTGGCTCGGCGGAGACTGGAGAACTTGGCTCTGTCCAAAAGTCTATAAGCCAGGCCACCTCACTTGGTGGCTCGCACAGGGTTGGAGCTGCAGGCTCGGAAAGGGCTGGAGCGGGCTCGTTCATCCCCTCAAATACAATTAAAATCCCCACAGGCACTGGAGCTGGCTCTGTGGGGACTGGAGCGGGCTCTGGGGACTGGAGCGGGCTCTGGAGAGACTGGAGCGGGCTCTGGAGAGACTGGAGCGGGCTCTGGAGAGACTGGAGCGGGCTCTGGAGAGACTGGAGCGGGCTCTGGAGAGACTGGAGCGGGCTCTGGAGAGACTGGAGCGGGCTCTGGAGACACTGGAGCGGGCTCTGGAGACACTGGAGCGGGCTCTGGAGACACTGGAGCGGGCTCTGGAGACACTGGAGCGGGCTCTGGAGACACTGGAGCGGGCTCTGGAGACACTGGAGCGGGCTCTGGAGACACTGGAGCGGGCTCTGGAGACACTGGAGCGGGCTCTGGAGACACTGGAGCGGGCTCTGGAGACACTGGAGCGGGCTCTGGAGATACTGGAGCGGCTTGCTTCCTCCTCCTCCGCTTACGGGACCCAGTTGAGGATTGTGGGTTCCGTGTGGGGCAGGCAGGGAATTCGCTGGAGGGGTATGCAGAGGAAGCCGGAGGTTGACTGACTGGCCCGGCCAGCCGTGTTTCTGGATGGACTGGAGACATACACTTATCCTGAACCTCATCCACGAAGAATTTGGAGCCATTTAACCACAAAATAAAATTGATTGTTTCGCTTAAGGAGAAACGATAATCAGGTTCATCAAAACGGATAGTGTTGTCGTCCAGTCCATCCAGAAACAGGGAGATTAAACATGCTTCAGGCCAGTCAGACAAGAAAGCAAGCTCAACGAACTCCTCCACATACCTTTCCAGCGAACGACCCACCTGAAGAAGCCCGATGAGCCGATCGCCAGTTGCCAGATGGGAGAGAGGCCTTGGAGGAGCAGGAGCCAGGGAGCTGGTGGAAGTCTCCATATTTTTTTCCTGTGGAAAATCCGGCCGGTATTGGTCCGTTCTTCTGTTACGGTATGGTGGTGTAGAGATGAGGCAGATACGGATTTCCACAATAACATAGAGCTTTAATCAAACAAAGGCAAGGAAACACCAAACATAACCTTAACACAACAGAGAACGGACGAGGAGTGAAGGGAGTGAGTGCAATATATGGGGAGTGCTGACAATAGAGTCCAGGTGCAGGTGATGAGTGCTGATGAGGAGCTGACGAGGGAAGTGAGTGCAGGTGTGGAGAACAGGAGGATCTTGGGAATTGAAGTCCAGGGAAACAAGGGTTCTGTGACACCCAGTTCTGATGAATTTAAAGCAAAAATAAAATCTAGTTCTCAATATGATTATGTGAATAAATAATACAGTATTTAAACTGCATTACAATTTCATTACATATAGTTAATTAACTCTCTCAGCAATTTTTTAAAAAGCGGGCTGTTTTTGACCATTTTCACAAAAAGATTTTATGCCCCCCAGAATATTTTGTTGTATGAATATCTGAGCATGCAATAAATCAAAAGAAAGAACAGACCCTCTGCTTTTAAATAAAACGAAAAAAAAGTTTCATTAAAAAAACAACATTTTGAGCAAAAAGCTGAGAAAATTGCGTTTTTGTCAAAGACTACAACTGGATCAGATTCAGAGGTCCTATAGCTCATCCTAGGTCGATATTTCTTTCAAATACGTCAGGGAGCTTTGATTTATATGCTGTTTAATGTTGATAATCACATCATTTTACATATTATTACATATGCTATCACTTGTTTCTGCATCTTCTTCACCTGTGTTTTGATCAGGAGATTCAGTACTCTTTCAGAAGATGCGTAATAGCCCCCCCATCTTACAACAATAAAAACACGTAAAATCTCGTTCTTGGCAGGAAAGCGCTTTCTCATAAAAGACAAGGAACTCATCAATGGCAGGGAAGGAGTTTAACAAAAAATGCTAACACTTTACAACAAGGTTCATTAGTTAACATTAGTTAACTACATTAGTTAACATGAACTAATAATGAACTGCAGTTATATAGCATTTATTAATCTTTGTTAATGTTAATTTCAACATTATTAAAATCTTCTTATCATTAGTTAATGCACTGTGAACTAACATGAACAAACAATGAACAACTGTATTTTCATTAACTAACATTAACGAAGATTAGTAAATACAGTAACAAATGTATTGCTCATGGTTAGTTCATGTTAGTTAATGCATTAACTAATGTTTAACTAATGAACCTTATTGTAAAGTGTTACCCCAAAAATAAAAAACACAAATATAAATGTAAAATAAATAAATTCAAGTATACTACATAGTAGCATTTTAGCATTTAAATTTTATATATATATATATATATATATATATATATATATATATATATATATATATATATATAAACAGGAATAAGAATCACCAAAGAGAGTTATGGTAATGACAATTAAAGATATTTCCCTCTTAAATTCACATGAAAAAATGTAACAAAAACTATAAAAGGCTTCATTATATTCTGCAAAACTATAAAATTCCTTTGGATTTGGGGGTGAAATTTCAGGATAATATTTAATGTGCATGGTTTCTTGAGATTCACCCATAATATTCAAATAAGGTTTCTGTGCTGCCTTTGCTAAAGCCATAGCAAGCAGAAGTAAAGTATGTCCATTATTGGAGGGAAATCTGTGACACAACAGCACAAAAAACAGCCAAACTCACAGTAATACACACTTTCTCCAAAGTCACCTCAGTTGTTCTACAGAATCTTGTGCACAGCTAATTCATTGTATGTTCAACATCAGACTGGGTGCAAATGACCAGCAACAAATTTATTCAAGAAGTTACAAGAAGTCTCCTCACCTCTTTCTGGTGATATTTAATGGCCAGCTTGAGTTTGGCCAAGTCTCGGCACTCTCGCGGGTCCAGCTCCTCGCTCTGGTCATCACGGTGATTGAGGATGGTCTCCAGCTCACGGGAGCTACGTGCCTGGTCCAGCAGGTCTTTAGCAAAGAGCTTACACTGTTGAGAAAGCTCTTCGTATTCTTGTCGAAACTCGTTCTCCACTTTACTGAGCTCCTTCAGTTCCCAGCCCAATCTAAAGGCGGTTAGGATGGGATCCTCGCTGGAGAGGGCGATGAGTGAGGGGCTGGCGAGCGCTTTATAGATGTTGAGACGGGACCGAGAGTGACGCAAGCTGTCCACTTCAGAGCTGGACACACACTCCACACAGTCACAGCGGATCTGGTGCGGCCGAGGGATGGTGACTTTGCGTTGGACCAGGAGTTTGATAATTTCATAGTTGTTTGTGTGGGCGGCGAGCATGATGGGAGTTATGTCAGGTGTGAACTCTGAAAACTGGGCGTCCATCATCAATGATGGAACCTAAGAAAGAAGGGACAAGAAGGAAAGTGTGAAAAACACAAGATTCTTGGACTGTTTCACCTGCACAAGCTGCTGAGAGTCCATCAGTTTGGCAATCCACCAACCCACAATGCATGTAAAACTAAAGCAGCAGAATTCAGATGAACAGACAAGATGCAGCCAGCTCTCTAATATCCCAGTTGATTGCCAACCATAAGATTAAATGAAGAACAAATGGAGACTTTAGCTAAAAGTCAGTGAAAAAGGCTGTAATTGCCAGACCTTAAAGGGATAGTTCAACAAAAAAAAATGAAAATTCTGTCATCATTTACTCACTGTGAAGTTGTTCCAAACCCGTATGGATTTCTTTCTTCTGCTGACCACAAAATAAGATATTTTGAAGAATGTCAATAACCAAACAGTTGATGGGCCCCATTGACTTCCATAGTACGGAAAAAGAAAAAATCTATGGAAGTCAGTGGGGCCCATCAACTGTTTGGTTATTGATATTCTTCAAAATATCTTATTTTGTGTTCAACAGATAAAAGAAATTCATACAAGTTTGGAACAACCTGCATTTATAACGGTATTTTTTTTAATTATTTAATTTTATATTCAATTAACTAAAATAACCTACAATAAAAACCAATATTTACCTTTATAATATACTGACAACAACCTTAAAAACACCGGTGGTAAAAAGAAAGCCACATGATGGATCAAAGTTCATCACAAGAAGGAAAATGTACATAAATAAGGAAAAAATCGCAACATTTAACAGTATTTTACTGTAAAATTACACAACTGTCCCATTAGATCTATTACAGTTTTTCACCATACAGAGTAAGGGAACTTATTGTACCTTTAACCAATTAACAGGTTTTTAACGTAGCAATTATGATCTCACATGAGGATCTGGTCAGGATGCTTGACACTGTATTTTTGGGTGCAGTCTCTGTCAGTTCAATAAAACTCCCTAAAACAGAGCTCACCTTCACACTACGAATGCGAATGCATGAGACCAATCGCTCAGGTTACACTGAAGACACGTCTGCGTCCGTGATGCACATAAGCGGTTTGGTGTCGATCTCTTTTGCAGTGGTTCTCAAACTGGGGGTCGCGGAATGATTTCAAGGGGTCGCGAGTTGGTTTGAAAAAATTCTGTATTTTCTGATTACAAAAAATATTTTTCAATACTAAAAAATTAAGATTACAAATAAATATTTTTTGATTTCTAAAGACAGAATTGATTAGAAGGTTTTTAAAAAAAAAAAATTAAATAATATTTCGTGACTCTAAGATATGACGTCACCGTGCGGCGACCGATCGCTAGTTATCAATACTGCACGCAACTGCACGAATGGATAAATTTGTAATTCGCAAGGTTAAAAATGTTGAGGAAATTGTGGACAGTCTGCCTGAATCATCATCAGTGGATGTACTGCTTCCGTTTGGCTCTACTTATTTGTGCGAGCAGACCTTTTCCGCTGTTACATACAAATACATACAAAAATAAATACAGATCACGTCTTGATGTTGAGGATGATCTGCGAGGAGCCGTATCCAACATCAGGCCACAGATTACGCTTTTGTGCACCGAAAAACAAGTGCACCCATCCCACTGAAAGGTAAGCCTAAATACAATAAATATTATGGAAGTTTGTTTCCGCCACGTAAGAAAATATTTGAAAAGATAATTGCGATTTTTTTTTTTTAATCTAAAAATTGCGAGTTTACATCTCGCTATTCTGACTTGTTTTCTCATAGTTGTGAAATATAAACTTGCAGTGCGAGTTATAAAGTTATAAATGATATAAAGTCGCAATTACCTTTTTTATTTTTTGTTCTGTGGTGGAAACAAGCTTCCATAGGAAGTGGATGTGGATTTAAAACAACTTTTTTTTGTTTTGTTTATTGTTTGTGTATTCTGTGGTAGTGGGTCGCGAGTTCTCGTCGATGTTAGTTTAGGGGTCGCTGGCTAAAAAGTTTGAGAACCACTGCTCTATTGGACTCTTTCTTAGGAAGTTTTTGACAGTTTGACAAAGAGTGCAACTAAAATATTCGCAAATGCGACAAAAAATAAAAATGTGTGATAATAATTTAAAATCTAGTCTCCATTGACAATAGACCAGAAAACACTATGTGCGGCCATTTAAAGGATTAGTTCACTTCAGAATTAAAATTTCCTGATAATTTACTCACTGCCATGTCATCCAAGATGTTCATGTCTTTCTTTCTTCAGTCGAAAAGAAATTAAGGTTTTTCAGGAAAACATTCCAGGATTTTTCTCCATGTAGTGGACTTTAGTGATGAAAAACTCTGTTCTCCTCCAACTTCAAAATCGTCCAACATCATAGTTTTACCTTTTGGCTTAGTCTTTGCACGTTCACTTTGTAGACACTGGATCAGTACTTTGGCACTTTGGCCTACGCACTTTAGGTCATGCATGACCTTTCCAACGAGATTACGTAATGCGTGCTGCATCGCAGAGCTAGTGCAAGACGAGTATTTGTGGTTAAAAAGTATATACATTTTTATCTTTTTTAGAAAATGACTGATTGTTCCGCTAGACAAGACCCTTATTGCTCGTCTGAGATCGTGTAGAGCCCTTTGAAGCTGAAGTCCACTATATGAAGAAAAATCCTGGAATGTTTTCCTCAAAAACCTTCATTTCTTTTCAACTGAAGAAAGAAAGACATAAACATCTTGGATGACATGAGGGTGAGTAAATTACCAGAAAATATTCATTGTGAACTAATCCTTTAAGCGATTTCATCCGATATCATCTAGCTGCAGGCAGCAACAATAGCAGTGTGATGCGATGACTCTTATGAACTGGTTCTTTGTTTGGAGTCAATTAAAAAGATTAAAAAAAGATTAAACTCTCTCCTTGAATCAGACTCAACTGCTCAGAGCCATGACTGAGTTCACAATTGACTCCCTTACTCAACCACGAGACATTTTACGGTGACTCCAATTCAAAATAACTCAGGAAGTGCTCTTGGGATGTAAACGTGTCGGTATGCAATTAAACGTACGAATTTACAACAGATGTTGTTGAAATAAACTAATTCTAAAAAAAAAATAGGCTATTTTACAAAGAAAATAAAAAATATTGGTTATTGCTTGGAACAACATGAGGATCAGTAAATGAGAGAATTTTCTTTTTTTGGTTTTAGAATTGAATAGAGAACAGAATAAAGAGAGAGGGAGTGGACCAAAGAAACAATATGCATGTTTAGCAGGAGTAGCTAAGACTGGAGTTTAAATTTGATGCATATTTTCAGAGATGAAAGAAGAAATGTTCATTTCACAGAAACGAGAAGTGGTTAAAACAGAAGGTTTCAGAACATGATGTGAAACAGTTCAAGGCCCCGCCTCCTCTGCCTTTCACTCCTCCCCTCACAAACACGAATGCTACACGAGAGACATGACAGAAAGTCTGTTTACAGGAGGAGTGAACAGAAAAAACAAGTGATGATGGAGGAGAACTGCATATATATCATGCTGTCCTTGCAGCTGTCAGAAAGATGAACCACAAGCCAGTTAGAAATTTTCCTTTTTATGTCTTTCACCCCGTTTGTATCTTTTCTCCTCATCTATCACATCCGCACTCATTCAGAGGAACCTTTGTGTAATTCGTTCCCTTTTTATACTGATTATTTACCTTAGTTTAGGAGTCAAGGGCTTTACTTTCAAGAGCAGATGACTGCATGTGAACACACACTTAAAAGCATGCATGACACCATTAATCAATTTTAAAGTGCCAGTATTTGACCAAAATAGTCAATCCTATCATAAAGACAGCCATATCTGCCATGAGAACATTATGGAAATATGATTTGTGGTATGGTGGTGTTACAAGCCAGCGAGTGAGTAAGTGAGGTTTGCAAACGCATTTTATTTTGAGATTTATTTTCAGTCCATTAGTATAACAGTCCTCCCCCAGAACTCCCAAGTGGCTGCAAGGGTTGCTATAGTGATAGCAATGCAAAATAGCCCATGCTCTGCGAATGGCGGGCACATGGTACACGGGCTAGATTCCAATTTAGGCCCCACGGCACTTCCCGCAACAATCTCACTTGATGTATCTGCAGCACCGGAGTTCACTTTAGAAAACCAAATAATGAAGCAAAAAGAACAAACCTTGCTACCGGCTTTATTTCCCCTAATGCTTGTTCACTCTAACATCAAAAGTATAGGAAGCCTGTGCTTCTCTTCTGAACAGTATTAGTGATGTAGCACTTCACTTCATAAAAATGTGTACGTCTAATCCAAGAGGGAGCAGCGAAGCTACCTGGAGCTGCATAAACATCATCGCTGCTCCTTTGTAAATCAGTCAAGCTGTAGAATAACAAAAGAGCTATAAAATAATTAATGTGTCCACATTTTCACTCTAAAAGGGAAACTAGACTTTGAGAAAATGCAACATATAACAAATAATATTAAATTGAAATATATAACATAAAAATAAACAAATGGACAGATATTGACTTCAAAAAGGTTTACATGAAGCATTCATAAATGTTCATATTCAGCCTCTCATCTTAATCATTTTGCATATTATTGGCCTATACCCAGCTAACAAAAATATGTGCTAAGAGCGTTTTGCTAACATTTCCATTAAGTTACGAAAACATTATTTTTGAATGACTGTTCTCAGAATGTTGACTCCCTTACTGAATCTGAATGATGTGTAAATAGCTAGTTTTGATAACATTATTAAAGACCACATTGTCACAGTGGCTGTTGTAGAGAAGCGCATGACAAAGGAGAAGAGAAACAAAATGTGACCCGCTCTGGCGAAATGAGTCGGAAGTCACAACGTTCTATTTTAAGATATGGGCCGATAATGTGGAAAAACAATGAAAAAAATCGCTAATTTCAAAGAACAGACTTTCAAAAATAATCTCCCAAAGTTTTGTAGTCCAGATAATTAAGTAAAGGTATTTAAATGGCTATTAAATTTGACATGGAACTCCTCTCGTCACTTATGAGCATTTCCCGGTATCCCCTGAAACGTCTCTGCTCTCCAAATATGGTGTTACGCGTTGTATAGAACCAATCAAAAAGCTTAGAAATGTAAACACACTGACATAAACGCTGATTTTTATCAATGGGAAGCCCCGTTTTGACTGACAGGCACGCAATCGGTCCAGCCATCCTCCTGTCAGACTAGCGCGCGCTCTGTGTAAACAAGCTAGCAGACCTCCTCAATGTCTAGTTGTGAATCGGTTAGCGGTGATCGAGATGTCGAGTTAGCCAAAATACGTGCCTTTTGCTGTAAAGGACAGGGCCTGGTATTTTTGGGACCTGACAATGCAAACTTCTATAAACAACACCCTTATCGTCTCTGTGTAAACTGCAAAAATGCAAAACTGTGAAAATGGTGAAAGCATGCACATATGTATTACGTGTTTAGGTCGGTAAAAGAATGTGCGCATGCGTGTAATCTTTCTTTACAAAGTGACATCGCCAACTACTAGCCTGGCATGCATAATTTTAAGTTTTTAGCCGTTTTTGCTTATCCGTGTGAATGGGAATCTTTTTAATATTGTTGCCATCTGTACAAAGAATTTTTCCATTTTTAGTACATTGTTGTCGTGTAAACGGAACATAAAACGGAACATAACAGAGCATACATGTTACACACTTTGAACGAATGTTCTATCAGCGTTTGTTCATAACATTCCCTGTTAGCTGGGTATGCAGTTCATTCTAATATTATTATGTTTAATTTTAAATACATTTTTTGTTTACTTATGTATAATAAAATAACATTTTAAAATTGTTTACATGTACAATGTGAATCACTTTTTTTCACCCTGTTTACCATATGTGTGGCATGTACCACGTACAGTGATTCTGAATACTCCCTAAATGTGTATAAACAAATGGAAAATGTGTTTAGAGTAAATATTACTGTTCACATTACATTATACACTAGCAAGCAAGCTGGCAGTGCCAAAATTCGAAAGACCCCATAAAATGAATTGACAAGCTCAGTTTTCTTTGCTGTGTGACATATTGAAGAGTTCATCCCAAATAAGCCAATACATTTCAGTTTAATGGAATAGTTTGAAATTATGTATTAGGTTGACATCATGATGAAAAAAACAAACAAACAAACAAACAGGATATTCCATTAAACATTAAACAAATCCTGCTGGCTCAATTTACATAATTAAAATAAGCTAATGCAATACAATTCTTGAACAAGCTGTCACAATTTATTTTTACAGCATGCAGTCTGTTTAAATTTGTAAAACAGAAGTTTACTCAATCCATTAATCCTCGGCATGAATATTTTTCATTGGCAGTAACACTGCATTACTGAAACAGGACTGATGATTTCCAGTTTCTAGCATGCTTTGTCTGGGGAGAGTAAATGTTGAAATGAAGTCTTAGGGCCTGTTTACACCTGGTCACTTTATACTTTTCTCTGATAGGACAGATATCCAATCATGAAAAGACCACCTGTAAACGCCCTCCAAATCGCATTCGAGACTTTTTTACATCCGATCACTCAAGCCATTTCGCTCAAGCGGTGTTCTGAGACGCATTCCAGACGAAACTGGACGAGTGTAAATGCCTATGGTTTAATGAAGCCACATATGTATATTGCACTCCTCCCAAAATGGTAAATAAATAAACGTGTGAAAGAGTGTTACAGGCTATGACAGCACTACTGCAACATGCATCGCCACAGATATAGCCTGCCGGAGATGAGTAGCTGAGTATCTCTTCAGCAAGCTGATCCACAAACTGCTGCAAATAAAACTGAGAGTTCAGCGTCACATCCTGAAGCACAATCTTCTTCATTAAACATAGAGAGACTAAATGATCTTACCAGTGCTAACGCCGCTCTCTCTTATTCTCTTATTGCGGTCTTTGATCTTGAAATTAGCTGACGATAAATAAATTGCAGCTCATATCCATTGCTTTCATTGATGTGAACTCTGTTAAATTTGCTGTTAAATATAGTGCCTGAGTTGAAGATCAGATTTATATTCATTTTGTGGAGACATATTTATGTAGCCAAGTGTAAATGGAAGAGTTTTAACAAAACGGATACCTATCCGATCAGTAAAAATGCATTAAGTGACCCTTATTTAATGTGTGTGCGTGCAAAAAGGGGATTTTTTTAGTGTTTAATGGTCAGTTAGGGAACTCAATATATTTATTTTGGTTTTTGGTATTTTGGTTGGTGTTTTAGGTTGTTGTTAGGTAGGGTACCCTTGTGGTGAAAAATGGAGCTTGAGTTGAGCACCTTGTCCACCTCAAAAGGTTACTATGTAAGATACGACTGGATAGAGAGCTCCTGAGTTGAGCTATGCCTATAGAGTGAGAAATTCTAGATAAAACCATGAAAATCAAGCACTAATATATATATATATATATATATATATATATATATATATATATATATATATATATATATATATATATATATATATATATAAAAAATGTAATAAAAACTGAAGTGCAAAGACTTCTCAATTGAATTGCAGTATATGAAAAAATATTGTGAAAATCATTTAGTGAGTTTCTGCAGATTCTGCATTTCCTGTGCTTGGCTTTATGTCAGCCATTCACCTGGAAATGAGAGTGATTATGTGCATAATTTATTCTACTCCTTAAAAAGGGGCATTCATAACCTCAAGCACTGATAAATTCATAGTGATAGCTTTTGTGTGCAGTGGCTTCCTTCTGACACAGTGCTGTACAAATCGAACCCTGGTTCACAGTGAAAACCGCTGTCACATGCCCTTTGTCAGTATATGCTAGCACTAGCAGAAGTCGCTTGAAGTTACATTCCCCTTCATCCACCACTGGCTACGAAATCAAGCATGTCACAAAACACGAACTGTGACTATACAGGAACGCAAGCATTTCAGGTTAATCTTATCCTTGAATGAGGGGAAAGATTAGAGGATAACAAAATGCAATCCAATAAAGATTTGTTGAGCTATGTGAGGTGAAAATCAAATCTGAAAGATAAATCTCTGCCATCTCATCTTTTCTATTAGCTTTGGAACACCCACTCATCCGAACACATAGAGTACAACCTCAAATATGAACAGTTCCCACCTGCATACACACTGTTCAATAACATAGACACTCACTCGGTACACACAAACAGAGATTAGGCATTGCATAAGTAGGAGGAAAATGACAAAATGCATATGAAAACTCTATATTTATGTATATTGTGTCCTAACCAGGTGCATGGGAATGAAGAACTGGTTCTTATTCAGAATAAGTCCATTGTCCACAGCAATGTTTGAAGGCCACCCCAATCCACCCACATAAAATATTTTGAGCTTGGCATTCTTCTTTTTAATGAATGGGTCAATCTCAAACTCATGATTTATAGGATTACATTGACTACGTTTACATGGACAGCAGTAATCCGATATTAACACGATTAAGAAAGGACCATGTAAACAGCAATGTTTTATTACCTTAATCCGACTAAAGTCATACTCGAAGTAAACACAAATCGAATTAAGACAGGTGGAGTATTCCTATTTTAATCGCATTATTGGAGTGCATTGTAGACATGTACACACTTTAATCACACTATTAACGTCATGTGGCAGTTTTCGCCGCACTTTGCTACAGGACACATACCGTTTTGACGGCAAACGAGAGCAAGCTTAAAGCAAGAAGCCACAAATCAAATTCCTCTCACCTCATCTCTCATCCAGAACCTCTGAGTTTGTCGTGGTGGCATGAATGAAAGTTGCCGAATTAAAGTACAGGAGGCCTGTTGCTGGAGAATTTGTATCCACCGTTGTATTCACAGAGCCCCTCACATGAGAGGGAAAATAAATAGTAGCCTAGGCTAAATCGTGCGAACGGTTTACTAATTTGTTCCCTCAATTTATAAATCATGCGCATATCATTTATAAATCGAGGGAATTTAATTAGTAAATCGTGCGCACAATTTATTTATTTTTTCTTGCATGTCATGTGCAGGGCTCCGTATCTATTTGCACGTATATTGCATGTCAAATAATTAACTGCACTTGAAGCTTTTGTAAGATTCAAAATGAAACACCCAAAACTGTATATAGCACAAACTGTGTGGTGATACGTGAAATTCTGTAGAGAACGTCGGACGGCATGCCGTGGGGACGTAATGACGTTTGCCCTTAATCGATCTATGTTATATAACATGTAAAACGGGAACATGAAAGGAATATTTTAAAGGCAACTCATGTAAACACCTTAATCATAATATTGTCTTAATCAGAATAAGGTCAGTAATTAGATTACTGCTGTCCATGTAAACGTAGTCATTGTTTAAGCAACTTTCAGGACCAGCCTGAGACTTACTCACGTAACTGCACTGAATCTTAATTATTTGCGCGAGTGGCTGATATACTGAATCGTTAAATTCCTTTTGTCCTTACCAGCTACAATAATCATTTTTTGGGCCACTTGTTTTCAATTTATTTTACATTGCACTAGCTAGCCCTGCTCAAGCAGAAATCTCATTGGTACTTAATTCTGCTCCACATAACGGCACATTTAAAGCATTTTCTTATTGGCTGTGACACAATGCGGAGGGACAAATTAAGTTGTTGCAAGAAAATGCATTGCACCTGGTTAGTATATTGTGCTGATATCCCCATCAGGTTGCTTAAGCCTACTGTATCATATTTGATAAATGACTTTCTAAGGCCTCTAAATTACATGAGCAAATCTTTGCAGAATAACCCGTTCTCCCCCAACCCCAAACAATTAAAACTACAGAGCTAAGCATTTAAATGTCATCTTACAAAGACATTTTATTGGGAGTTATAGATTGACAACTGATATGCATTGTTTGCTATACTGTTTTAAAAATCTCATTGATTTACATCACAAGCTATTAGAATTTAACTTCGTTTTCGGCCATATAAATAACAACATCTGCAGCAAATTGTGTATTTTGGCTCAGTTTATGCCTCTGAATATAACTGAGGTCTTTTTTCATCCTTGAGTATGAGCTCTATATTCTTATTATATTATACTAAAATGGACCATAAAAGCCTGATGTATCAAATATGATTCAAAAACAAAACACATAAACAAATCGTTTTTGTCTAATTTTTGTCAAAATTTCTTTGTTCAATAACCTGTTCAATAAAAATATTCTAACAAATATGTCAGGCTTTAAAGGGTTAACTAACTTATCCAGCATTGTCAGAATGAGTCTAGTCTAGAAACTATACAGCATAAACCAACCTAGAAATTAATGCTATAGTTAATGCTTTTCAGCAGTGAAAATGCATATAAAATCCCAAATGCAAACAGACCTGTTTCTCTCCACTGGGTTTCCTGTGGGACAGCAGTAACTCCACGGCTCCTACCACTTCTTTGCGGATGGCGTAGAGCAGAGCGTCTCCGGTGTTCACTCCGTGATCCAGAAGTAGCTCCATCACCTCAAGGTTCTCATTTTCAATAGCAATTAGCAGAGCGCTGCGGCCTAGTGGATCCACACAGTTCACATCAATGTTGTAATAGACCTCTGCCTCACGTAGTGCATGTTGAACCCCTGCATAGTCGCCCTTTTCCACCGCCAAAAGGAATGAACGCTCCTCTAGAGAGAGCTCTACCTCTGCCCGGACGATCTGTAGAGGGATTCGGTCCCGGTACGGAGAGTAGCTGCTCTTTTTGTAGTATAGATGTGACAAGGGATTCATGATGGATGCTGCTAGAAGAAGAAAAAAGAGATAGAGAAGCTGTAATTATTTCAAGGGGTTCATGATTATGATTTCACTTTTTTAACTTTAGTTAGTGTGTAATGTTGCTGTTTGAGCATTAACATCTGCAAAGTTATGACGCTCAAAGTTCAGTGCAAAGGGAGATATTTTTTTTTACAGAAATCACTTTAAGGACTACAACAAATGGCTGGTAAGGACTACAAGGAGCTTCTTCCCAGATTGGTGACATCACGATACCCAAAATTTACATTAAAACTGTCCGCAGGAACACATAACAAAGGGGGTGAGGCCATGTTGGGCTGTCTCTCCATCAGCGTCTGACTCCGGTTTGAACAATTTAAGGCTGAACAATGTTACTAACAATCATCATTTTGGTGTGTGACATTCTCCAGTTTTGTTGTTGTTGAGCAACCAAAGCGCAAGCTGTTAAAGCTCCGCCCTCTTCTGAAAAGCAGGCCAGGAGCAGCAGCTCATTTGCATTTAAAGGGACACACACAAAAACTGTGTTTTTGCTCACACTCTAATAGTGGCAAATTTGACAAGCTATAATAAATGATCTGTGGGGTATTTTGAGCTGAAACTTCACAGACACATTCTGGGGACACCAGAGACTTATATTACATCTTGTGAAAAGGGGCATTATAGGTCCCCTTTAATATGCACTAACAAACAGGAAATAGGCACTTGATAAAAATGAGTCAGCATACTTGCTGTCGGCATGTGGAAATAGTCTACATTTATAAATTATATATCTTTTCATTCCACAGAAACAATTTCTATGATCTTGAAATGCATTAAGATATGCTCTTTGAAGTTTAACCAGAGTAAATTTCAATAAGAGATACTTGTAGATGGATGTGAGAAATTAATAGGTGAACTGATGCATCAAGTTTCCGGGAGTGATTGATGCCTTAAGTCATTTTTCTTAATGGCCACAACATGATCACAAGCAACAGCTATCTCTGTTATTGTGTTCAGTCATCATACTGTGGTGTCAGTAATTCTGCTATGCCACAACTGAATTGCGATTTGCTACGCTTTTTGTGAAATAGTAACCACACACATGTATACCTCAGGATTCTATCAAAAGAAGTAGAGCAAATACAAGTGTGTTGAAACATGATGGCGTTAAATGATTGCACTCTTTTGTCACTTTTGCTTTAGAGGAAGTCATTTAGAGAAGGTGAAGAGTTGATATTTCATAGTTTTTTCATTAGAGAGCTGAGTGCAGTGATAATTTAAATTAGTGCATTCCTTATTTTACTGATATTTACATTTGATCTAAAATTATTGATGTCCACATTGTAGACTGCAACTGTTAAGATTCGTTTTGTTTGTCCATGCTGCTCTTTCGTTTTCCGAAATATCTGCATTGGTTTCTATGGCAATGACGTTGCATTGGTAGGCATACACCAAAAACAACAACAACCACCGCAGCATGGAAGGGTTTGCAATACAGATGTTGTCTTATTTACAACATGACATTGTGGACTAGTGCATCTTCTGAGGCTGCAACAGAAACATAGGAGGCTGTTATGTGTGGCTTTATTCTGTGCTTTCATCTCTGCCGTTTTTTAAAACATGTCTCCGTTATATTGTAATTGTCTGCTCGACCGGCAATTTGCAACAACAAAACCTTGTTTCTGCAGTGACTTTTAGTATGTTTCCTATAACAATGTCTGACATTTACGTTTTACGTGGCGTGAGCAAGTCACATAAACCATGCGAAATCCAATCAGAGCAGTCAGACTGAAATGGATTGCTAGAAATGCAATTTGAATAGGATTTAAAAATTTGTAAAAGCCACATTTCATGTGATTTTTGGCCGTTCACACTTGCTAAATCTGATCAGATTTCAATCGGATATGCACAAAAATCGGATTTGGACTGACAGTCTGAGCGTAGCCATGGTGGTTGCAGCAAAGTTGAGTTTGAGCAGGATCTAGTAAAACTTTAATAAACAATAACTCAAATTATAACAATAATAACACAATAAACCCAAATAAAACAAACACTTGAGAGAGATCAACATGCATGAACAGAACAACCTCTTAAAACAGATGTAAAAATGGAAAAGGAACTAAATTAAACAGTGAGTATTTATACAGAGACTAAATAGGTGAGTTAACAAGGAACAGGTGGACAAAATGGAAACAAATAACTTGGAAACTAGGTCATACACTAGGAAACTAGGGCTGCATCCGAAATTGCATACTTCCCTACTATATACCAGGTGAAAAACAGTATGTGACAAAATAAGTATGTCCGAATTCACAAAAATCATAAAAGAGTAGACAAAAAGTACCCGGATGACCTACTACTTCCGGCGAGACACTTTACTATCCCATGAGGCCACGGAAGAGGATTTGTGAATGGCAGTGAAGCGACATAACTGACGCTGGTGGGTCACATGATAATGACAACATGGCGAATGTAGTACATCCAGAATACATTCATACTACACACATTCAGAACATACTTTTTTTGCAGTTGTGGTGTAATTACTTTTTCAAAATAAGTACATACTCAAGAGAGTATGCAATTTTGGATGCAGGAAGACAGGAAATAAACACAAAAACTTAACCTAATTGTGCCTTTCTAATGTAATTCACGTGGGTGCAGTTTGCAAAACTTGGCTGTTGGCTCCATGTAAACAGTTCTTCATGGTTAGTTACGCCAAATCTTTCCCATGGTATTCCTGAAATCTTCACATGGAACTAGATTTACATTTTAGCTAGGCAACTCTCTACATACAGTATAGGTGAGCAATACTAAATATTAAACATTTATTGCAGCTGACCCGTTTGCCTGCTAGGCTGCTAATATGGTAATACACTTATAAAAGCATTTCTCATTCATTTATACACACTGAAGGGTGAAATTATTGTTTGTGGTAATCAACAGCATTTTTACAGACGGCCCATAAACTCAACCCAAATTATGCCTTTAAGGAGACCTCACATAAGTGGCCGTTTTGTTTGGTCAGGACACGCGACTCATATTTCTTTTTTTTGTTTTGTTTTGTTTTTTTCTCTCAGTTTAGTGTTATTGGTAAGCAACAAACCAGTGGAATTCAAAATTTTCCAGTTTACCAGCAGTTCATCTCAACTCATTCCAAAGTGTACCGATCAGCAAGCGAAAAATATCCTTCTAATTTCAGAATAAATGGGAAGACATGAGTAATTACTGTGATTGACTCTGCGATGATGTTGTGTCTTGCTTTGATCTTCTTCTCTGAAGAAGATGAACAGACACACCAGGTGGCGTCTTCCATATGGTCTCGCTTCAGCTGACACCACATATGCACACACACTTATCAGAACACACACACTTATCACCACACTCAGACTCATTAGCACCCAATTCACACTTTGCGTTGCATTTTATATTATGGGGTCTAACCAGTGTCTAATAGATGCAGATCCCCTAATCCACTAATAACATAGATGTCATGTTATCTATAATGTCTGTTTTTTTGTTGTTTTTTTTACAGGGGAACTACAGTAATACCTTATGACTTAATTTAACAGCATTCTTTTAGCTCATCAAGTTTTTAATGTTTATATATCAGTGGATTTTCTGTAACAAATGCATTTGCACTTAAAGACAACATGAAATAGAATTATGTGAAGAATTATTTATCCATGCATATGTTTTTTATTTATTTATTTATTTTTTTTTTGAGCTTGTATTTTTAAATCACAATATCATAACTCCTTCTCCAATCATTTAGTCTGCTTATACCCCGCCCCCTTCTTAATGTCGACCTCAGACTCGCGTTCAGATTTGCCGGCATCCAATCGACCATCGATGGATTGCCCTACTTTTTTCTTTAATGATAATCAGTTTCACTCAGATGTACGTCACAATATGGAAGAAAAATCTGTATCTACTTCCGTTACATCGCGACTTTAAATTTTTATAGAAAGAAAGCCTGTGGTATCCAACAATAATGTTCCCAAATAACACGATGCAACTTTATCACTCAATCCGAGTTCTTTTTCTCAACCTCTCTAAATATCCACACCATGTTAATCCGATGCTGGTGAACACATCAGTGCACTTGCCCCCACTGCAGCTGGTACACCCACACAGCTTTCTGCTCCTTAATGCTAATTTTTAGATACTGGATAGGAACATGGTACAGGCGAACTGTTCCAGGATCAGTGCTGTTTTCAAAATGGATTCTGGTTGCTTTAGTCAGAAACAAAACCATTGTGTTAGAATGCTGCCAGTTATTTTGTCTGAAAAACAAAGATTGTAAGAACTAAGAAGTGAGTTTTATATACACTTTTCTGTATACAGAATTCCCACATGGAATCTGCTCCCGCAGAACAAAGATGAAATCTCTGCTGATTTCTGTACTATTGAGACGTTTTGTCATTCACAAAGTTCTACACGTACCCTGCGTATTTGTATGTATATATACGTATATATTAGGGCTGTCGATGTAACGCTTAAATAGATTAATTAGTTATGGTAAAAAATAACGTGTTAATTTTAATGCATTTAACGCACTTGCTCCACCCCCAGACCTATGTTGATCATCTGACATTACATACAGTTGATTGTTGAAGAATATGATGCAGGTCAACAACTCACTGCGTGATGAAGCCTATAGAATGCAGTCAGAAAATCCCTAAAACTAATGATATGTGGGTAAAAATGCTCCTCTTTGAGTTTTTGTCTCATATTTAGGTCATATTAGTTAAGCAATATCACACGAGTAATGAGTGCAAATGCAATACTGATTTTCACAGTTCACTAAATAAGAAGTTAATATTGTGATATTTTAGACACAATATTGTCTATTTTGTTCAATTTTGCCATTGAAAACATAAAGACAAAGCAGAACTGTTCGTCTCCACGCAATGCACAGCAGTGTTTCATTTCTGAATCCGCGTTTTGAACGAACCGAGTGAAACCAATGATTCAGCGGACCATTAAAGGTGCCCTAGATTCAAAATTTGAATTTACCTTGGCATAGTTGAATAACAAGAGTTCAGTACATGGAAAAGACATACATTGAGTTTCAAACTCCATTGCTTTCTCTTTCTTATGTAAATCTCATTTGTTTAAAAGACTTCCGGAAAACACGCGGATCTCAACATAACACTGACTGTTACGTAACAGTCGGGGTGTACGCCCCAATATTTGTATATGCCAGCCCATGTTCCCAACATTATGAAAGGCATTAGACAAGGGCAGCCAGTAACGTCTGGATCTGCATAGGTGAATCAACAGACTAGGTAAGCAAGAACAACAGCGAAAAATGGCAGATGGAGCAATAATAATAACTGACATGATCCAAGATAGAATGATATTTTTAGTGATATTTGTAAATTGTCTATCTAAATGTTTCGTTAGCATGTTGCTAATGTACTGTTAAATGAGGTTAAAGTTACCATCGTTTATTACTGTATTCACAGAGACAAGAGCCGTCGCTATTTTCATTTTTAAACACTTGCAGTCTGTATAATTCATAAACACAACTTCATTCTTTATAAATCTCTCCAACAGTGTAGCATTAGCCGTTAGCCACAGAGCATAGCCTCAAACTCATAGAGAATCAAATATAAACATCAAAATAAATATTTTACTCACATAATTCGAAGCATGCATACAGCATGCATGACGAACATCTTGTAAAGATCCATTTGAGGGTTATATTAGCTGTGTGAACTTTGTAAATGTGCTGTAATATAATCGAGAGCTCATGTGGCAGGAAGCACACGAATTAAAGGGGCGGCGCGCTGAAAAAATCAGTGCATAGTTAATGATGCCCCAAAATAGGCAGTTAAAAAAATTAATTTAAAAAAATCTATGGGGTACTTTGAGCTGAAACTTCACAGATACATTCAGGGGACACCTTAGACTTATATTACATCTTGTGAAAAAGCATTCTTGGGCACCTTTAATGAAAGACTTGGACTTGAAGCGGCGATGCACAAACCGATCGGTGTATGACATGCAAAGTACAGCCAGAGCGATTCAAAAGCAAACAGAGCCGTCTGCTCTCTAACTGCTCTCACAGTAGTTTGATGTCATATACTGATCGATCTGTGTAGCGCTGCTTCAAGTCCAACAAGCCTGAAGAGAACCATTTACTTGAATGAATCGAATGAATGAATGACTGACTTAATCATTAAGACATTTACCGCCACCTACTGGCAGTTTTAGTTTCCTATTCAGAGTCTAATTTTTTTTTTTTTTTTTTTTTTTTAATTACTTATTTCCATATTAATTAAAAAAATTAAAGGTATAGTTCACACAGAAATGAAAATTCAGTCATCATTTACTCAGCCTCATGGTCCAAAAGTTCATGTGTAAAAATGTTTATGCTGAATCAAATAAAAGAATCTACTTTTTGTAATGTCTCAATACTCAATAATGCTTTACACAATAATAAATTAATCACCACATCATGTAATTAATTAGATTAAAAATGTTAATCACTTGACAGCCCTAGTGTGTGAACAACAAATTAACGAAGCCTTGTTTACTGAAATCACGTGACTTTGGCTCTCCGAATCCCTAATTCGAAACACAAGATTCGTAAAGCTTCATGAAGCAGTGTTTTGAAATCGCCCATCACTATATACATATATACACTATATATATATATATACACACACACAAATTATGCCAAAAAAACAAAATAACAGCTTTATTCAACAATATCTAGTGATGGGCGATTTCAAAACACTGCTTCATGAAGCTTTACGAATCTTGTGTTTCGAATTAGGGATTCGGAGAGCCAAAGTCACGTGATTTCAGTAAACAAGGCTTCGTTAATTTGTTGTTTCGAAATTTCAATGATTCACCATTGGGGGGCGTAACTTTGGCAGTTTGATACACGCTCCAACAAAAGATTCATAAAGCTTTGAAGCTTCGTGAAGCAGTGTTTTGAAATTGTCCAACTAGATATTGTTATAAAGTTGTTATTTTGTTTTGTTTTTTGGCAGACAAAAAGTACTCTCGTCACTTCATAACAATAAGATAACACTGTAGTCACATGAACTGTTTTAAATATGTTTTAGTAGCTTTCTGGGCATTGAAAGTGTTAATTGTCTTGCTGACAATGCAATCCATCTGATTTTATCAAAAATATCTTAATTTGTGTTCTGAAGATGAACAAAGGTCTTACAGGTGTGGAACGACATGAGGGTGAGTAATAAATGACAGAATTTTCATTTTTGGGTGAACTAACCCTTTAAGTCCCATGGAGATTTTAGTAGGTTATAGGTTAATTGTACTTAAAAAAGTTATGTGAACTCAATAACTGATTATATAAAGCTGAACTTGCAGCAGTAGTTCCAACCATGCTTTTGCATCATACTGTATAAGGAATATAAATGTTGAAAATAATTGTAATTTTGTGTGTTTTTGCACAGATTATTATAGGGAGAGATGTGTTAGTGTTTAATGTTCTGGTATGTTGGGATTATTGGAGTTATGTTGCAAAATTATACTATTGAAGTTATATTAACTAGCTGATCACCTCAAATTTTTTGAGTTATGAATGTCTTGAGTAAGACCTGTAAGGATGGGGCTTGGTTCTATCAATCGGATGTTGATTGGATTTTGAGATGTGGGTGTTACACTCAAAAATGAATGCGAGCTTGCTGTCGATTGAGGAGTGTTTAAGCAGAATAAATGATTGGAGAAGTTCACTATATGTCACTCGCGCCACCGGCCTCGCGCCGTTCCCTCACGGCTCTCGCCCGCCCTGGTCGCCAAGTCACTTCTGTCAATTTGACTATAAACATTATAAGGTCAAATTTTAATAAATAAATGAATAAATAAAATCAAACAATAAAATCTACATCATGCATTTACATAATACATAGGGGGAATTTTCAGCATTTCGCAATTCTTACTTCGTCCTTCTTTTACTTTTACGTGGTTGCTGTATATTGATTTCTAACAATCGATGACCCTTCCTCTAAACCTTACCCTGCTTCTAACCCTGAAAAGAAGAGGGAAGGCATGCTATGGACAGCCTCAGTGACTCCACTACAAAGCACCACTCTGACCGAGCAATTATCTCTGCAGTCTAATCGCAGATGGCTTAATTGTGTAATTAATCTGTGGTTCTCAGTCCTCTAAGGACTGCTTATCTCTGCGGAATATCATTAGAGTATAAGCTGGGCCAAACATTAGCTGATAAATTAGACGTAAACTAAGTGTGCAAGAAAATCCCCAGTGATCCATCTGAAGTGGACAAAGCTTCTCTGGTTGGAATGATAGCCATTCCAGAATGCCTTAACTCAATGATACTTACTTCCATAGCATCTAACAAAATCATTGATTTATTTACTGCACCAGCATGTGAAATATTTTAGAACAGTAGGTCACTTAATGAATTTATCACAATCTTTTATACAAAGTTAATTTTGGTCTGTTTGTGTAAAATGTGGATCCTCAGGTTTTGCACTTGCGAAGTCCATTATAACTTTGGTACATGCAAGTGCCAAACAGTAAGATATTCTGAAATGTATATATATTTTTTGTGTGCTGATAATACAAAAAATGCTAAACGGCAACATTTTCACTAATAGTCTCAAGCTTTTTGATCCCTACTGTAACATCGTCTTGCTGAAATTGCTTTTTATTTTTTCCTGTTTTTAACCGCAGTAAAAAAAACAAGAGTCACAAAAGAAACAAACTGTGCTCTGAGGGGAAATAACTTAAACTTGTACGATCAATGAAAAGCCGCTGACAAGGTCCGAATGGGCACACTGATTAAATCAATACATCGATGAGTATTTTCCAGATTGGATCAGACAGAATCTCTCAGGAGAATCAAACACAGACGCTTATAAGAATTTATTTAGGCTTGTCTGGTCCTTTGAGATGAGTAAATTAAATTAAAAATGGCCCTGACACAGCACAGTTGTGTCTTAAGGACAGTTTCCTTGAATTATGGGAAGCAGGGAGATTAGCGCATACAGCTCAGCTCGTAACTAAAGGAACAAGCTGGCATGGATGGCATGCAACTGGGAAGACATTTACGGGTATTAGAGGCATCAGAAATTTAAGCACAGCTACAAAACAACAGCCGATTGCGAAGGATGCCACGTTTACGCCACTGTAATCCAATTAAACTCTTTGCTGTGATGTGTGAGAGAGAGACAGTCAAAACCCGTCTGCAAAGACATTGAAAAAAATTCAAGGACTCATTCACCTCTATCTATCTATCTATCTATCTATCTATCTATCTATCTATCTATCTACACTGTTAGACATTTTAAAGGGTTTTTACAGTAACTTAGTGGCAACACTGTTGAGATTTAAGATTTACAGTACTATGACCGTATTTCAGTTTTACAGTAACTTCATGTACTGTAATTATGTAATATAGTGCAATTACTGTAAAAAACAGTTTATCAGTATACTACTGTAATATATTAATTTGTACTAAATATAAAGTAGATTTTATATTTTTATATAGAATTCTATCTATCTATCTATCTATCTATCTATATATCTATCTATCTATCTATCTATCTATGGCCAAGCAATGGTTCAGAAAAGCATAGCAACAACAACCTAGTACATAAGGCCTGAATGAACATTATACTTCAATTTAAAACTGTTTGTCAACAACACTAGAGTTTCTCTTGACAAACTTTCCTTTTCTAGCTTCCGTTGTTTTTTTGCTGTCGCAATTTATCATCCTGGTCAATTTGTCTTGCCCTACAGTTAACATTTAGAGAAAACCTCTGTCATTTTGCCATTACCCATTCGATAAACCCTAACAAACACTGACAGGCAGACGTATAATGAAAATTTAACATACGTCTGAGAGGAAGGAAAATGCTTCCTCCTGTCAGATTCTCTAACAATACAAAGCGACTACTCGCCTCACCATTATATCTTTTCCTTTTAGCTAACTCAGCCATGTGTTCCACCCTCATGTCAGAAAGCCATGAGCAAACCCATGAGGGTGTTTGGGAAGCCTTTAAATTTTTATATAGAGATAAGCTCTGCAATCTCTCGTGATCCAAAACAAACTCACGAAAGACAAGCACGGAAATATCTCCGCCTTGTCTGGTGTAAAGCATGCAAAGACAGCTAGGACTATGCCTGCTCTTCCCAGCATGTTTCACATATAAACATGAAAAGCCCAGATCTGCTTCTCCAAATGATTATCTGACAGGCAGGAAAGGTACAAAATGTATTTTTTTGTAAACTAGCTTTGTATTACAAGATCAAATATGATTTTTTAGCTACTTTCCTGTTAGATATAGTTGCCAATTCTGAAATCTGTTGTTTTCTCTCATAAGAGGCATTTTTTATTATTATTATTATTATTATTATTATTATTATTATTATTATTATTATTATGCTAGCATTGAAAGCATATGATCCCACACTCCCTGCAAATTGCAATCCAAAGCTACGTCTCCGCCAAAACAAACAGCTGCTCTCTGCAAAGCGTCCCAAGAGATGGCGTTAAACTATCTCATGTCTTTAAGCACATAACATTACAATAATAATGAATGTAAATAACTTATAGAGCTTGTACCTGACTGCTGCAGATTAATTTCGGTGTTGACATGGACACGCATAAATCCGAGTCTGACTGAACAGCTCTGGTTAGAATGTCACGGGTTCCCTTGATCTCTTAACCCTCTGGGGTTCTTCATTTAGGAGTCACACTCAGGACCTTCAAGGTCAAAAGTGACCGAAGAACCCCAGAGGGTTAATTACGGTAGCTATTGCGTGAATGCAGAATAAGCTTGTTGTTTTGATTCGGTAGGAACTGTAAAAGGTGGCTGCTGTTTGTTTGTGGTGCTCCGTGACTGACGTCTGTCTGTATAAACTCTTCATAGCATGAAACATGCTGCAAGAGCATATGAAAAAACATACGCTGACAGGCAGGTAGGACATTGTATTATTTCATTCAGACCGAATATAATAATTGGATGATTTTGGGGTCCTACACCTTCCACAGATGATGTATATTTATAAAAAAAAAATACATTTAGGCTGTTTAACAGTGATTGCTATCAGGATATGAGGAGACTTTCAACCAGGAAATGTTTCTGTAGAGAATCACCTATTGCAACTTTAACTCTGTATACTTTTTTCACTATACTGTTTTATAGCCCTTGATAGAAACCAGCTGCATAAACAACATCCAAAGCATCTTGCAAAGCAAATCCTGATCTAAATTCCATTCATATCTGTACGCTTCAGATACGCTTTTCTTTTTAATCTCCCAGTCATACCTGAATGTATTCCCAACAGCCTGTCTCCAGTTTAACCTTTTAGTTTAATAGATAATTAACAACCCATAGTCTCCCTGTCGTTTGTAACACATACACACATGCAAACACAATTTTCTATCATTTATCCACGTCAACGAAGTCGCTGGTCTATGGAAAGGCTGTTTAATTCAGTTGCAGCGATAATTACGGGAAAGAATAAGCCGTGAGTGAGTTCATCTTGTGAGTCATTTTCGGGGTTAAGAGCTGTTCGCCGTGACATATGGAGACGCTGTGGCAGTGATGTAGAGCATTGGTGTGAGAGTTTAATATGCCAGGCACGTTGAGTTACTCTCCTCTCCATGAACTTAGGCGATACTTCAAAGCCATGCTTTTGTCATGTCTAAAGAATGTGTCATTGATATGAGATGGGATCAAAGTTTCTGTTTTGTGTGTCTGCAGCTCTGTGCAGCGAGACCTAGCCAGCTTCTAATGCAGCATCCTAAACAGTATGGAACCTCAAACGTGACCGATTTGAAGCACTCTACCCATGTGCCACTCCAATAGCTCATCTCACATGAAGGGCATGGGAGATTCAACTCAGAATTGACTCGCTGGAGACATTAGCATGATATTCTAAGCATGAAAACAGTATTGGGTACAATAATATTTTCTAATTACATTAATTACCATGTAATAACTATATAATAACGATTTTTATTGATACTTTGTCATATTGAATGTGGTCTGGAGCACATGATCCCTTTCATAAGCAACTTACTAGGTTTTTATTGGATATTATTCTTACTGTACATTGGCTAGAAGTGTGAAGTGTGATTCTGCAAAGCATGTTATCTGCCGTTTGTCTTTAACTTTTAAATTATGCAGTTCTATAAAAAAAACTGCAGAGTCTACATATCAGAACCTAGGATAATCAAGTGTAGAGTTAATTCTGGCAGGTCACGTCAGTCAAGCTCGCATCAGCTGACTCGCTTCTACCTATAGGAACAACGCCTATCACAGCATCCATATATGTAAGCTCTTTCAGCATTATCAGCAGCTATCGTGTTTCTCAGGAGCTAATTACCCTCCTCCATCCCCAGCTCCAGTCAGGGTTTGGCCTTCTGATTCCACTTGAATCAGACTAATTTCTCAAATTATGTTGTACATTATCTTGCCCAGAACACGGCAATCCAAACTCTATGTGATTGTCAATCGTCTTTGACGATAGTGGTCCTGACAGAAGTACTTATCACTGTTGAATGAAGGAAAAAAGCCTAATTTAGTAGAAATTACTTAAGGTAAAGTTTAAAATGCAGGTGTCCTTACTGATGTTGTTTGAGGGCTGATATGTAGTTTAATCCGAGGCATGAACTTTTATTTAATTATTTAAAAAATGGGGAAAATACTGTGTCACTATAAAAAAGGATTTCTCTTTTTACTCTTTCTACTCTAAAATTTCACATTTAACTCAGTGTATTACTTGCCGTTTCTTTGTAATTATTTCTGAAATTTACTAGCATTTTCTGAGTGAAAATTGTTGGGTTTTTTCGATTATACATTGTCAATACTGTAAGTGTTACAAAGCAACATTTTACTGTATTTTGTATCATTTTAGTACAATTTAATTTCAAAATTAAATTAAAATCCAAACTCACAGCTTCTACTTACAAAAGGTATTAGATTTTAATTAGACTGTTAATCAAAAATGAATTGAAATAAATACATTAGGGGTGGGTGATATGACCAAATTCTTCTTTCACAATTTGATACATTTTATTTCATGATAACAATATACAGGTGCATCTCAATAAATTAGAATATCATGAAAAAAAAAAATTCTGTAATTTAATTCAAAAAGTAAAACTTAAATATATTCTAGATTTATTAGACATAAAGTAAAATATTTCCAGACTTTTTTGTTTTCATTTTGATGATTACAGCTTGCTGCTCATCAAAATAAAAAAAATCAGTATCTCCAATTAATTTCAAGTTCAATTAAATTACCATTCTCAGAGTATAAATACTGGGTTTAGGTCAGTAATCCCAACAGCAGTCGTGGGGAAATCTGCTGACTTGACAGTTGTCCAGAAGACGATCATCAAGACGACCTCTACAATGAGGGTAAGCCACAGAGGGTCATTGCTGAAAGAGCTGGCTGTTCGCAGAGTGCTGTGCCAAAGCATGTTCATGGAAAGTTGACTGGAAGGAAAAAGTGTGGTAGGAAAATGTGTAATTGTGAAAGGAATGACCGCAGGCTTGAGAAGATTGTCAGGCGAAGCTGATTTTAGAACTTAGGAGAGATTCAAAAGGAGTGGACTGAAGTTGGAGTCAGTGCATCAAGAGCCACCACACACAAATGCCACGTACCAAGCCACTTCTGAACCAAAGACAACGTCAGAAGCGTCTTACCTGGGCTAAGGAGAAAAAGAACTGGACTGTTACTCAGTGGTCCAAAGTCCTCTTTTCAGATGAAAGTAAATTTTGCATTTCATTTGGAAATCAAGGTCCCAGAGTCTGGAGGAAGAGTGGAGAGGCACATAAACCATGTTACTTGAAGTCCAGTGTGAAATTTCTACAGTCAGTAATTATTTGGGCTGCCATGTCATCTGCTGGTGTTGGTCCACTGTGTTTTCTGAAGTCCACAGTCAACGCAGCCATCTACCAGGAAATTTTAGAGCACTTCATGCTTCCTTCTGCTGACAAGCTTTATGGAGATGCTGATTTCATTTTCCAGCAGGATTTGGCACCTGCCCACACTGCCAAAGGTACCAAAAGCTGGTTCAATAACCATGGTGTTACTGTGCTTGATTGGCCAGCAAACTCGCCTGACCTGAACCCCATAGAGAATCTATGGGGTATTGTCAAGAGGAAGATGAGAGACACCAGACCCAACAATGCAGATGACCTGAAGGCCGCTATCAAAGCAACCTGGGCTTCCATTACACCTGAGCAGTGCCACAGGCTGGTTGTCTCCATGCCACACCGCACTGATGCAGTAATTCATGTAAAAGGAGCCCCTACCAAATATTGAGTGCATAGAAATGAATATACTTTTCAGAAGCCTTACTTTTCTGTTTAAAATATTCTTTTTTTATTGATCTTATGAAGTATTCTAATTTATTGAGATTAAAAGAACCAAAGACTTAAAGTACTTTAGTCTGTGTGCACTGAATTTATTTAATATACAAGTTCCACAATTTGAGTTGAATTAATGAAATAAATTAAATTTTACACAACATTCTAATTTATTGCAATGCACCTGTATATACATTCAAACCAAAAATTATTCAGACACAAGATATTTTTTTTTTAACTAGTGGGTGCAGGACACTATAGTTCATTTATGTATGCAAGGATAGCAAAATAAAGTAAACTGTTCCATATTATACCCAAAAATTCTTCATACAGTGGACTACCAGTAAAAGCAAAAATTATCCAGACACTTTGACCTGACCATGTTTTGCATTGTTATCTGACATAATTAAGATTATTTTTTTCAACACAGTTTAACTCTGAGATCTTGTCATATTTTTTTTTTAAACTATAGTAAATAAACTGTAATAATGAATGAAATGTTCAAGGTGTCTGAATAAAATTAGGTTTATCACGATATAGTTATTTTGTGTTATTTTATCTAATTTCTGTTATTAAAAATAAGAAAAAAGAAGCAAATTACAAACAATATGACAACAATAGGCATGTTCGACCATTCAAGCGCAAAAAGATGTGAAATAGAACTGAATTTAGAGATCGCATGCTGAGAAACGCAACTTTCCATGTACTGCATTGAGTTCTTTATCTCAGCTTATTGTACTTAATAACACTTTTTAACATTGAGCACGTCCCAAATTCGCTATCGCCATCTGGCAGCTTTTTGTGTGCACACTTTGCCAGTCAGCTCGAGCACCGCACTGAGCTCCTTTTCAGAATATATTGTGCTTATAACTCTTTTTTTAACATCAACCACATCCCGCTCTTTATATTCACATTCATGCATTTCATCACTCTGAAGTGTCCATAGTGCTATATATTTACATACTGCGATATACACATACATAGGCTAGCAAAATCTCCAACGATGGACATTTTATACCACAGTAACGATATATATCATCATACCGCCCAGCCCTAAAACACATAAACAAATAAATATATAAATAAATAAACTAACATTATATAACTGTGAATAAAACACAAATTTATGATTTACCAAACCAGCAAAATATGTACCTTTAGCAAGAGGCATTTAAAAAGATTCATTTTGAAATCATGCGGACCAATCATTTAAATGTTATATGTACAGTAAATGTGACAATATTCACATCCAATGCCTCCAAAGCATTTTTGTCATGACCAAAACAGTACAGTACATTCAGCATTTCCAATAATTGCACATTATTTTTGCTAAAGAGCACTGGCAGTTTCAGTAATGAGCTCTGATTTGATATAAACCACGTAAGCAGTATGAGTCTGGGCTTTGATGGAGGTGACTTCTGCTGGTCTCAAACACTCAGTCACAGCAAAACCAGACAGCATAAACCACCAGACACCCTGAAAAATCTATTAGATTTATTATCTTCTCTCAAAGTAAATCTGACCTTCTCCCTTTGTCCGTATTTCTCTTTTTCCTTCTTCCTCTCCCTCTCTTTCACTGTCTTTACCACTGTACCTTTTGAAGAATCTATACTTTGCTTGTTAGCAATAGGTCCGTTCCATCATATTCATGTCCTGAAAGTTGCTCAAGGGCCAAAATAACAAAATAAGCAAGAGAAATCCAGTATAAGAGGTCTGGAGAACTTATCACACAATTTGTTACTCTTTGTCTTTCAAGGACTCTTTTTTGAATGCTTTAAAATCACTTTGATGATCATTCTATGTTGTGAGAAGCATGACGATCCACTGTTTTTGGAGACCTGTGTGTAGGCCAGTAAATACACACCTGTATTTGCTAAGTCCCAAATCTGTTTGTCTTATGTAATCCACCATTAGGCGATGTAATCTTATTTGAGAGACTAGGTCACTCACTTATAATCAAGGGTTTGAAAGGTTGGACCCTGATGGGTCCTGTGCAATTTCATTAGAACCATGGAGATGAAAAACTGGGGACAAGGTTAAATTGATCCCCGGAGACATTAGCCCAAATGAACCATGGCTTACAAACTCAAAACGCCTCCAGATGAACAAACTGAATGTTATAAAGTAAAGATTTTTTTCTGTCACCTCCTAATGGTGTTGCTCGCACCAATTTCTTTTTTTCCCCCTGAGCTCCCTTGAAGCAATGTGCATGGACAGTCCAAACACTGTCTACATGCCTCACTTCAGTTTCCACTCAAAACAGCAGTGGAACGAGTGTATAAACCATTGGTCACACTCCTCAGCCCTCAGAGATGACCAGATGCATTCATTATCCTGTAGCCTTAAGTCTTAAGGTATCTGCACAGTGCACACACATCCAATGTGACACAAGGCAGCATAAAAACACTACTAAAATATGCCACTGACCCATCGCAAACCCTCATATCCAAACCAGCTCTATTTCACAATTTATATCTTTGTTTTTTTCTTATTTCTATTCATAATTTCTTTTTTTCTTTTTTTAAACTTAGGAACAGCATATTCTAACAGATATACAAGCAAATACAAGAAACATTCCATAAATCTTGCGGACTCTTTGGACCCACGTTTCATATGGGTCTATTCATCATAATTTCTGAACTTAAATGGTCATGAATGTTTAGGAACACAAACCTAAGGTTGGAAAGCACTTCAAAAATTAAAGGGTTAGTTCACCTAAAAATGATAATTCTGTCATTAATTACTCACCCTCATGTCGTTCGAAACCCATAAGACCTTTGTCCATCTTCGGAACACAAATTAAGATATTTAGACTGCAACACTATTACCACTTTCAAGACCCAGAAAGGTCCTAAAGACATCGTTAAAATAGTCCATGTGACTACAGTGGTTCAAACGTAATGTTATGAAGCGACGAGAATACTTTTTGTGTGCAAAAAAAAAAAAAAAAATCAACAATTTCTTCTCTTCCGTGTTAGTCTCTGTCACTGTTTATGTGAGCACCAAGATGCATGTGTGTGGTGCTGAAGCAGGGGCCCGGCCAATACTGAGCCAGCGTTCTGATGTAGAACACGGAAGCGCTGCACTGTGTTGACAACATGAACAGCGTCAGAGTCTGACACAGAAGAGAGGAATATCGCGTCAATATCGCGTTCATAATCGAAGGCGATTCATCTGCGATTATGAACGCGATATTGCGTAGCTTGTCCACGAACTACGGCTCTGTATATTAAGTGCCGCTCCATTTGAAAGCAGGTGATGGACATTTACCGCTAATCACAGAACCGGCTTTACTGACGAGACACGCATGACAATCTCATGCGATTAATCGTGCAGCCCTACACTGTAGTCACATGGACTATTTTAACAATGTCTTTACTACCTTTCTGGATCTTGAAAGTTGTAATTACATTGCAGTCTATGGGGGATAAAAAAACAACTCTTTCATCAAAAATATCGTCATTTGTGTTCCTAAGATGAACAATGGTCTTACGAGTTTGGAACGACATGTAAAAAAGTCAAATGTGTACTGTAAAGCAAATGTACTGAACAAAACATTTTTTATTTTATACAAATTATATATTTTACAAAATATTTTGGACTCTAAATCTGCTAGAAAATCAAAGCCATAAGTCTAACAAAGTTGTGTTCTAAATCCAGAAGTTCATATCACAAAATTTGAGCCTGTTAAAAGGTTTTAAAGTACCATTTCCATTGTAAAGCAATGTCCAATTTGAAAAAGAAAAAAAACGTTTTCACTTGATGCATTTTGAGTGTTTAATGTTTTAAATTATACCTAATTTATAATGATTATTAAAATATGAGAAAAATAGGCAATAAAAAACGTGTCAAGTGTCCCGCTACTGCAACACTAACGTTAACAGGCTACAACATAATTTCTGCATTAATAATGTCTGTTATATCACTTCAGATGCAGCTTCTGTGCTGCAGTGTAAAGTTAACATCTCATACATTAATTCATGCCAAAAAAACCTTTGTTTACATAACCATTACACGCCGAAAAGTTGAACTCAAACCAACACTGCCGCATTAGGCTCTTTTTGCATGACTTTTTAAGATGATGGAACCAAAATACTACACGACAAACACAATTACAATCCAATCTAATGATGTGAGACCCTATTAACTAAACGGAACATAAATGTTACAACAAATTTAAATCAGTGGTGACAATTGCCTGTGAAATAGCTTCCCCAATTCATTAAAAATCTGCTTCATTTACTTTACAATCCTAACTGTGTTGCTCAAACCAATTTATATTCTCTCAGCTCCCTTGAGGCGATGAGCATGGACAATCTATTGGGACAAACCCCGTCTACTTCCTAACCTCTGTTTCCACATGTAACAGCGCCTGGAACGAGTGTATAAATCTTTGATCACACTCTTCAGCCCTCAGAGAGATATCAATAATTATCCTGTCGCCAGCAGTGCCTAGCTGCTTAGCAAGTCTTAGATGCATTAATGCATGCAAATATATATATATTTACATAACCATTGATGATGATCAGTTTGACCAATATTTGACCAAACACTTTTCAAGTGATTCTCTATATCGTTCTGTGGATAAATGATGACTTTTGGTCACTAATATGGAAAATCCTCTAACAACAATATTCACAAGAGCAACTAATTTAATGTATTGTTTGGAAGATTACTTAACTTCTTAAATAGCAACTATTTATTCTCAAGTTACAGTTGTGTAGTTTAATATTCAGACAGCCCTAAACAAAGATGAAAATAAATCTGTCACCATTATAAATATAATGGAAATAATAATAATACATTATTCAGAAGGCATATTATTTTTGCTGTCGCATTATGATAATTATGTTTTAAAAAAAAAAAGAAGAAAAAATAATTAAATATCTGTAATGCATATCGGCTATTGGACACACATTAAAAAAAAAAAAAAATCTGTATTGGTATCGTCATTAAAAAGCAATATCGTGTGATCTCGAAGTTGAACTCAGACCAACACTGCAGCATAAGCATCCATGCAGTAATCAGGATCGTTTAAGATGATGGAAGCCCAGTACATTATTACAAGATAATATCTAAGTTATTAGAAGACCCTTTAAGTAAACAGAACCGAATGTTGTGATAACTCTTATCGTATGAATTGGTCTCAATTGGCTATCAAATCTCATGAAGCTTTCCTAGTTGATTAAAATCTGCATGAAAAACGCTTGATTTACTTTACAGATCAGGTTTCCGTGGTCAGTTGTGTGATATGTCCATTCTTGTTGATCAAGCGCGCGCATTGACACCTGCAGATGTAGGTGCGAAGGCGCTTGAGCGCTTTCACTTTTGCGACGCATCAAATGATGCTCGACAAAAGACGCTTTAGAACTTCAATGCGAATGAAACCCCCGAATCGCTTCGCTTACCTGATGCGCCTTACTATGTGGATATTCAATCGCCCCTCGTATTAAACAAGGGGTCTCTGAGGAGGGTGTTCCGTGGTCCTCCTATGTGGCAGGGAAGTCTGGAATACTATTTATCATTGGCGTCCTCACGAGATCCTCATATTCCCCATTTAGAGCCAGTGGAACGCGTGCGGTGAATGTACAAGCCTCCTTCTTTCCTCTGTTTTCCTTTCTCACTCTCTCACACATGCATTAACACGCACAGCACACACGCCCCAGTGGGCTCTCCACGCGTAAACGCCATGAGGAGCATCCCTGACTCCAATGCGCATTTCATCGCTCCTATACGCGCGGCTGATATCAGTGCATTCAAACCAGCGCAGTTCTTATGTGGCACAGAAATATTAAGGTTTGGCCAGCAGCAGAAAGGTTGTTTAACTCACATTTCCAACGGACGCTAGATACAGGTGGTTTTGCAAATCTCCGACGTCTTCTTCCAAAAGTGCGGAGCGAGTAATATTTCAAAAGAACAAGTGCGTCTCGCGCTCGTATGGCGGCATCTTGTCTTCATATTGGGCTTCGCGGCAGCTGCAAAGATTCCAGCGTTCGCGCGCTGCGGTTGTCATGGTGTCAGACTGAGGGATGCTGCTGTGGCTCTTGATTCGTGACATCACACAGCCGTTAGAATTGCTACAAGTTTTCTTTTATTGGTTAACACTTACGGGGTTTCCCTTCTTATAATTTAACTCTTAAATGTTGGAGATAGAGATGATTTTAATCTTCTAACAATGGGAATGATTCTGTCAGAGGACTAGAACATCTAGAAATGAATATTCTGTCATTTATTTGGCGTCATTCCAAACCCTTATGCATTTTCTTCTGTCGAACACGAAAGGAGAATGTGAAGAATGTTTTTGCTGCTCCATTCCACAAACGCATATCGTAACTAAGGGCTTATTACCAGTCAAATGAGCACCAAAAAAGTAGTCCTTGTGACTACTTACAGTATGTTCCATGACAAATTGCACTATAAAAATAATAGTAGGCTATAATTACAATTAGACTCTGAAATATAGCCTACATGTTGTTAAATGCACATTATCTTACCATATATGGTAAAAAATATTTGAAAGAACAGCAAACATAAATTTACTGTAAAATAATGTATTAACATTTTTTGGATGTAAAAAGTTAAAAAAAAAAGTTAGCTTATTCTTATTTTTGTTATTAGTTATGTGAGTGTGTTGCATTTTATGTTATTGTGTTATTTTTATTCCATTATCACATTATTAAAATTACTATAATACTTTTCCAGGAATTGTTAACCCAAAAATGAAAATTATATAATCAGACATTATTAGAAATGGTGGGGGGTGGGGGTGGGGGGAGTTGCTAAATATTTAATCTGCTCTTTTCCATTCCATATATAGTGACATGGGGGTGGCAAATTCCAAAAAGGATAAATCTGGATCATAATAGAAGTCAATTTGTCTTGTGCAATACAGTATATTCTATTGTATATTGTTATTCACTCACCACATAACATTTGTGCCAAATGGCAACTGATCAACCTGTTTGAATATGTGGAGGGATGTCAATAAGGCATGATGGCTGCCATTAATAAATAATGTTTACTGCTAAATATCTCTTCACTTAGACTTGCCTGTAATTGGGAGTGGAATCAGCTCCTGTTCTCACTCTCACATGTGTGAGTCAGTGATGTGTTTGGACAGAGCTTTGGAAATTTATGTCTCTGGGTATTGACTGGTAGTTCTTCTAGCCGCCTTGAGGCATAGGCTAGATGTGATTCACAATACTCGTTTTGCCCTTATTAGCAGAAGACCTGAACACAAAAGAAACATTACAGAGTCCAACTGTGATCTTACATTCATCACCATTAAATAATCATTAAATACACATCTCCTCTCAGCTCAATCCATCATCAAAGAAAAATTTCCCTAATCTTGTCAGTTGAATCTGCGCTCTGTTCCCTCCACAAAATCTACATCTTTCCCTCGAATTCAAATCTCACTTTGAAGTCTTGAAAACACTGTACATGAAGTAAGAAAATAAATGCTCCATTTACCTTTTTCTAAATACAAAGGTTATAAACGAAGGTTTTGCAGTGATGCCACAATTTTGGGTTCCCCAAAGAACCTTTTAGTGATCTTGTGAAGATTGAAGAACATTTTAATAATATAAAGAACCCTTTTCCACTATAAAGAATATCCATGGATGTTAAAGGTTCTTCATGGAGCCACAGATGCCAATAGAGTGATGCAGGTAGGCCAAATCACGAAAGCAAGTTAGCTTTTTAGCACTTCCGGTTCCATTGCCCCGAAGTCAGTTTTGAATTGGATTTTGGTTAAATGGTTGATATAACTGAGCCTGGCAGTTGCTAACAAATGACTAAAAGGGACTACACAGGCAGTTCTCACGCCGAAAAAGTAAGCTCAGTCCGCTTTTACAGCCTCATTATGCTCATAATTATGCTCTTATAAACTAGTCTAACTCAAACGTTCTGGGAAAGTGTTTTTAGATAAAAACTGAAAGAGTTGTCAGAAGCTTAGTGATGGTGACGTTGAAGTCGAGCGACCGTGGTGTAGTTTGTTTATAGCCTACCTTTAGCCTTTTACTTTTGGTGACTGCCTATGGAAAAATCCTATTGAGTTTTTGTTGAGGGAACCAGTGTGATGCTTACTGCCGGTTGGCCTGCAAAGTGATGTCATACCTGCACCACTCTAGCCTGACGTGGTCATACTCAATTCTAGTTTGAATATGAGTCTGATACTGCTCCACTGGGCTTTGATTATGGGGGCGTATTTCAACCGATCCTGGAAAGACCTCAATTGGATAGACCTACAACCAATCAGAGCTACAGAGTAAGTGACGTATGTTGAGCGACGCATAGTTGTCAACAGAACTCTTCTTAGCGACCATCGGGGCCAGCTGATAAATCAAACTTTTGCCGAATCCCATAGGAAGGACGGCAAAGACATCTTTCCCATCGACAAATGCCTTGATCGCGGTCCTCTGTTCCTTTTTTAAAATTAATGCGCTGTCGATATCTTCTATAACGGACGCGATGGCGGAATCTACACATCTCAGTTCTTCAACAACAGCCATCATTGTTGTAAACTATTTGACCTTTCGCAAAGACCCGCCCCCCTTAGTTACTGTTGCTTTGTCCGACAAGCCGTAGCGCTGTCACGCCACACAGAGTGGAAAATACATCCCGGCGCAAAGAGGAAACTGACAACACATCGACAGACGAGACAGAGCAGGTTACTTATGATATTAAACAAAGTCCCAGCTTTCAAACTGTGTAGTTATTAAAAAAATTCCAACAATAAAAACCGTTTTGTGGCTCTTTAATGGGTTGTGACCATGATCGTGACAGATTGCTGTAGCGCCTCAGCTCAAGAGGCTCGTGAACGGATCATCTCTTCCTACTAGTCCATTTATAGCATCAAATAAACATGAATGAACATGAGAATGAATGTTGTTTCAAACGCGGAAAGACGTCAATATGCACAATTTTTCAAGTTTAACTCCACCGAGGTTAATCTTCTAACTCCTGACTGCTTTGTCGGACAAAATGGCAGATGCGGCGTTCTGATTGGTTAGATCGCTTGTCAATCAAACTCCCCAAGCGCTCTTTGATGACGTGGCTGATTACGTTTCTGGTGATAATCTGTCAATCATCGCCCTGACAATGTGATTGGTCCGAACAGTTTCTGTTCGGGCATAATTACTCCTCTACGGATCGAGTCCAGACCGAACTCCCCGACCTCAAAATGTTGTGGGCGGGGCTAAGTTCGGCTGGCATCCAGGCTAGCACCACTCTATAACCAAAGTGTAACATTTATTTGTCAGCAAACGTTTTGACAGCTCCATGGCTTGCGCGGAATCTACACACACTCTAAAATAAATCTGTAAAAATAGGGCACAATGTACTATTTATTTTTTACAGGTGTTTTACCTCTATTTTGAATTTTTGAATACACTGCATTGCGTTTTGTCTTAGAGTTAACGGAAATATCCGTACAATTAATGGATAATGTCCCGGTAATGAGCTGACAGTACTTTTTCTGTTATTTTGCAGATTTATATCTTACAGCGCAGATTATACTTTTGCATTTTTGTATTCCAGCCCACGGACAGTGATTATTAACAGAACAGTTATTGTAAGGGTAGGTTTATCACTGAAAATACTGTACTGTGTCTACTCTTCAAACAGAATTACTGTAAAGATTAAACACTAACAGCTTTCTTACCTGTAAGTGAGGCGTTTTGCTTCGTGGGGTTGGGCATGAACTAACAGAACGGCCGTTTCTTTCATTTTTTTCACTGTGTTCGAGATCATTCAATTTGAAATGTTGACTACAAACATGGAGGTTTTCTAGATTTTCCTGTCACGGCATTCTCTCCGTATTTATGATTTTTTGCAGCCTTTAGCCACTGCTTAAAATGTGTTGGATCTTTCACTGGAAACCAAAAGTAACTCACTCCCACTTGTTGAATTCTTGCACCTGGGAACAATACAAGATGACATCATTATGATTAAAGTTTGTTATGAAGTATTTAGTTCTAAATCAAGGTGGTTTTAAAATTTAAAACTAAAAAAAAAAAATTGCCAACAATGGTACCCCTTTAAGAGTGGCAAAAGCAACGCATTACTCTTTTTGGACATTTTCCAAAAACATTTTTTAAAGTTAATATAAACTAGTTAGTTCAGTACTAGAAATTGTATACATCACTGATGCTAATGTATAAAAGAAATGAATTTTCAAAAAATATTCACTGAACACAGTGAATAATATGTGCTGCGGTGTGTTAGATCTGACGTACTCATGTTTCTAACAAAGCAACATTGATGGATAATGAAACCTCAGCAGAATTTCTTCTGACTGGAGAATGGCTTGCAGTAGATGCAAGGAGGAAGAATGGCCTATTCCTTTGTGGAGAGGAAGCAAATTTATAATTTATTATTACTTGAATAGACAGAGAGAAAACTAGGGAGAAACAACTGCTACATGTGGACATTTATAGATAAGTGTACTTATGCTTTCATTTCAGTAATAAACATGCACCAGGATTTCAAAGTATTCCTCAGCTCACATAGTCTATTGCAAAATCATTTTTCAACTTAACCACTGTGTAAAACATGTTCCTTTCACCAAATTAAGTAATACTGCATCAAACAGCAAGATTCATCTTGAAAAAAACAACAACTAAATATAGAAATAATCCCTGCATTTACTACAGTGCACAGTTTTCATACTAGAAATGCATTTTCATTAAGACATTACTTAACATGTGTGGGTCAGGTTTTTCCTGGACTGCAGTTAGAGAAACCTGAAATCACCAACGTTAAAAATCTAAACAGCTAAATGTTGGTATACTCTTTTATATGCTGGTGAGCCAAAGACAATTTTCCACCTCGGTGGACAAAAAAGATATACAATGCAATACAATACAATAAGGAAGTATGAACTTACAGTGGCACTGAGAAGACACTAAAGGCACATTTAAAAATGCCAGAATCTCATTGCTAGTGTTGCATGGGAAAAGTTACTTTTAAAAGTAATGCATTACAATATTGCGTTAATCCCAAAAAAGTAACTAATTGTGTAAGTTACTTTTTATGGAAAGTAATATGTTACGTTACTTTTGTGTTACATTTATCATCTGGGCTGTGCTTGCTTGTTTTGTAATGAAAAAAAAATCTTCTGTTTTTGGCAAATGTAAAGACCCTTTGAATGTGAAATGAATAAGCCTCAGGCTGAAGGAAAAGCAAATTCACACCTGTGCAGTAGAGGGCGCAGCTCAAACAAACCTTTCTAATCTATTTTGGATTGCAGAAGAATTACATACATGACATGCAGAAAAAGAAATAGTAGGCTAAATCGTGTGCACACTTTACTAAGTCATTCCCTCGATTTACAAAATTGTGCGCACAACTTACGTTCCCTTGATTTTCTAAATATCGAGGCAACGATTTAGTAAATCGAGGGAATGACTTAGTAAAGCGTGCGCATGATTTACTTTTTTTCCTGCATGTCATATGCAGGGCTCTGTACAGAAGAATATGCAGGAAAAGAAAGTTCAACACTATTACAGAAGAAAAAAAAAACTCTTACTTTAGATAAGCATAATTATTGCAGGTTTGCCTAATATTCTGAGTTTGCATTTCATATTTTTGTTCCTTTTGAGGAATACTGTTTTTGTGCAAGCGATATGAGTAAAAGTATGTTCACATTTAATCTACAATAACCATCATGTTTAAAGTGTACACATAAAGCCTCTACACTTTACTCCTGATTTCTCTCAACATGGGGACAGGAGAGCTGTCAGTCCATAAATGAAAAAACAAAGTAACTCCAATATTTTGTTGTAAATTTAAAAGTAATGCATTACTTTACTATTTACTAGTAATCTGATTACGTAACTCACATTTCTTGCATTACCTCCAAATGCTCATTGCATTAAAATAAATATGACTTGATTATATGATTACATGCCACTTTTATATTTTATTTAATAAAACTGACACATTTTACATATTGTATATGTGTGATTTATACTGAAATAACAAATAACATTAAATAATATATAAAATACGGTTTACACTCCCAGAAAACTTTGGATTCATTATGTTAAACATCCTGATAATTCATTACGGCAATTTATCCACAGTTGCTTGCTACAATCATTCCTGGGAATGAATAATTGATAAAGATCTTAAAATGATTCCACTATAAGAACAGACTCCTACACTGCCTCTCACCTCTGATTATGAGCCACATTAACAATGGACAACCCCTCCATGCTCGTTTGACAAAGTGATGTATTTGAACTGCCATGGACAGCTCTATTAAATAATACATTAAACCTGGGTGCAATTTGGATACTTGCAAAGTGAACAGCGGGAATTGGTGGAATGAAATTGGTTTTTCACATTGACATCTAATTACAAATGAACGAGAAGGTGAGCAAGTGTTTATAGATTACTCAGAATGACAGCCTAATGGCAGTAAATTTACACTACCTCTAAGCTGTTTACTGAAAAACTTTACTGACCGTATTTACTCACATTGTTCTTTGGATTTAGTCAAACTTCTGCTCAACCTGCTAAAAATTTGTTTGAATTAAACCGCAAACTGCAGTACCTTTAAACTTCCCTTTGATAAATAGGTTCATGCTCGGTTAGTTACTGAAATAATTTGACTACCAATACTATTTTTGTACTGTACTTTTTGGTGACACAAGTAGAGCAATGTGAAACTACCACTCTAGCCCTGCATGTTCTGCCAGTAATTTGAACACAAACCTTGTTTAACATATAGGGGAAGTCAAGGGTGTATGTTTGATTTTGAAATTGGTGGGGACATTCACAGAAGGAAATTAATCGAATAAAGTATTAAGGTTTTTAGTCCATATTGACTTTAACAATATGTTAATTATTGAAGTCTGTAACTGTTAAACTGCCTGCTTGTCTTCAACTTTATTCCATTCATAGTGCAATGCAATAGTCAATGTCAATGTGTCTACTGTCTTGTTCCTTCCTATTTAAAGAAGCCAAACATGTCTGCATATGTCATTAAAGGTGCCCTAGAACTTCTTTTTACAAGATGTAATATAAGTCTAAGGTGTCCCCTGAATGTGTCTGTGAAGTTTCAGCTCAAAATACCCCATAGATTTTTTTTAATTCATTTTTTTAACTGCCTATTTTGGGGCATCATTAACTATGTACCGATATATAAGTTGCGGCCCCTTTAATTCTTGTGCTCCCCCGGAGCTCGCGCTTGCCTTGAACAGCATAAACACAGTTTACACAGCTAATATAACCCTCAAAATGGATCTTTACAAGATGTTCGTCATACATGCTGCTTGCATACATCGGATCATGTGAGTATAGTATTTATTTGGATGTATTACATTTGATTCTGAATGAGTTTGAGGCTATGCTGCGCGGCTAGAGCTAACATTACACACTGTTGGAGAGATTTATAAAGAATGAAGTTGTGTTTATGCATTATACAGACTGCAAGTGTTTAAAAATTAAAATAGTGACGGCTCTCTTGTCTCCATGAATACAGTAAGAAACGATGGTAACTTTAACTACATTTAACAATACATTAGCAACATGCTAACGAAACATTTAGAAAGACAATTCACAATATCACTAAAAATATCATGTTATCATGGATCATGTCAGTTATTATTGCTCCATCTGCCATTTTTCGCTGTTGTTCTTGCTTGCTTACCTAGTCTGATGATTCAGCTGTGCACATCCAGACGTTCTGCCCTTATCTAATGCCTCGATCATGGGCTGGCATATGCAAATATTGGGGGCGTACATATTAATGATCCCGACTGTTACGTAACAGTCGGTGTTATGTTGAGATTCGCCTGTTCTTCGGAGGTCGTTTAAACAAATGAGATTTATATAAGAAGGAGGAAACAATGGAGTTTGAAACTCAGTGTATGTCATTTCCATGTACTGAACTCTTGTTATTCAACTATGCCAATATAAATTAAATATTTAATTCTAGGGCACCTTTAAAGGAAATGAACTGTTGGCATATTTGTTTCACGTCAATATTGTCCAGTGTTTCTGGTGGGCATGGCACACAGCAATACTGTTAAGTCTCACTTGTGCCATTATTGTTCTGACCCATGTTTTCAGTCTGCTAAGAGAACTGATGAGACTGGGACGACTAAAAGCAGCCTGACACGGGTTTCAACAAGACCAAGCCTTTAACAGACCCAGCAATGTTGTGTTTTCATGTTTTATGGGGACTTTCCATAGACATAATGATTTTTATACTGTATTCTATCCTCTTACACTTACTCTACCCATCACAGAAAACTTTCAACATTTTTACATTTTCAAATAATTATTCTGCATGATTTATAAGCTGTTTTCCTCATGGGGGCCAAAAAAGTGCCCCCCAAAAAGACATTTTTCGGACTATACTTTTTGGGGACGTTTTGTCCCCTTAATGTAGGGTTTTTCACACACAAACACACACACTAGCATTTAGGTTTGCTACTTATCCCGCGATTGTCATATCCTCCTGACTAGCAGAAAAATTACATTACATTGTCATTACATTGTTTAGAGCATGAGAAAAAAATGGGAAAAAAACATTTTTGAAAAATGATAAATCAATGTTAAATGTTAAATCGCCAATACATTTTTAGGTTTCAGGATTTTTTATACAAAACTTTGTTTAAAGTTGATTCTCAACTATGTTATGAAAGCTATAACAGAATGATTTTATATACCATTTATGCAATATACGTGTAAAATGGCCATAAACGTGTTTTCCCATGATATACAATAGATCTATACACTGTCTAATTTGCATATTCATGTATTTGGGGCTATATGTAATGAAAAAAGAAGTGTAATAACAGGAGTAATAATTGGCAAGATTTTCATAATAATGTCTAATATTTCATTGGAATATTGATATATAATTTCTTTCCCTATTCACTTGTTAAGTCCTGGTGTTCTCTACAGTGGACATGTATGAAATCAATGTCCTGTTTCATAATAGAAAGTCATATTTTGATTTGAAACCCCATAATATTTTCCTGAGATGTTGATTTATGACAAACAATTTGATAGCCTAATTATTCAGATTTAAATGATAATTACAAAATATTATCATATTTCCATAAGGGTGTTAAATTTGATCACTGAATTAATGTCAGCCATTTTTAAAGACCAAGGAGAGGGAGTGGTCACAGTGAAACTTCCAAACATTTGGTATCTCTAAAAGCCCTGAATGTGCACTTTACAGGACATCCAGACTAAAAACTTTGACATTTTGGCCCAGTTTCACAGAAAGGGCTTAGACTAAGCCAGGATTAGGCCTTAGTTATAGGGCATTTAAGTAGTTTTTATAGACGTGCCTTAGAAAAAACATTACTGGTGTGCATCTTAAGACAAAGCAATGGCTCTGTCATATTTTAAAGGGTTTGGGGCGACATGAGGGTGAGTAATAATACATAAAAACCACAAGACACAATCGGATAACAGTGGCTATATATAAATATGTTTTAATTTTTGATCGAAATTTTTGCTAGGGACGAATCAGTGTTACTGGATATTGGTAGGGACACGTCCCCAGCGTCCCTACTATAGCCCCTGGGGGAAGTTGGTCTCTGTGTAAAAAGGATTTTACAAGATATAAAACAATTTTGAAGTCAGAAAGTACTACATACTATAATATCATCAGCTGTGAAATATATTTCTTATATAATATGAAACATATAATACACCTTTAAAACTTTAGTAGGCTAGTTGTAATAAGATCGAGTCATTTCAGTATAGAGTGACCAGCAGAAAAATAACACGGGGAGTTTTTTCAGTGTAACTGAAAATGAAATTTCAGAATTACCTGGCATAATTCCTGGTCACCATGAAGGGAAAACTAAAGAGAAATAGGAAGAGTAAAACTGACAGGAAAAGAAAGAGAAAGTCAACAGACCATACAAGCTCTCTGAAGGTTATTTGAGATGGGCTTAAAGGCACTTAAATCCAACCTCACTCAGATGTCTCCAATGATAGAGGGTAAAACCTGGTCAATTTACTCATTTATAATGACCATGAATCATTTTATTATAAGCTCATTTGATAGGTTATCAGGCTGATTGTACTTGGTTATATAAAATATTAATGTTAAATCTCTTCCAATCTGTCATTCTTAGCATCTCGGGCAGAAGTGCAGTGCTCGCATAGCTTTGGAGGGTTTATTATTGGCCACAAAAGGAACACCTTTAATAACTGTGTCCATGAGTTGAATAAATCACAGACAGGAGAGAAATATTATACTCCTTATATTTTCATAAGATATCTGATATCCAGTAGATGGCAGAATTTCTCTCCTGAGATCAATCCAAATCCCTTGGTTTATTTCTACTCTAAATCTACACACATTTTGAGGTAAATTTTCTGCATGGCAGAAGAATTTTATGTTTGTGTTTTAGCAAAGTTATCCAGGTCTAAAAAAAATATGGATGAACTGATTAGAAGTAATTTTATTGTCCTAATACTGGTGTAATGATTTACTTGCATACGCTTATATATGCAAATGTATTTTACCATCACCATTGCAGTATACTTTTATGATGTTGTATTGTCATGCAAATTAATATTCAGCCTCTTTTGGTAGTTGACTGTGACAGAGGGAATCAGTGTTGGGCGATAAAACATTACATACACATACACATACATAAGTAATGTGAGTTACATAATCAGATTACTTTTTTCAAGTGGTAAAGTAGGTATTACTTTTTTCAAATAAGTAATGCAAGTTTTACCATTTTTTTTGGACTGATAGCTCTGTCCCCATGTTGAGAGAAATCACAAGTAAGTAGAGGCATTGTGTGTGCTGTGTATGAACATGAACTGCACCCTCTACTTCCTCTACGGGTGTGAATTTGCATTTCCTTCCGACTGAGGCTTATTCATTTTACTTTTGGTATAAAAGAGCCTTTATATTTGCCAAAAATAGAACTTTTTTTTGCTATTAAAAAACAAACAAGCCCAGCCCAGCCCAGGTGAGAAAAAATTAAAGCAAAAGTTACATAACACATTATTTTCCATAAAAAAGTATCTAAGTAATGCAATTACTTATTTTTTTAAGAGCAACGCAATATTAATGCATTACTTTTAGAAGTAATTTCCACAACACTGAAGGAAATTCGACTCTAAAATGCAAAAAAATGCATTGCACTGCTAGTGCCATCACTGATCTGATCACAACTGTGGAGGCTCATGTTATTTTTGGTAAAATGAGCTTAGTTTCAGTTTCAGCCACAAGTCTGGACCACTGCAGTGAAATGTTCCATTGCAGTTAAAATGAATGTAGCACAAAAAGATCATTTAATATACAAGCTGTGCAATTCATCATCCCTTTGTTGTTGTTGAGCAACTGAAGCGCGAGCTGTTAAAGCTCCACCCTTTTCTGGAAAGCGGCCAGGAGCACGGAGGACACGCACAAAAACGGCATGTTTTTGCTGCAGCCTGCGATGGACATCCAACCACATCCATGTGTGACGTCAGAAGCCCGGTCCATGCCGCCCTGCAGCCAATTCTTAAAGGGGTTTCTGCTAGCCTGGGTGCCAGCCCGAACCCCGCCCACAACATTTTTTGGACGGGAAGTTCGGTCTGGACTCGATCCATTGTGGAGTAATTATGCTCGGCTCCCAGAAGGCCGAGCCAATCAAATTGCCAGGGCGGGCTTTAATCGATGATGGACAGGCTATCTGCGGTTACGTAACCACCCACGTCATCAAAGAGCGCTTGGGTTGAATTGGTTTTCACCAACGATGACTGCAGCTGGAGAAGTAAGATGTTTAGATTCCGCTATCACGTCTGTAATAAAAGAAATCGACAGCGCATTAATTTTAAAAGACGAACAAAGAACCGCAATCAAGGCATTTGTCGATGGGAAAGATGTGTTTGCCGTCCTTCCAACGGGATTCGGCAAAAGTTTAAGTACAAGTTCAACATACGTCACTTACTGCGTTGCTCTGATTGGTTGTATGTCTATCCAATTGAGTGCAGAGTTTGTTTTTTTTACTGGTTCGGTTAAGACACGCCCCATAATTCAAGTGCAATGGAGCAGTATCAGACTCACATTCTTCCTAGAATATGAGCATGACGAAGTCAGGCTAGGTTTCTGCCAATCTCATGTTAATCTTGAGTACCTAAAGAGTAGTAGTTCATCCTTCGTTTCTCCAATAAGTTTTTAGTTTTATCATATTTATAAAAGATACATACACTGTACCGAGTCTTTCCGAAAACAGCCGAGCTCCTGGAGGCGTGCCGTGTGAGCGGAGCTAAAGAGTGATGAGCTGTCACGCTTTGCGTAGCGATCGTCTGCAAGCTATCAATGATCAAACAAATGTATTTAAACACACAATACACCATCGCATTATCCCTGGATAACTTTTGAATCACTATAATAAATATGGCGTATAGTGAATGATGTGAATTTATAAATTCACTATGTTCGTGTTTTTTACATTATATGCAGACATTTGATGCAATTTTACTCACCACCTGCGGTTCCGACTCATGACCGGGATCATTATCGCTGGGACCGCTCCATCTTTCAGTTTCAAATCATCTGTAAATCCAGTGTGGTACTGGGCCTTGTTTATAAAACCATAAGCGCCGATCCTGAGGGCTCGAGCAGCCACGGAAAAACACGAGATATTCTCCATTCATTTTAACCAATAAAAAAGTGATTGCAACTATCAGTTTCTATGGTTATTTTAATAACAGATATCGAGAGTGCATCAATAGCCGCTTTTCCACCGTTGGGCCGAACGGTTCTTAGCACTGGAGCCTGGTACGGCATGGCATGATTACAAACCGTTCTCGGCCCAGTTGTCTAACCGTGCTGATTCGTGCTGGTAGAATCGGTGAAGTGATGTCGACACACAGGATTGGTCACTTGTCTGTTGCCGTTACGTTACCAGGGCAACGACTGATGCCTTTATATTACATTCCAAAGAGCGGCCGTTATCAGCCCCACAGTGGAAAACGAAACTGTAACTGTACCAGCTGGTCCAGATCGGCATGGAATGGAACGGTTACGCAATAAGAACAGTTTGGCCCGATGGTGGAAAAGCAGCTAATGTAATGTGTAAGCACAAATCTCACAGCTCCATTTAACACTGGGTTCTTTGGGAAGCAAGGTTATCTTTCCCTCACAACCTAAAACACACTCCTTTGGTGACATTGTTGATTTCGTGGTCTAAAATCACACAGTGACAAATCTTTCTTGAGCAAGTCCTGTGCAGCGCTGCTGATGACTTCCGTAAAGCCAAACGAAGCGCGTTGATGGGCGTGCTCTTGCTCTCTCGCTCTGGTCGACGTGTGCGCATGCGCTCTTCCAGGAGAAGTGCCCGTATAAGGAATTCCGCCCCCCATTACATAATAAATGTCCATACTCGGAAAAAAAATGTCCGAAGTTTGCGAGCAATCTGAAGAGTATTTTTGGCACCGAAATACTCCATTATACGTCCAACTCGTTTTTTGAAACTTTGGCCATGTTTAGCATGAGAATCCAACTCTTTAACACTGAATAAGTCAGAATGCATGAAATAGCATTAGACCCCCCTTTAAGATTTTAGGTGTTCGACATCAGCTGCAGCTGGATGCAAACAATCGGCAAGAGTAGCCGTGTGCAGTCGAGGAGAAGCTGAAAATGACACTTCTGCTTCCCGAAGTGACGCTCGCGCTGCGTTTGCATTGTTGGGGATAAACAGTTTAGGACCCTTGAGACCAGATATGTTGAATAAAGACCAAAGTTTAAAAAAATTAATAAATTGAAGAAAAATTTAATGAAGAATAGTTTGCAGTTTCATCAGCAGAAGCCAGCTTCAAGTCTCCCAAGGAGTTCGTAGGCCGCTCTGTGTACATTCACATTTCCACAACAATTATACTCTAACAGAGTCTACTAACTACGTCATTACTTCAGGTTGGATGATTCTGATTGGCTAAGAAAAATAGACAAGATTAGAAATTTTCCACACGTGGACAGATAGTAAGAAGCATATCTCCCTTCATCACGGTGATGACGAGGGGGACCCTGGATTTAGGTACCAGATGTCCTTTGGACTCATGACATGGCGTCTGCTGGTCTCGAGCAGACTGCCAGTTGTCCAGTACAAAGGGACCTGCAAAAAACCCTTAGCGCACATACACAGATACACATGATTCACAGCTTCTTCAAGGCTGAAGTTGATCTGAGCTCTGCTCTGAGCAGGAAACTTTCCCCAAAACATACAGATAACATGTTCTTTTCTCTCAGTGAGAGGTACAGAGGAAAATAGATGCTTTAACATACATTGAAGAAGTCATTCAAATATTTTAACAGAAATATAAATGTTGATTAATAACTTAAAAGATATATATTGAAGCGGCTGTGGATTCCAGAATCCACCCCTTCAGCATACTTTATCAAAGCTGAAGTGAAATAAATGCAATATTTGTCAAATACACAGATGTTTCAGATGCATTTTCATTCAATACTTTACGTATTGCTTACAGTGTCTGTTTTACAAGAATAAAGTTCAACATAAGCATATACTATTTAAGTACCAAAGACGTTTTTATCAGTTTTATTTTGATAAACATGAAACAATATAACAGTGCAACTACATGAAAAGAGCTTTTACAGATTTGTGAGCATTAGTGGAACTGAAGGTTTCAGAATAAAAATACAAAACACATGAAACAGCTGTGTCGTCATCAGAGCTCGTGCAGCCGCTCTGGAGAAGCTGTGCTGGCCGACTCAGCCGACTGCTCTCAAATCGCTCTCGCAGTACTTTGATGCCATACGTCACAGTCATGTGCCGTCGGCGCTGTCTCAAGCCAGACAAAATTTATAACCGGCATGCACTGCTTCAAGTAAGCTGCTGATCGGTCTGTGCAGCGCTGCATGAAGTCGGTGAAGTGGTTTAGTGGGGAGTCACGAGGTGACATATTGGGCATGGGACGTGGCTTCTGGTGTCACACTTTGATATGGGCGGGGTTGAATGTCTACTGCAGCCCTACTGGGTTTTTGCTCACACCAAAATAGGAGCAAATTTGACAAGCTATAATAAATTATCTGTGGGGCATTTTAAGCTACAGACACATTTTGGGGACACCAGAGACTTATATTACATCTTGTGAAAAGAGGCATTATAGGTCCATTATAGACGTTGATACCTTGTGTTGGTTCATGCTGAAAACACAATGTCATTTAATAACAACATAAAAATAATATGGCACTGAATGCTAGCACAGCTGCGTCTGCCTTTAACTGGCCACTCCATGTTGAGACCTTCAGACCTTTGTATGGATCAGCTGTAGAAACAAGTTTGTCATATTAACAATAAGTCACATTTAAGAGCATTGTAACATACAACAACTAACAATCAAAGTAATGTTTTTGTTTCAGCTCAAACCTGTGACGTTGAGGTACACAAGATGGCCTTTCGCTGCAGTCCCACTGTTGAGACATTTGGCATCACACTGGTAGTATCCACTGTCTTTAAGGCTCAAGGAATTAAATGAGAGGAAAATGTTCCTTTGCCTCATTTGTTCTTTTTGTGTTTCATTTACAGTGATTACATAATGGTTTGGATCTGTGATGAGCTTGGGCTCAGTTTCAGGCGCAGCTTCCCCCTCAGCGGGCTTTATGTACCACCAATTGTTCACAATGTCACAATTCTGTATCTCATACTGCACCAAACACTTAAGAGACAAAAAATGGCCTTCAGTCTTCGTCACCGGTTCACGTGAGTATTTCACAACCACGGGACCTGGGAAACATTTTGTATTTCATTAAGCCCATCAAAAATGTTGAATGAATTAAAAAATACCTCAACGCCAAAATTTGACAAGAACCCAGCAAACAAAAATACTTTGTAAGAATGTTTTCTAAAGTTCCAATTAAGTTATGAAAACTTGATTTCTGAATGTTCTCAGAATGTTCAAAATGTCCAGTTTTTTTTTTTAAATGTTTTAAAAAACCTTTTTTCTTGGTTCTTTGTGAATATTATATAATACTTGCTAAATGATAAAATCAAGAAAACATTCCCTTAAGGTTTTCTCTTTTATAATTTTGCAAGTAATATGGGAACATTCATTTTGAACATTCTCTGAACCATCTGAAAAAAGTAGTTAGTAGTTAAAACATTTGACTAATGTCCAACTAAAATGTTTCAGAACAACATTCCATGAATAATGTAAATAACACTTCTGTGCTAAAGTCTGATGATGTTATTAAAGACCAGATAACTCTGAACTAATGTTCTATTAATGTTACTGGAAGAACATTTGTTCGTAACTTTGAAAGAACCTTGCTAGAATATTAGCCAAAATTCTGAGACTATTCACTGTTCAGCTGGGAAAGCTTAATTAAAAACAAATGTGTCTGATATACACACACACACATATTAATATATACAGCTATGGAAAAAATTAAGAGACCACTTAACATTGATTTCTGAACTTGGAGTGGTCTCTTAATTTTTTCCATAGCTGTATATATTACTTAGTTAAGAAGTGAGCGAGACTTACCCCCTACTAAAGATGATAACAGACTGCAGAAAACAGCCATTATAAGGGGCGCAGAAGTCGGGTGAAAGATCTGCATGTTTCTGTGCTCAGTCAGTCAGAGGAAATGGCTAACTTGAAAATGGCTACCTGAACTTTATCTCTTGCTCTAACCACATCTTCCTTTGCACTTTGCACTTTGCAGATGCAGCGCTGGTGCATCATTTTAGACAGGCAATCACAGATCACGTGGCTAGTGAAAAAAGAGGTAGCAAAGCACTGTTGAAAGTTAAAAGTTGGTAATTTTACGGAACAAAAACTTTAAATTGTGTTCGTTTGCCAAGTTGTTTGCAGTATCAAACCAGCCTCAACATTTACCGCTAACCAGTTACCACTTTAAATACGTCATTTTCAGCTCAACCAGACCAGTGGCCCTTTTTTTCCACTGGGTGAATAGCTTATCTTCCTTTCAAAATCTGCAATGTTATGAAAATGTTTTAGATTTTTTTTAACTAATATTACTCAAAATGACATTATACATATGATATACTGTGAATTCAGAGAGATTGGGGCACTTTTTCAGTCATTTCAATGGCAAAAAGTGTACCAATCAACCTAAATTCATCTTGCATATGATATTTTTAGTCTTGTCATCTATGTGTGTTACACTAATTTGTTGACATCATTTATGTGGCCTGCATAAATTTCCTGTGTTTGACACTCTCTAAATAACCTTTAGTTTCCTGCAGAAAACCACAAAACAGTATCTGTGTCTAATGATGACATAACTTTCACTTTGTTTCCCACAGTTGAAGGTTGTTCACCCTTTAGATTCTCGGTTTGTATTGGGTAATGTTTTGTATTGGGTAATGTTTTTTCTTCCCCAAACCACTGTTATTGCTCAACACAGTATTTTACCACTGTGAGCTGTGACATCATGAATGATGGGAAAACATTTATGAATTTATGAATTACTGTCACAGGCTCAACATTCAAGCGTTACATTACAACCAACTGGGTCTTAAAGTGCAAATACATGAGTCTGATAAATTAATACATGAGTTATAGTTAAATATTATCTTTTATACAGTCATTCTCTGTGGTCAAAATACCCACAGTGGTAAAAATATTGTGTATTTAACTATATTAATGCAATAGAGTACTACACAGTAATATATTTTGTTGATGCTTTTACACTTTTTTTACACTTCTGAATGTTCTTTGAATCTTCAGAATGTTTTAAAATGTTTTAAAAACCTTTTTCTTGGTGAATGTCATATAATACTTTCTAAATGATAAAATCGAAAAAACATTCCCTTAATGTTTTCTGTTTTATAATTTTGCAAGTATTATGGGGTCATTAATTTTGAATGTTCTCTGAACCATCTAAAAGAAGTAATACTGTAAGTAGTAACGTTTAAAAAAACATCTGCCTAATGTCCAGCTATGAATAATGATAAATGAATAATATAACACTTGTGGTAATGATGTTAACAAAGATGTTATTAAAGACCAGATAACTTTGAACTAACATTCTATTAATGTTACTGGAGGGACATTTGTTCTTTGAAAGAACCTTGCCAGAATATTAGCCAAAGTTCTGAGAATGTTCGCTGTTTGCTGGGAAAGCTTCATTAAAAACAGATGTGTCTGATTTATTTATTTATATAAGAAATGAGCGAAACTTACCTCTGCAGAAGACCAAAGCAGACTGCAGAGAACAGTAGTAATAAGGAACGTAGAAGTCACGTGAAAGATCTGCATGTTTCTGTGCTCAGTGAGTCAAGGGAAATGGCTAACTTGAAAATGGCTAACTGAAGTTTGTCTTATGCTCTAACCATATCTCCATTTGCAGATACAACACCAGTGCATCCTGCAGATGCAGAAGTGATTATCACGTGGCTAGTGAAAAAAGAGGTAGCAAAGCACTGTTGAAAGTTAAAAGTTGGTAACTTTAGGGAACAAAAACTTTAAATTGTGTCAGTTTGCCACTGGTTTGATACTGCAAGTTGTTTAGACCTTGTGCAGGAATCATGCCTCAACATTTACCGCTAGCCAGTTACCGCTTTATATGTCATTCTCAGCTCGACTAGGCCAGTGGCCCTTTCTTTTCACTGTGTAAATGGCTTCTCTTCCTTTCACATTTTTGCAATGTTATGAAAATGTTTTAGATTTTTTTTTAACTAGAATTACTCAAAATGACATTATACATATGATTTACATTGAATTCAGGGAGATTTGGGCACTTTTCTCAGTCATCTCAAAGGCAAAAAGTGTCCCAGTCAACCTAAATTCATCTTACATATTTGGGTTTAAGCAAAGAAATTTAACTAATGTTAATGCAGCAGATGTTTTTAATTCAATGCAATTGCACATTGCAGGTTAGACTTAAGCAATGAGGTACGAGAGGCTGTGCTGTATCGTGAATAAGTCACGGCTGAAGGGCATTGTTTGGCATGACGCGAAGCTAGTGTATTCACGATACAGCACTAGCCTCGAGTACCTTATTGCTTACATCTAACCTACAATGCGCAATTGCATTGAAAACGGTTACCAATGCAACTTTCATGAAGTAAACTTTCACTAAAAGCCTTCCTTCTGCCTGAAAAAAATAGTCCCTGACTGTGAACAGCAACAGAAGTTACATTATTACACCATTAGATGGTGGTAAAGACTGTCTTTATGAGTGTGTCAGTCAATAGCGAAAACTTTTACATTGAAAAGACTGAATTGTTGTGAACATGGAACAAGACACAACTGACAAATGCTTTAACTAGCACTGTCAGTCACAGGAAAAACCCTTAATGGTTAAAAGGACAAGATAATACATCGGACATTTAAACAGATTTTTTTATTATGAACATAGTACTGACCTGAAGGAAAATGCTACATCTGAATGCAGGTAATAAACTCAGTCATTCGATCTCTTTCTCTTTCTCTCAACACTCTTCTGCATAATACAGTTACAGTTCAATGAACAATATAGATTGAGAACATACAGTTTACATTGCTAAGAGTGTCTCCTAAGGGTGTTGTGAATTGATACACAGAACCGTTGGGTAAAGCAGTCATATATACACTTATGATTTACTTGCCAGTCATTCTTGCCATCTAAACACTTCCAGTAATATTACTGCAGTGAACAAAGTACAAATACTGCCAATAGTAACAAAACTAGGAATCTCTCTAAGCAGCCTTTAGAGTTTCCTCCAGGAAACCACAAAACAGTATCTGTGTCTAATAATGACATAACTTTCACTTTGTAACTCTTGAAGACTAGGTTTTTTCTCAGTTTCATGTTTTTTCACTGTCTTTGCTCAACAAAGCACTTTACCACTGTGAGCCATGACATGGATCATGGGAAAACATCAAAACTTACATTTATGAATTTATAAATTTATAAATTACTGTCACATACTCAACTTCAGAAGAATTACATTACATTCAAGCATTACATTCAACCAACTGGGTTTTAAAGTGCAAATACATGAGTCTGATAAATTAATACATGAGTTATATCATGAATATTACATGCCTGTTTTACAGTCGTTCTCTGTGGTCAAAATACACTGACAGTGGTAAAAATATTGTGTATATTAATGCAATAACAGTTCACAGTAATGTAAACATAAATATGTAAAAAGCATGTATGTAAATAAATAAATTAAATAAATACTAGACACCACAGTTATGATTCCTCTAAGGAACATCCAAAAATTCACATTCATGAAGATGAAAAAACATACTATGATATAGCTGCAGAGTTAACATTCCTCCTGTAGGTCATCAAGGGATTTCATACCAAAACTGTCTCCTTGGGGAGAAAAAAATATGCAAAATGAAATTATTAAATAAGTTTGTTATTGAGATGCTGTTGTTAAAAGATTACAGTATGTTGGGTATGGTACAGTAATTAAACATGAGTGACAGAATTTTGCGGCTTACTCTTTAGTTTGGTGTGAAGACAGATGACAAAAATTACAATAACCACAATAGTCATGACAATGATGACCGATGTAATGATGTAACTTCTTTGTGTAGTGTTGTTCACTGTAAGACAAGAAGAAAATATTTTTTCATTAGATAGTGAGAAAAAGTCCTGCAGTTAAAAACTGTCAAAATGGCAACATAATGAATGTGTGGCTTAATTGGTTTTGCTGTTTTGTCAGGTAATCTAAAAATGTGTTTCATGTTGTAACATCTAAATTAATCAGTTTTATTTTTTGAGTTATTTCAATCAAACATATTTAGTATGAATAAATCAAGTGACTGCATTAGTTAGAAAGTAACAACTGCACATTTTCTCAATGTGATTCATTATTAGCTGATATCCATGCTGAACCCGTTACCTTTATCATCTTGTTGAGACACATAGATTTGGTAGCTCTTCTCCACACCGTCACTCTGAGCCAAACATTCCACGTACTTCCCATGAAATTGTGACAGTGAAAATGTGATGTTACTTGTAATGGTGGTTGAACTGTCTTTGTTTAGTGTTGTGAAATCATTTGACAAGAAGTTTCTCTCTTCCTCTGTGGATTTCCACTGGATTGTTGGAGCTGGTTTACCGGTGGCTGAACATGAGACTACAACCTGATCAGAACTGGGTGAAGGATTCATTTCCGCTGTTATTTCTGAGATACCTGGAAAATACCAGCAAGATAATTACTTAAAAGTTCTAAATATTTGGCCTACATCACTAGAAAAACGTCTAAATACAAGTTTAGATTGATGGTTTCAGTCCTTGCATTTTATATATATATGCGTGAACTTTGTAGGCAAAGTATGAAATGTCTGGGTTTTGTGATTGTTTCATACTTTTCCTAGGCATTCTATACATTACCTAGATATTTAACAGAATGACAAGCCGACTGGCCCTTTGGCATTGTATGGAATGCCTACAAAATGTGTGAAATATAAACCATTTCATATACTTTGCCTGCAAACTTAACGCATTCTATATATTCCCTAGGGATGCACCAATACTAAATTTCTCCACCGATACCGAAAGCCAATTAACCGATATCTGCCGATATCTACCGATAGTTTGGGGGTTCTGTCTTTTATACCTTCTTTTAAATAATTATAATTTCATTATGATTAATAATTAATCATTATATTTTCAAAGAAATGCAAATACAAACTTTATTTTCTCCATTTCATCAACTTGTTTCAGATTAACTGCTGTCAGTAATAAACAAACACATTACTCAAATTAATATTAACACGCATTAACTAAACTAATGTGATTTAATAACTAATAAATTAATAACTTTCTGAATGTTATTAATTCATATAATAACTATTAATATTGAACATCAAACTGGTTTCTTAGCATTATCTTTACAAAAATCACAAATTGAGTGCATCATTTTCCTGCCCTCTTTTGATTGACAGGATATATACTGGTCCTGACTATCGGCTGTTTTTAAACTAAAAGCCGGTAGTGTGAAAATTTGCTTTTATCGGCCGATACCGATTATTGGCCGATACATCGGTGTATATGTATATATATAGGGTGAATTGGGACACTTTTTGCCATTGAGATGAATTGGAAAAAGTGAATTCACCCTAAAATGTTCATTGTGACAACATGCCCCAACACATAAGAACAATGTGTGAATCAAGATGTCAAGATACAGTGCAAGGTATGTGCTGTTTATTCATTAAGTTACAGTTTTATTCGAATAGAAAAATGCTGTCTTTAGACTGGAAACACCATGATATTACCATCTAAAACTATGACTACATCATGGTATCGTCACAGTAATTTACAGGTGTTTACTTACCTTTAACAGTGAGGCACATGGTTTTTCGTATGGGTCCTGATGGATACACTTTGAAGGAACAAATGTAGCAAGCCTCATCTTCAAATGTTGTGTTTTTGATCTCAATAGATGTTGAATTAAGTGACGCCCGAGTCAAAGTGACTTTATCGGCATACTCCTTATCCACATTATCCTGGAAGCGTTCGCTGAATGTTGCCAGAATTTGTACAGACTGATCCGCGCGCACCCGCTGCCAGGTGACATGTTTGACTCCAGACGGGTTTGGCAGCGTACAAGAGAATGAAGCATCCCGACCCACCACAACATCTGTGTCTCCTTGTGCTACTATTTCTGAAAGGTAAGCTGTGGAATAAAAACAAACAAGTTATTAGTCTTGTTATTAGTTTTGTCCTAAAAAGAAATGCGTTGAATTGAATAAAAAGTAGGATTGTCTTAATGACTAACCTCTATTTATGAAGCTTAAAATTACGATCAAGTTCAACAGACACAACATGTCGAATGGTTTTCATGGCCCGTTTGTGATCAAACATCTTATATATAGGCAATACACACCCTCTCTTACTGGTTGAGTAAATTTCTGGTTGAGGATTTTCCGGACTTCCCTCACAGTGGCGTCGCGTAGCGTAAGTCGGAGGGGGAGGGGGATCTTTTCGCTTTTTAACCAAGAAGTTGAGCCACTGATAACATCAGTTATCAGTTATCAGTGGCGCAAGAGTTGAAAAAAGTAAAAAAATAAATAAAAAATATTAAAAAAGTCTCCCAACCTAGGTCAGTAGCCTATTAACTACAGAAAGTGAAAGTAAAAAGTGACGGAGCTGTCTGACGCTGGATAAAGGGAGCATATTCTCTCAGAGACAAATTTCAACATGCTGATAATGGTATATCTTAATTTATTCCATTGTTTCTCCTGTGGTCCGTACATATAGTGAAACAAATGAGAAGAATAGTATTTCGTGTTAAACAGGTTGTTTTTTAAAGTCAGTGCTTGAAGTAAAGCTGCTCTTAATTTCCATTGATGACTGCAGTGAATATTATAGACTGTTTATAATTTAAATTATAGGCCTGCAATTCACTGTATAGACCTAAAAAAATGTGTAAAACATTTTCAAAGAGGAGGTAATAGCTTAATCTTTTATTATCCTCACAGCACGTCAGTTATGCGGTGATGCGCTATGAAATTATTGCGGGGCATATTTATTATAATATTAATTTAATAATAAATGTAGTCTAACTTAATAGTAATACTGATAGTCTAGAAGAATGTAACAGACCGTACATTAATTGGAAATGCTAAATCGTCTTAATATTGCCAATATTTGATGCTTTTGACAATATCTCTGGCTATTGTTGACACGTGATCATCATCTCATCTGATCACGCGACCCAGCCCAGGGGGTTATCGCGGGGACCCCCAACACGTGGGGCCTCCGCAGTACTACTCCACTGGTTCACCACATACAGTTAAGTTACTGCATTCATGTAAATTGAGAGTAAATAAACCACCTGCTTGCCTACTTCATCATGTGATATAATTATTGGAGTTTCCTTATTTAAATGACAGTTAAAATGAGCCATCACTTTTGAGAAGGACAAAAAATCCTTGTTAAACAGGAAGACTCACATTCCCAGAAACTTATTTGCTAATGAAGAAATGGTTTGTATTTTTGCTGTCTCATGTATTATGGTAAATTTGTGTATTCATGGGGTCACAGAATTCAGATTCAGCACTCCACATTACTGTACATTGTGATTTAGATTCTTCATAATATTAATTTTACATAAAAGCATACATGTCAGGTATTTAACTGTTGAGCAAATAGATATATTGACTTGTTTTAAAACAATTTAAAACCAGGATTTGTTGGTTGTATTTATCAGTGGATGAACTTAATCAACTTGGCCAGTTACTGTCATTCTCAAACCATTTCTTCATTCTGCAGATTAGTTTCTGGGAATGTACAGGAAGACTCCTGTTTAACATGGATTTTTTTTCCTTCTCAAAAGTGATGCCTCATTTTAAATACATTTATCTTTCACTGTTTGATGTGGGCATCCTATATTTATTCCGTTGTTTATCTTTTATATGTACTTAACATATCAAACAATGTTCTGCGTCATAATTTGCGTTTAATTCCTTCCCTGTGGACCAAACCGTAAGGAAGTGCTGGGTGTTCTGCACTTCAGTTAAAAGTTTTCATGCATTGTTAAAGGGATAGTTCACCCAAATATGGAAATTCTCTTAACATTTACTCACCCTCATGCCATCCCCAATGTCCCTGATGACCCAGTCAACATGCTCGCAGTTTGAGTAAAACGTGAGCTTATTGTAAATTCAAATGATTCTCATACTGTGATACTCGCAGTGTGAGTAATATGTGAGGTCATTGTATATTCAAAATGTTGAGGTTAAATGTCGGTCACCGAAACTTCCTGTTTCTCAACACTCGAAAAATGTGTATATGGCAGGATTTCAGGCAAACTGTTTGTGCTGTACAGTTGTGTTCTGGACTCAGCATGGAATTGTTACACTGGAGAAATGGTGAATGGTCGCTTTAATTGCTATTCACATACGCTCATATGCTAATAATAGAGAAATTTTAGAACTCACACTAAACTAACAGTATAAACACACAGTGAGTGCGCTGTGACCTCACATTTTGACCATATGAAGAACCAGAGCTAGGTATTACTTATGAATTGTAATCAGTTACTGATTACAAATTACAGGACAAAATTTGTAATCAGTATAATTTCTTAGATTGCACATTTTTGGTAATGTAATCTGACTACTTTTGGACTACATTTAGATTACTTTTGTGCTAACCCTTATTTGATGTCACACATATTGTAGGATAATCTTGTACTATTTTGACAGATACAAAGAAAAAATATATTCCAAAAAATATATTCTATTCACCAACAAGAGCCTCAACAGATTCTTTTAAATTGCAATGTATGGACAGTTAATACTTCAAAATACTAACACTAATGTACCTGTTAGTGCTTGCTGATAGTAACACAGAATAAAACAAAATCTCATCTTATGATTTTAAAAAATATTTACTTAAAATTAAGTCAATTTAGAAAACAGCAACATTACAAAAACATAGATTCTTGTTGTTGCTGATTTCTGTGCACGATTCCACACCGTATATAATGAAAAAAATATTAACATTAAAAAAATGAAAAATTAGGAGAATCAATGAATTGTGAACAACTTACTGCCATTGTGTAAATAATATGTAATCATGCAATTCATAAAAAAGAAATGAAGCTCTAGCGCAAGTTCTGCCGGGAATACTCAAATGTTACTTTACTTATTAGTTCAGATCTAACCAATCATTATCTAACACTTGGAGTATAAAAGATCAGTACTTACACATGTCTGAGTTCGCAGATGCTGACGCCAACCTTCACCTCCATCCTCCCCACCACCACCAGGATGGTCCCTGTCCATACTTCCCGGGGGTCAGCTACACCCCTGCCTTCAGCCTCAGGCAGGAAACGCAAAGTCAGCAACCCTCAGGATGTGAGCTACTTATGGGGCCTACGTTAACCTTTATATTCTGCTTGCTGTTTGGTAATAAATATTGTTTCGTTATCTTGCCTCCCGAGTCTTTCTGGTAGAAACTGTAGTCTGATTACGAGTATTTTAAAAAGTAGTTTACTCTAATTACAAGTCCTTGATTTTTTTAATCCAGATTACATGTAATCCGTTACAGGTCTGGTAAGAACACACAGTACACTGACCACAGTATAAGCACAGTGAGTGTGCTTTGACCTCACATTGACCACAGTATGAGCACGCAGTGAGTGCGCTGTGAGGTTACACTTTTAGCTTGCTGTGACCTCACACTGTGACCACATCATGAATATCCCTGGAGCTCATGGTGAGATCACTGTGAGTTGAAATTGTTGGCTGGGGAGTTTTTTTCTTCATATAAAACAAACAAAGATTTTTAGAAAATAATCCATCTCTGTGGGTCCTCGGCTGACACTTGAAAAACCACACACAGCGATCATGACGTTAAACCATAAAATGAATCAATGTCTTCTGAAGCGATAGGTGTGTGTAAGAAATATAACTATAACTAAACTATAAACCATTGCTTCTGGACAACTGGGACTTCCTAGGACTCACTTCCGCTGTTATTTCTGAGATACCTGGAAAATAACAGCAACATAATTACTTATGTACAATCTTTTAATACTAAACAATAAATAATGTGATATCCAAAGCTCAAAGAGTCTATTAAAGTTCACAATATACACTTGCTTTCATTTTTCCGGAACTGGAAACTGAATGCAAGTCTTTGGTTCATCTTGAGCACATTGTTTGGTCCTGCATTGAGATGCCATCATTCACAAACGGATCTCTATATCCATTCTGATTAACACATCCCTTATTAGTTTGGGCATATCTGCATTATTTTTGATGAAATTTCTTTTTTTTTCACTTACACAACATATACTATACACTGGAGACTGGAGCTAGTTTTCACTTTTTTAGGGAATATTTCACTACACACACACAAACACAAATCTGTCAAATAAAAATAAATATATAAATAAAATATAGCTGCAAGCAGCAATTATGGAGCCAAGCAAAAAGCGGCACAACAAGCCAGCCAATATGGCTGGGAGCATCAGACCAACTGCAACAGTGAGCAATTAAAGACCTATTAAGATCATTTAAGGCAAAAGTGTTGGAAAATGATATATAGACCTCTTTGGAGCAGACGTCACAATTACGTCACTTGCAGCTGCGCGCGCATAGTGGAAAAATAGCAGAAAAATAGCAGTAGCAATTGGAGGAAAATGTGCAAAATCCACAGAATAAGAGAAAAACGTTTTGTTGTGCCTCTGGATGTTGGAATCGGAATGCAAAAAATATAGTCTTCATTTTTAAAGAAAACCATCGTTGAAAACGTCCTTTGAAGCTAAACGGAGACATTTCACAGACTGGACTGATGACACCTGCAAGGATTAGTCTACTATTAAAGCAGGAATTTGAAGTAAACAGTAAGTCTACATAATATTCACATATGCAGTTCAGAGGATATACATACATAACAGTTACAGCATGAAATAATATTTAAACCTATAACATTTTACATAGATAACTTTTAAACATAGTCTATAAAATTTTTATTTCACAATTCTGACTTTTTTTCTTGCATTTGCGTGTTTATGACTCCCAGTTCGGCCATTATAACTCGCAATTGTGAGTTTATTTTACAATTCTGAGGGGAAAAAAGTCAGAATTGCGGGATAAATTGCAATTCAGAAAAGACAGGATAACGAGTAGGCTATATCTCACAATTCCGTTTTTCTTTGTAAGAAATGTGAGATGTAAACTCAGATTTGCGAGAAATAAAAGTCAGAATTGTGAGATATAAACTCGAAATTAACTTTTTTATTCTTTTATTTCGTGGCTTCCATAGACTGCTACTGCTCAACTGTCATTTTCTGCAACCAGGTAGGCTCCGCCCATAAAAAACGTCATCGCTGTTTGCAAACACCAAATTGGTCTATACAGTCAATAATAAAGATTTACTGGTTTATCACTTTTGACCAATAGGTGGCACTGTGACCAAATGAATGTGGTATGGTTAGAGTGAGGTGACAATGACACTCACTATATAAGGATATGACTCCCGTAAAAATAAGTCAACAAGATCAAAAGTTATAAGCATATGAAAAAAAAACACTAGGTGGCACTGGTTTGGAACTACTCAGACTCCTTCAGGGCCTTGTGCTGATGACCCATACAGAGTTTCGTAATGATGTGGTAATAATGGTTATCATTCGACTCGGCATGATTCCCTGAATCTGCCGTGACCATATTTATGATTTTTGGACAAACCATTCAGAAGTTATTAGCAAAAATATCCATTTTTCGTATCTCCGGACCAGTAGGTGGCACTGCAACGAAACGCTGTATGTTGCCTCAGGTCATGCTTGAGATGACATGTACCAAGTGTGGTCTGAATACGATAAAGCGTTGCAGAGATATAGCCTCAAGTCTGATTTGGCGAGCTTTTCGTTGAATTAATTTGTGCCATTTTCGAGAATGGATTGTTATATCAAAAAGCTTTTGATAACTTTTTGTCGGCATGGTCTCAAGATGATCTGGTTCAATTTTACGGCCTAGGAGGAGTTCGAAAAAAAATTCAAAATGGTGGGAAAATTTTCATGACGGAAAATGACGTCATATAGTGCATTCGAATCGTCTTGAGCCCAGGAATCAGAGGATTTTTGTTTCTAGTCCTTACGGTTCAAAAGTTATTAGCATAAACAGAAGTGAAAATTTGGACAGCTGGTGGCGCTAGAGGGATTGAGTTAGAGGCTCCAAATTGGCTATGGACGCAGTTCAGACTGTCCTCTAACTGTGTGCCAAATTTCACAACTTTTTAGCATACGGTTGGGCTGCCATAGACTCCCAGAGCGGAAGAATAATAATAAGAAAAGTAAGGATTTCAACAGGTGCCTACGCACATTCTGTGCTTGGCCCCTAATAAAAATTGTCCTAGGTGCATTCACAAGTTTATCTTGACAAACATAAGTGTAAAGTTTGCACGAGAAGTAACATGAAAGCACAGAGTACCGCCACTTCTCATGCCAGCTTCACAATGCATTTATGTTACGTTTCACAATGAACGCTCATATGACAGTAGACCGGAAGCAATGGTTTATAATTAAAAATAATAGTATTTTTCTTACACACAACTATCATTTTGCTTCAGAAGACACTGATTTATGCACTGGGGTCACATGGATTATTGCCACGATCGCTGTGTGTGGTTTTTTAAATTTCAACTGAGCGGCACCCATTCACTTTCATTATATTCATTCACAGGGATGGATTATTTTCCTAAAAATTTTAATTGGTCCCACTTTATATTAGGTGGCCGTAACTAATATGAACTTACATTTACATTTTAATCATTTGAACAATGCACTTACTGTTTACATACATGTTTTACATTGTAATTATATTTTTAGAAATAATTGCATGTAATTACATCTGTATCTAATTTCGGTTACACTTTATTTTAAGGTGTCTTTGTTACACTGTAATTATACATTTAAGTACTGAGTAATATTAAAGGTACAATTTGTAGGACCTGCCACTAGAGGGCGCACTACCAAAACAATAACAATCGCGTGGTTTGATGACGCTAAGAAGGTGCGTGGAATGATGGGATTTGTTGTCTTCTACCCAACCGCTGACGGCCATCAATCAGACGGAAAGATAAATCATGGATTTAACGGATGAGGTAAAGTTTTATAAATGTATAAACTATGGATCAGACGCGTCCTCGCGCGGGTCTAGAGACGCGATGCTCCGCGTTTGGCGTGTATGCCCCATAATACTAATCGCGTTGATTGTTATAATGGCATACGTTTTCTGTAAAGATACGAATCAAAACAACTCATCTGTCGAGTAAAACACAAGCGAGATCGGCATCTCTTTCTAGGTGAAGTTTGTCGCGAAGCTCTCTCCATCTAGAAAATGCAACACCGATATTGATCCTCGCTCTTTCTCTCCTCTTGTCCCAAACTCTTCTTGGGTCGTTTGGTTGGCCCGTACGCTTACGTTACGGGAGCTGTCCTTGTCGACAGAACCAGCGGCAGATGGTAAACAGTAATTATGTTCTATAAATAAGTAACACAATCCACCATAAAACGTGCAAGAAGTAAATAAGGAACTGCTTGAAGCAAGCTAGTGGTTTGCTGGACGCTAGACACTACTTCCGTATTTGTCCACGACGCTGTTGTCATGTGGTTTCTACATCAGTAAAGGCGGTAACAAAGGGTAATTGATGTCATTGACAGGCGACTGCACTGCCCCGTGTCACTGTTTAGAATGGGAATTTTCTCATGATTTACAAGTAGTTGAAAACATTAGAGATATTGTTAGTAATCAGCTGGACAAAATATATAACACTAGCCTGTTGGTTTTTGGATATTTTACTGCGAATATCTTACAAATTGTACCTTTAAGTAACTACATGTACTTACTATAGGGTTAGGATTAGGGTTTGGTTTGGTTTAGGGTTAGTTGCATGTAATTATGCATAATTTATAGTTATTACTATAGTAACTACATGTAACATACGTAACAATGACACTGTAAAATAAAGTGTTACCCTAATTTCTGTAATTGCAACACACTTTTGACCCATCCCTTACACCTCAACCCACCCTTAAACCTATCCATACCACCACACTCCCTAACCCTGCCCCTAAACCTACCATCACTGGGGTTTAGACCATGGTCACGTACGAATTAGCCACCTCGTAAAATATGTTCGTATTGGTTGTGAGATAGCGTTGGTCATAAACATCAGGGATGGCATGAAGTAAATGATTAGAGTCAGGGATGGCATGAAGTAAATGATTAGAGAATTTTCATTTTTGGGTGAACTATCCCTTTAATGTGTCAGGTTTGAATGTGAATGAGAGGGAAGGCAAGACTTTTAGTGAATAACAATTTAAATTTAATTCCGTGTATAACACAAAAATATTGTATGGATTAAGAAGGAATATGCACTACTTTTTTTGGTAGCTATTTTGTCTTTGCAGTTTGACAGTACTGGCTATTCACTTTCGTTATAGGGAAAAGAACAGCCTGGACATTCTGCAAAAGATATATTGTCTTTTTTAATGGGGCAAAAAAATCTTAAAAGGATTTAACTGATTACTGATGCACTGCATATGTAAGAAACTGAAACTTATTTCTGCAATGAAAGGAACTGAAAGCAAAACATTCCTTCTACATTTGTACTTTAGGTACTTTTCTTTCAGGATAAAAAAACTGTACTCATTGTGTGATTCACTGGAATGACTGTCACTGGATATAAACAGGATACTGTTTACATGTCATTGGTATGAGAAGATGAATGGAATACTTTTCCAGAGTATTGCTGGCACGTTGCAAAAAGACAAATGACGGCAATGACACATTACAATGGAATTTCATAAGAAGTATGCTATTGTTATTGGTGGGTTAGCCATCAAATGATCACTCTTGGGAATATTTGGCTCCATCAAACATGTTTTATTAAAGAATTTTGAGCATTATGGACAGGTCACCTGTGGCTTTGTTGAACAGCATGACAGTGTGTTGTAGATCAATGGAAATGACTTTGACTGCAATAGCATTTACACATTTTCATGTCTGGCTCAGTTGGTTTCAGTACCAGATATGGACTTATGGACTATACATAGTATAACTGACAACGAAGTTTCTATATGTTCGACTAATGTATAAAACACAGAATTCACATATAGCAAAAGGGTTTGGTAAAGAAAATAAATAAATAAAAAAATACTTAAAGACAGCCTGCTGTAAAAAAAATTTTCTCAAAATGCAATACACCATACTCACAACAATAAATAATACCAAATGTTAAGTAGAAAGAACTTTTCATTAAGTCCTTAAAGTGCAGATGCAGGATGTAGAAACTATAGATACAGACTTTTTCAGGTGAACAGATATTATTTATACAATTATATTAACATTAGCTTATTCATGAATGTAAACAGTAGCAAAAGTAGCATAAAACAGTTTTGTAAATTCTGAATAAAGTGGCAGCTGACCAGTAGTTTATGCTGTACAAGCAGATTTCTGATCTTTATCTGGGAAAAAAAAGAAAAAAAAAGATTAATATACATATTTAACAATGCTGTTCTTTATGACAATAAATAAATGTGGTCCTGATAGAGAGTAATATTTTTCTACTTACTATTTAACTTTGTGTGAAGGTAGAAGGCAATAACGACAATACTGAAGATAACCACGACCAACATTGGAATTATATAACTTCTTAATGTGACCTTATTTTCTGTGAAAGAAAAACATTTTTGCATGTAAAGATTGATGAATATCGTTTCATTTAAAACATAAAAACACATCTTTATAATATTACCACTGCTTGCTTATGTTATTATTTTCTCATACAGTTCTTAATACAATAAGCCACACCCATCCAAACACTTATGTTTCATAAGTCAAATCAAGTTACCATTATGATCATCTTGTCGAGGCACGTAGATTTGGTAGCTCTTCTCCACATTGTCACTCTGAACCAAACATTCCACGTACTTCCCATGAAACTGTGACAGTGGAAGCGTGATGTTACTTGTAATGGTGGTTGAACTGTCTAAGTTGAGGTTTGTGAAATTATTTGACATGAAGTTCATCTCGTTCTCTGCGGATTTCCACTGGATTGTTGGAGCTGGTTTACCAGTGGCTGAACAAGAAACTACAACATTTGTATCAGAAGTGGGTGAAGAATTCACTTCCGCTGTTATTTCTGTGATACCTGGAAAATAACAGCAACATAATTACTTAAATAGAATCTTTTAACACTAAACAATAAATAATGTGATATCCAAAGCTCAAAATGTCTATTAAAGTATATACTGTACTATCTTAACCCTATGATGCTGACACTTGCTTTCATTTTTCTGGAACTGGAAACTGAATGAAAGTCTTGTTTTGATGGCCATTATCATTCATGTGTACCTTCTGATTGCCACCATCCCTTATGAGTTTGCGCATGTCTGTATTATCTTGGATAAAACTCCTTGTTTTTCACTTACACAACTTATACAGTACACTTAACATACTTTCTGTTTCTTATTGACCAATTAGTGGAGACTGGAGCTAGTTTACACTCTTTTTACTTCAGGGAATATTTCTCAGGGTAGGCTTATACTTTTGAAAGTCTCGACTACAAAAAGCTATTAAAGTGCCCCTATTATGCTTGTTCAGATATTATCTTTCATGTAGTGTGCAATACAACTGTTTGGGAATGTAAAAGGTCTGCCAAGTTTCAAAGATCAGATTTCATCGGTTTTCTCCCAAAAGAAAGAACCGACTTTGAGTCGTCAGTAATTCCGGTCTTCCTGCACAAGCCTACATAGGTTTGTAACAAATTTGCTTAATGCCAGCCTATGGTCTTCATTAGCTCCTGTATACAATGTCTACTTTGACGCTTAAATATTGTAGTTGTAGCTGATGCCTGGAAGAGTTTGGTTTCTGTTGTCAAAATGCTGAGAAGACAGCGTGTTCTGCACAGCGAAAGCAAATGTACTTTGCATGCACTTCCAAAGTATGAGGATGTGCTGAGTCAGTAAAACCGAAGCCATTGTTACTGTCCGAACGATACAAGTGCTGAGGAAGCGTCCGTGGTTTAAATTCAGATTTGTTTCCGACATGCGGCGTAAGCGGTAGACTCCTGAGACACAGCTGAATGGGCCATCTGACCAATAAGAGTAGGAGTAGTAAGAGAGTAGTAGTAGAGTAGTAAAAGAATTTTTTGACATTGGGTGCATGTAAACCTTCTGTTGGAGACCTCCAAAATGAAATTAGGAAAATTTAAAATAGCATAATAGGGTCACTTTAAACATTCCCACTATTATTGCCATGAAAATGATCATTTAATACACATCAACCTTGTGTCCCCAATAGTGTGAAATATTGTCAAACTATATGGAGTAAGTTGTCACAATGGGAACCTGACATTAAATAGCCTATTATAAGCCATTAATGGCTTTTCAGCCATTTCTAAAATGTAAAACAACCTCTGTTTTGGTAAAAATTAATTATAAAAAATTAATCAAATTACACATTTGAAAAACATGTGATACATAACCTTCCCCAAACTGATATGCCCAAGTCTTAAAATCAGTTAAACGTTTTGGTTAAAACCTGCCTTTTTTTTTTAAATAATCTATGTGTTTTTGACTCAAAATCTTTTTTAACTACAACGTACTTATTGAAATCTTTGTGATTTCAATTAGTTTGGTTGCAGGAGTTTACCTACCTTTAACAGTGAGGCACATGGTTTTTCGTATGGGTCCTGATGGATACACTTTGAAGGAACAAATGTAGCAAGCCTCATCTTCAAATGTTGTGTTTTTGATCTCAATAGACGTTGAATTAAATGACGCCCGGGTCAAAGTGACTTTACTGGCATACTCCTTATCCACATTATCCTGGAAGCGTTCGCTGAATGTTGCCAGAATTTGTACAGACTGATCCGCGCGCACCCGCTGCCAGGTGACATGTTTGACTCCAGACGGGTTTGGCAGCGTACAAGAGAATGAAGCATCCTGACCCACCACAACATCTGTGTCTCCTTGTGCTACAATTTCTGAAAAGTAAGCTGGGGAATAAAAAAAATGATGTTGTTATAAGCCTCCCACCATCTCCATCCAGTTTAGAAACATCCAGCCAGAGCAGTTTCAGATTTAGCCATAAAAATTAGGAGTCAATTACCGACCTCTTCTGAGCAAACTTAATATGATCAGAAGGCGCAGCATGTCTAATATGTTCTGGTTTCTATCTATGAACAGATACATATATAGCTTATCTGGGGAATCTCCCAAACATGTAACTGTATAAAAAATAAGAAGGGGAATTTTATGAGTGGCTATCAATGGCACAATACACTGGAATAAGGTTACCATTAATTTGAACCAAATGCTAATGTCTGCATTTCATATTTTAATATAGAGTATCAATTAGGCTATTAGAATTAAAAGATCGACTTCCTTAAAGCAAAGATACAGTTGCTATAAAACGTTGGCTTCATATTTAAATATGCTTAGTGTTGCATAGTATACCGGCCCCACCCCAAGTTTGTTTGGAGCGATCACGTTGTTTTATTTGCAGACAATAGTATGACAGTGCAAATACTTCTTTCTCTTTTCCCTTGAAAATTAAGACTAAATGGTGAGAGCAAAAAAAATCAGACATGCATTTATTATAAAAATGAATTTTTTTTCTGCATAATCAGTAAGGGTTCCTTTTTGAAAGAAATTAATACTTTTATTTAGCAAGGATGCATTAAAATTCAAATTTTTCAAATACTATTGTTTTTAACTCTATTTTTATCAAAGAATCCTGAAAATATGTATCACGGTTTCCACATATATATTAAGCAGCACAACTGTTTTCAACACTGATAATAATAAGAAATGTTTCTTGAGCAGCAAATCAGCATATTACAATGATTTCTGAAGGATCATGTGACACTGAAGACGATGCTGAAAATTCAGCTTTGCCATGACAGGAATATAATGCATTTTAAGATAGGCTACATCACAATATAAAATAGCTGCTTCAAATTGTAATAATTTTCCACACTACTACTGTTTTTACTGTACACATGCAGCCTCGGTGAGCATAAGAGACTTATTCTGATGGATGTCAGAATATCAAAGTGACATTTGCTAACAAATAACGCAACAAACTGTGACATAAGCGTCCAGATACTCTCTTTTGCGGCTAGTGGATGTGTTCAAATTTAGTTGGGATCAGTGTTCTGCAGCTACAGGTTCAGAACCCCTCCACCAAGACTAGTTAGTGCCCTCATTTATTTTGATGTTGTGTTGAACTCTTCTGATCTTTTGCATATGAGTAATACCAGTGATCATAATCGGTCATATCGATCTAAATGACCGATCTATTTACGATCTATATATCCACCTATCTATCTAGTAAATCTTTTAATAATTTCCGGGATTTTCTGGCAGGTTTGTTCCGGACTTTCCACAGATAACTTTCAGTAGCTATACAGTAAAGTACAGTATCCTACATGTGACTCATGACAAAAACACTTCCGCTTTTAAAGTATTTAGTCATGATTCTATATCAGTATTTACGATGTAAACGAACATGACGACTTGCCAAGTTTTGCAATCAACCCCCAAGCGTATACTCTTTATCAGAAATGCAAGCAAAACCGAAGTCCTAATTGTGTTTTCTTCTGAGTAAATTCAGAGTAATCCAGATCACGAGCATTCATCAGAGCTTGACAATATCGCAACACGAGAATGTGAACTCCGTCTGATTCATTGAGTTCCAGGAAGCACATGATTAGGAGGAAATAAGATAAAGCGGAATTTAGTGGCTTACGTGCTTTTCGTAAACCTGTCAAAATAAAAGATATGTTTACAAATGAACCATCCGGCTCTTAAATACTTTAAATTTGCTGCAAATGACATTACATAGCTTTATTTTTCACTTAAGACTTTTGCTCTTTATAATGCTGATTAATTTAATGAAACTGATATTGAATACTTTTGCTATTGCTGGTTTATAGAGACTTTCCCATTATAACGTGTTTTACCAGGGAAAACCTGGGAATGTTTAAATGTTTTTTTTAAATGCCTGTAAGCCAGTATTTGGGTGTGTCATGTTGTATGTCTAAACTTTGATATAATATTCCAATATTTGTCTGCTACAAATTAAAGTAGTTTATAAATCTTCTACTTAGCCCTAAACTGTGTGAATTCATGTCGAGTACACAGGGTATAGACAATAGAAGTATAGAAAGTGTTACCAACTTTCTCTATCCCATCTAGTCAACCATGATATTCCAAGGTGTTTTTTTTTTGTTTTTTTTTTACATTTAGGTTTTAAATAGATGATATCTACTCAAAACCTAAATGTTTAAAACTTTATAAAGTAAAATAACAAGCTTATGTTGAATGTGTATGGCAGTGGCACCAGAAGCTCATTACTTTATGAAGCTTTAAATAAAGATATTTGTCTTACCCAAACTCATCGATTTCGCTTCAGAAGGCCTTTATTAACCCCTGGAGCCGCGTCGAGTCTGTTTAATGATCAATATGCACTTTTTTGGACTTCAAAAACTCATCCTCCAATCACTCCCATTATAAAGCTTGAACGAGCCAGGATATTTTTAATATAACTCTGAATGTGTTTGGCTGAAAGAAGAAAGTCATATACACCTATGGCTTGAGGGTTTTTGGGTGAACTATTCCTTTAAGATGTATGGTTACGATCAAGATTTGGGAATGATTACCATTCAGCTGTGGCTTTGTTTCCCCCAGTGTTGCAGAAATTACACAACGAGTTACTGTTAGTGTTTATTTACTGTTCAAAGGGGAACTTTAAACTGAAAATACCAATGTATTACACACAAACAAAAACAACCAACCACATGTCACATGTTTTGTACTTAATGTGCAAGTGTGTGGATTGTTATTTTCTAAGACATATACAGTTGTTTTTTTATGCTATATACACTAGAGAATCATATTTTTCATACCAGGCAATACACAAAATAGAATCTTATTATTTTCACATTTACCCATATTCAAATGAATTAGGTGAGCCCAGGAATAAGCATGTTCCTATTCACTAAATGGTGTAAAGATGACTCCCCACCCCCACTTCCCCATGCTATATTTGGGGTAGTGCAATATAATTGCATTATGGTTTATAATAGCTCTTACAAACCGAATTCCGGAAAAGTTGGGACATTTTTTAAATTTGAATAAAATGAAAACTAAAAAAAACTTTCAAATCACATGGTCACAGGTCTCAAAATAGTTGGGATGAGGGCATGTTTACCATGGTGTAGCATCTCCTCTTCTTTTCAAAACAGTTTGAAGACATCTGGGCATCGAGGTTATGAGTTTCTGGAGTTTTGGTGTTGGAATTTGGTTCCATTCTTGTCTGATATAGGTTTCCAGCTACTGAAGAGTTTGTGGTCATCTTTGATGTATTTTTCATTTAATGATGCGCCAAATGTTCAAAAGATCTGGACTGCAGGCAGGCAGGACTCTTCTACGATGAAGCCATGCTGTTGTAATAGCTGCAGTATGTGGTTTTGCATTGTCCTGCTGAAATACACAAGGCCTTCCCTGAAATAGAAGTCATCTGGAGGGGAGCATATGTTGCTCTAAAACCTTTATATACCTTTCAGCATTCGTAGTGCCTTCCAAAACATGCAAGCTGCCCATACCTTATGCACTTATGCACCCCCATACCATCAGAGATGCTGGCTTTTGAACTGAACGCTCATGACACACTGGAGAATCTCCCTCCTCTTTAGCCCGGAGGACACGGCGTCTGTGATTTCCAACAAGAATGTCAAATTTGGACTCGTCTGACTATAGAACACTTTTCCACTTTGAAACAGTTCATTTTAAATGAGCCTTGGCCCACAGGACACGGCTGTGCTTCTGGACCATGTTCACATATGGCTTCCTTTTTGCATGATATAACTTTAGTTGGCATCTGCAGATGGCACGGCAGATTGTGTTTACCGACAGTGGTTTCTGGAAGTATTCCTGGGCCCATTTATTAATGTCATTGACACAATCATGCCGATGAGTGATGCAGTGTCGTCTGAGGGCCCGAAGACCACGGGGTCCAAAAAAGGTCTTCGGCCTTGTCCCTTACGCACAGTTTCTCTGAATCTTTTGATGATGTTATACGCACTGTAGATGATTAGATTTGCAATTTGACGTTGAGGAACATTGTTTTCCACAATCTTTTTATGCACTCTTTCACAGCTTTGCCCATCTTTACTTCTGAGAGACTCTGCCTCTCTAAGACATCCCTTTTATAGCTAATCATGTTTCAGACCAGATATCAGTTTACTTAATTAGTTGCTAGATGTTCTCCCAGCTGAATCTTTTCAAAATGTCTTGCCTTTCCAGCCATTTGTTGCCCCGGTGCCCCTGTAGCAGGCATCAAATTTGAAATGAGCTCATTTAGTGGATAAAAGTGTAAAATTTCTCAGTTTAAACATTTGTTTTGTTATCTTTGTTCTATTGTGAATATTGGCTCATGTAATTTGAAAGTCTTTTAGTTTTCATTTTATTCACATTTAAAAAAAAACTTCCCATCATTTCCGGAATACGTATTGTATAAAAATGTTGTTTCACTTTGTGTTATGTGTAAATATATCAGTCATGCAAAACCAACTGACTGCTAAATAACTGTATCAAGGTTGTGTAATTCTGTATTTTCAGATGATGTAGCCTATAGAGTACCTCAGAGATTACATGATTACGTGACATCACTATGCATTTTTCCCATAGACTTTTGGAAAATCGCAAAAAAATAAGCTCTGTGTTTAACAAAGGGTTATGACACATGTTTTGTCTATCAAGAAAATCTTTACAAGTTAAAAAATCACAAGCGGGTTATAACTGGTGTGTTTTATATCATAGATCAAAATGTGAAAATATTTAGAGGCTTTGTTAAGCGCAGACCTTATTTCAGGTGATTTAGCAAAATCCATTAAAAAACCCATAGACTTTAGGGCGATGGAACCGTAAGTCCTAAAATGCTAACTCGCTTCTGGGTTTTGCATACAAAACATGTCGTCTCTGAGGTACTCTATAGCCTACACTTTATTTTTATTTGTTTACAATAAAAAAAACTACAAATAAATTATGATATACTAAAAATAATAGTTAGTGTCACTGCTGCAGTTTGTCATTTGTTTTTTTTATTCAAATCTGTCATCCAAAATTGTGAGATGGTCCTCACTGCAGAGCACGAGATCCAGGGGCCGAGGTTGTATCCAGATCCAACTCCTCCCACTTTACATATCCCTAAACCTGCCCATCTCCACCCCTGGATCTGGATCCAACCCCTCCCACTTTACATATCTCTAAACCACCAGTCTCCACCGCCTGGATCTCGTGTGTTTTGCAGTGAGGGGCTACTGGAAATTGTAGGCTATTAACAATCAAGTAATACTAGCTGCGTATTAATAATAGCCTATTGATAAATAAATGTTAAAAAAAATGAGATTTCATAGCTTTTTCTTCATGGATTATTTAAAGATTTGAACAATTTTCTGCTCCAAATTCATTCTCTCTTCTTCCCGTTCGTTTCCACAAGCCAAAACGGGATTTTCACCACGTGTCGATTAGACCGATAGTGACATCTGCTGGACAGACGCCGCTACTAGCCTACTTTATGATGCACTAGTGCAGTCGCTTTAATATTCCACTAGGCTGTTACCTATTAATAGATCATATGACCACATTTTCCCTGTAGAGATCCAAGGAGCCCATTTTATAGAGTGAGAGATAGGTCATTTATTCATTCATTCATTTCTCACTGTATTATTCAAGATCGACCTCACGTATCTCATTGTTTGTGTTCCTGTAGGCTCGCTGCCTGTCACCAAGACGTGTTTTGATGATGGTGACATTGTGATAGGTCGTCTCGAAGGGTGGAGAGAAGGTGCGCAGACAGACGTAACTTCCCATCGACATCGTGCTCTGATCACTGCATTGAATGATTATGAGTAGCAGCAGACTTTATTTACGACTGCAATCATGTCGTTTTTATTCCGGTGGTATGAGGGCGACGTATCACCGGACCCTGGACAGGATCGAGTTAATGCTGCCGCCTAAATTAAGACCCATCTACAATCATCCTGCTGGTAAAGAAATTACTCTGCTCCTGTCTGAAGACACACATGAGATTTTAACCTAGCCAGTCATTGAGTAATTATTTTAAAGCATTTGTATAACTAATGTTTTCTATATCATCATCTTTGCGTCTTTTATTATCTCCGCGTAATGTTATTTGTCATGCAGTCATACAGTGACCCCTAAATGAATTTAGATACTTAAATGCATTAAACAAGTGGCATTTATTACAAAGAAAGATGGCACTAGCACATCTTTCATGCAAACATTTCACAGTTTAAGTTGTAAAGCAAATCAAATTTGACGTTAATTGAACACATCTATATGAATGAACTTCATCCATATAAAATAACCTTGGGATTACAAAATGGCTCAGAAAGCTTTTAGTTCTGAGAAAAGATCTAGGGTCATTTGTTTGCAGCTGCAATTTGTTTCATATCTTTCCATCTATGCAAAGAAATGCATACATTTTAAGTCTGATTTAAATATCAAAATACTTTTAGGGCCTGGCTTGGACAGTTTGAATGAGGTGCATCTCTCTGTCCCACTAATCATGTATTGTGTTGTATGGTGTCCTGTCCACCATAACCGCCTAGACCTGCACTGCGTCTGAAATCACTTACTGTCTGTGTTGGTACTTTATTTGAATTTGAACAAACCTTGCGACCGAAGGTATGTTCTATATAGTATGATTGTGGGTAGTATGAATGTAATCTGGACGTACTATATCCGCCATGTTGTCATTATCATGTGACCTACCAACGTCAGTTGCATCGCTTCTCCTCCATTCATAAATTCCCTTATGTGGCCTCATGGCATAGTATCCATAGTGTCCATCGTATGCACACCTCAGAATCTCACCGGAAGAAGTAGGTCACCTGGGGACTTTTCGCCTACTGATTTTCACAAACTATTTAGTAGGGAAGGATTCGATTTCAGACGCAGCGCTGGTTTCCTATTTGGTTCTTTCCGGAGATCTTGATGGAGTTGTTTGTCCCTGTGCTGTTGATGCTAAGGATACGTTTACATGACAATGCACTAAAAATGGATAAGTTTTTCCTTTGCGTTTTTCACGTACAGACGACAACATTGTCAAAACGATCCCTGTTCACATTGATCCGCAAAAACCACTAAAATGCTGTAATATGCTGCCAGGCCAGTAGTTGGCGATGTCACTTTGTAAAGAAACATGTGCTTATAGACTGAACATGTAATAGAGTACCTCAGAGATGACAAGTTTTTGTTTGCAAAACCCGGAAACGAGTTAGCATTTTAGGACTTCCGGTTCCATCGCCCTAAAGTCTATGAGTTTTTTTAATGGGTTTTTCTAAATCACCTGAAATAAGGTCTGTGCTTAACAAAGCCTCTAAATATTTTCACGTTTTGATCTATGACATAAAACACACCAGTTATATCCCAATTGTGATTTTTTTTTTTTTTAAACCTTTATTGTGTATTAAAAATGGCGGTTAACAAGTTGCTAAAAGGGAGACATCATCATGACAAACAGGACATTTGGACAGCATTTCTCATGAAAAAGAGGATAAGTATTCATACACAGCGCAGATCATAATCAGCGAGCATGTTTTAAATAAAGTTGTTTTTAAATAAAGTTTGAGGAAGCTTGGTGGTGGTGACGTTGAGCCACGACCATGGTGTGCTGTAGTCCATTTATAGCCTACTGTTAGCTTTTTATATCTGACAACTTTATTCAGGCTTCAAAATGTATAAATGTTGTGTTAACTTGTAAAGATTATCTTGATAGATAAAACGTGTAAGTGTCATAACCCTTTGTTATGCTTATTTTTTGCGATTTTTCCAAAAGTCTATGGGAAAAATGCATAGGCTTTCGATCGAGGGAACCCGTGCTCCGTTAACTTCCGAGTTGGCCTACAAAAACACGTCATCTCTGAGGTAGTCTATATGCATGCGCATGTCACTGTTTTCACGAGTTTGTGTTTTCAGGCCCCCAAAATGTAAATGAATGGCCATAAAGCATAAAAAGTTTTTAGTTGAAAACAGTGTCATGTGAACAACCCCTAATTTTTATTTAATAAACTTTTGAAAACATTTTTTCAAATGCAAGTTTTTGAAAATGGTAATGTTATCATCTCCATGTAAACTACAAAAACGCAAATTTATGAAAACCGTGATGTTATGTGCATGCAAATTATGTGTTCAGTCTATAGGCACATAGTGACATCACCAACTACTGGCCTAGTAATTCATTTACACAATAATGTCGTTTTGGGGGCCTGAAAACAGTGAGGTCATGCACATATTACATATTACATGTTCAGTCTATAGGTCTGAAGTTGATAGGTCTATAGTCCTAGTTGTTTCTTTACAAAGTGACATCGCCAACTACTGGCCTGGCAGCATAAAAGCATTTTTAGTCATTTTCACAGATCGGTGTGAACAGGGATCAATGTTGTTGTCTGTATGAGAAAAATGCAAAGAAAATCTTCGGTTTTTAGTACATCGATGTTGTGTAAATGTACCCTTAAAGGGTTAGTTCACCCAAAATTTAGTACTCACCTTCATGTTGTTAAACCGTAAGACCTTCGTTCATCTTTTTGAACAAAAAATAAGGATATTTTTGAGTCAATCCATGAGCTATCAGGCCTCAGATAGACTGCAACACTGTTACCACTTTCAAGGCCCAGAAAGGTAGTAAAGACATCGTTAAAATAGTCCATGTGACTACAGTCGTTCAACCTGTTTACAACGTCAACTGCGAAAGATACTGACATGGAAGAGAAGAAATTGTTGAATAAAGTCATTATTTTTGTTTGTTTTTATGCACAAAAAGTATTCTCGTAATTCATTAGATTAAGGTTGAGCCACTGTAGTCACATGGACTATTTTAATGATGTCTTTTGTATCTTTCTGGGCCTTGAAATTGGTAATTGTGTTGCAGTCTATCGGAGGCCACGGATTTCATCAAAAATATCTTAATTTGTGTTCCGAAGATGAACGAATGTCTTACGGGTTTGGAGCTACATGAGGATGAGGAATTAATGACAGTCATTTTTGGGTGAACTAACCCTTTAAGGTTTAAACATTGCTTGGACTACTCCAACACTTCTGGATGATAATTTCTTATCATATACTTGTAAGACATTTTTAGATGAATCTTATCTGATCACAAGCATTCTTCTTCTACAAGTTATTGAGCATTAAGAGCATTAAATAAAAAAATAAATAAAAAATTAACCAACTGCAAGTGAGTTTTTACAGTAGCACTTTGTCATAATTTCTCACAGAATCTTTTTTTTTTTTTTCCCCTCAAGGGCCAAAGACGGTTTTCTTCTGGGCACCTGTTTTTAAATGGGTGAGATGAGAATTGTTTTCCCCTCACAGTTGAAATATTAAAAATACACAAATATTAAAATAGAGCACTCATCATCACCTTTTACCATCTTTGGTTTTTACATGTTTGCAGTTCTATGGCTAAATTGTAGATTGTCTTGGCCTTGGATGTTTGTGTTTTACTTGATTATAGAGAATGCAATGAAAATGACTAGTTATAGTAGGGAATTGTTCATCATTTACTCACCCACATGCATTTTAACACCCATTCTTTCTTCTGTGGAACGCAGAAGTTCATAAAAGTAGCAGAATGTTGCTGCTCTTTCTATACAAGGAAACTGTGACCACGCCTGGCAAGCAAGTTTATTAAGGCGTAACTTAAATTTCAGTCTTGTCCTAACACATAAAATTGTTATGGCTTTGTAAGATTTGGAATGTAGCGTGGAAGTCACATAGACTACTTTTGTGTTGCTTTTTCGAGCTTGAGCTTCCCCATCTACATTCATTATATGGAAGAGAGCACCTAGAACACTCTGCTAAGCTTATTTTGTGTCCCTTGGAAGAGCGGTTTGTAAAGGCATGAGGGTGATAAGGATGATTTTTGAGTGAACTTTAGCTTTCAGTTAACAAATTGGCAGTGCAATTTGCAATTTGAAATGTTGTAATGCTGCGATAAATGCAATCATGAATTTCCTGCTGATCATGGTCTTTTGCCAAGCTCACTCTTGTTTGCTCTTTCTTTCCTCATGCAGGGTTTGGTTGTGGCTGGATTTTCTGATATGACCCGGCCACCAGAAAAGCTCAGTCTCTCTCAGTCCTGCGTCATTACAGCCACAGGTACTTGTTCAAGTGACATGACTGAGACTTGCTCAATGTTGTTTGGTCAAGATTTATCAACATCAGTAGCTGTTGTCAGTGTCCTCTAGATTAGAATATCTCATCTAAAGCCTCATAGTAACCTGAGATGAGTTTGGCTGAAAATAGAACTTGAAACGAACCCATGAAACTAAATATCTGAGCACTAGATCCAATTTGACAGTCAAGAAAATATTCTCTCTCTGTCTGTATTTCTGACTCTGAGAGAGCATTTCTGAGGCTGCTAGTCTTTTCTCTCAGCATATCGGTTTAAAAAAATTGGCTCATACTACGATTCAGTAGCTCAAGTGTGATCTTGGCCTAAGGTTTGACCTATATAAGTCTTAATTTAACAAGGCTAAGGCCTTAACCCACTTCACCCACACAAATTGTTGATTCCGCAATGAGGATTTTTATTTCAACACAGCGAATCTCTCTGGTTTCTTTCCAGGATTAATTTGGTCAAGGTACTGCTTGGTGATCATTCCCAAGAACTGGGCTCTGTTTGCTGTTAACTTCTTCCTGGGCATATGTGGAAGCGTCCAGCTCATAAGAATATGGAGGTTAGTCATTACGAGTTCTGTTCTAAGGTCAGCTTTGTTTACTACAATCAGTCAATACACACAGGAGACAGGCTTAGTCTTAAGGTTAAGCTGCAAAGACTTTGAGTTCAATGGTTTGGAGTTCAAAGATAATAACAAGTGACATATTTTTAAATGCATAACAACTAAGTAAAGTAAATCAGATCCCTTTTCCCCCAAAGTATTTATCTGACAGAAAATCAAGAATGATCTCATTTGGAGTGGCAAGTTACTACAGTTTTATTTATTTAATTTTATTCACCAACACTGACAGTTTGACTCATTTTTTTTAATTAAACCTCAAATTACTTGTTACGTAATGTTTTCACACTATACACACACACACAAACACTTGTTAATCACACTTGCCTTGGGCCTACTACGTATTTAGTACTAATATTTACTTTTGCTGAAAGACATTGTGTATCAAAAGGGTGTTTTTCAATTCAGTCATTGTTTACTGGTTGATTCCATGTGATGAATTGTTCAGTTTGAAGGTTAAAAGTTGCATAGAAGTTTTTTAATTATTTATAAAACTAATAAAATTAAATTTTAATGATTTTATAAATAAATGTATTTGTCTACATGTAAAGTAAATTTAGTTTTTTTTTTTTTAATTTTCAAGTTAGTAAATGTACTGATTCCTTCATTTTTAAAACTGCACTACTATAATAACACCCATATATTACAAAAACACTGTGGATTTTCATGCATAAGATATTACAGAATAGTCCAAGGGTGGGAAACTTGAGGTCCACAATCCTACAGAATTTAGCTCCATCCTTAATCGAACACATCTGCCTGTGATTTTTAGGTAATCCTGAGGACTTTGGTTTGATTTTTTTTTTGTACGATCCGCTGGGACCCGATATGAGATCCACCAATCAGAGATGCTCCTGAATCTCAATAGATTTTTTTTATTGGTTAAAATGAATTGAGGATATTTTTCCATGGGCGCTTGACCATAGGATCGGCTCCTATGTTGGTGGAGATTGTGAAGATGCCTTGTTATTATGTTACATGAATTTTATGGGAAAAGATCTTATGCACCCACATCCAGTAAGTCCAATGGATGGCGAACTGGAAGTAATGGAGAGTTTAGCACAGTTTCAACTCTGTCCTTTTACTTTTATGCAGATGTCATAATTACAGTAACTACGAGATTTCAACTTGTAAAAAGCGTTCATGTCCTCATAGAGCTCTTAAAGATATAGTTCATCCAAAAATGAAAATTATCCCATAATTTACTCAACCTCAAGTCATACTAGGTGTATATGTCTTTCTTCTTTCAGCCAAACACAATCAGACTTATGTTAAAAATTATCCTGGCTCTTCCAAGCTTTAAAATGGAAGTGAATGGTAAAAAAAGTGCATCCATCAAACTAGGGCTGACCGATATATCGCATGCGATTGTCACGCGCATTTCGTCAGTAAAGCCGGTTCCCTGATTACCGCTAAATCGCCATCACCTGCTTTCAAATGGAGCGGCATTTAATAGACAGAGCCGTAGATCACTGACAAGCTACGCAATATCGTGTTCATATCGCAGATGAATTGCCTTCGATAATGAACGCGATATTGCATGGCTTGTCAGTGAACTACGGCTCTGTCTATTAAATGCCGCTCCATTTGAAAGCAGGTGATGGCGATTTAGCGGCAATCAGGGAACCGGCTTTACTGACGAAATGCGCGTGACAATCACATGCGATATATCGGTCAGCCCTACAACCAACATAAAAGTAATCCATACGGCTTCAGGGTGTAATAAAGGCCTTCTGAAGTGAAGCTATGTGTTTTTGTAAGAAAAATAACCATATTTATAACTTTATAAACTATAATACCTGGCTTCCAGTAACGACCGTATGCTAGTAGTTCCAGTCGACCTGTAACCCGACACAAGACGCAATGGTGAACAGAGGAGAGAGCAAAACACCGGTCACAAATTAGAAGTCTAAAATGAGAATTTTTAAAGGGAAATGTCGGAGGAGCTTGACTTTGTTGCCCAGCCCTATTTGTTTGAACAGCGAGAGGTTTCTACTCTCACCTAAGCTTACGCTACGTCCTGCGTCATACGCCCGAACTCAACTCTCTCGTGAATGTGCGGACGGGTGTTAACGGAAGCTAATGATTACAGTTTATAAAGTTATAATTATATATAAATATAGATATTTTTCTTACTAAAATGCATTGCTTCACTTCAGAAGGCCTTTAATAACCCCCTGGAGCTGTATGGATTACTTTTATGTTGGACGGATGCGCTTTTTTTTGGGCTTCAAATAAAATGGCATCATTCACTCCCATTATAAAGCTTGGAAGAGCCAGGATATTTTTTAATATAACTCCGATTGTGTTTGGCTGAAAGAAGGAAGTCATATACACCTAGGATGGCTTGAGGGTGAGTAAATTATGGGATTATTTTCATTTTGGGGTGAACTATCCCTTTAATTACAACTTGTAAGCTGGGAATTATCTGAGAGCTCCTACTTGTACCATGTGACTGCTGCAGATTCTTTTAGGCATTGATACTGCTGCCATAAGCCCTATTCGGACGGGACTAGTTTTCCAAACGACGTTTGAGTAACAATTCTTATCAACCTACGTCTGTGATTTTATGTACGGATTCGGACGGGACTAACATCTCCGTGTTTATTACCGAGGTAGGAGTGTCTGTGTTTTACATGTGGGCATTTCAGAAGATCACGTGTTCAGAATGCACTTTGAAATATAAAGTAAAACGTCCTAACACATTTAGTGTTTTGTAAACATTTTTTAAAAATTGTAGTGTGAAAAAACTAAACATACATTTATCATCATGATTTAATAGAACTGGGTTCTTATAATAAACCCACTGGAATAAAAAGTTTTAACTTATATAATTTACATGTTATGTAATTAAGTGCAGAAATGAAAGTAATCTTACCTGAAACTGATATTACAGTATTACAGTATTTCTTGATTTTTTTTTTTTTTTTTTTTTTTCTTCGCAGTGTACCAAACACATCTACATCCATTATCGGTGCGCAAAAAGCAGAAACTTGAATACCGGCGCGATAGCGAGAGATTGTACGGTAGTTCACGTTGACCAAAACACAAAAGAAAAAGCGTTTTGGAAAAATTTTTCGGAAATCACAGATATTCGCATTCGGACGGGATTAGATTTCTCTGAGGACCGCCGAGTTTGACGAAAAACAGTAGGTAATTTGCTCTGGAATTTTTACAGAGGTCGTGTGAGAAAAAGACAGACATGGCAGATTCGGACGGGATTAAAATCTCAAAGTACGTCTGTGAAACAGAAATTTCTCTAACGTCCCCCTGTGAAACTAGTCCCGTCCGAATAGGGCTATAGAAATGCATAATTCCCAGTCTGAGGACATGAACAGCTCGAGTAGAACATTGTGTGTTGTCATCTCGAAATTATGTTAATTACAACATGGTGTGAACACAGCATTTCGCTCCAACCTTGATCAAACTTGACCTGCTTATAACTTTCTAGTAATCATGAAGACCTTGATTAGCTTGTTCAGGTGTGTTTGATTAGGGTTGGAGCAAAACTCTGCAGGAAACTGCAGGTTAAAAAGCGAGAGGTAACAGACTGTCATGAATGTCATGAAGACATGTGTTCCTGTTCCCAGCAACCTATTGTGTTCATTCAGCACTTGCAGTGCTATGGCTAAACCATTAAGCATTCAAAAGGAGTGACGCACTTTGTATTTGTGTGTGTAGGTACAACCAACAGCTAAAGGAGAAAGGAGAGGAAGTGCAGCAGACTTGAATTGCCATTTAATCTGACAGAAGTGGAGCGGTGAACAAGTTTTGCTGTTTTTTTAGTTAACGTACTGTCAAAGCAATGAATCAGCATTTTGCACACATAATGTTATATAGATCAAACATATCTGTGTAAAATAGAAAAAAAATGTCAATCATATTATTTAAAATGTTATCACGTAAAATTGTGATATGATGATTGTAATTCTGGTGTTCTTGATTGTATACTGTACTTTATTGTTATCCATTTCTATCAATTTATCAGTTTTAAAGGGGTCATATCGTAATAATAATAATTATAATATGTTACTGGAGTTGTGCCTATAATATTAATGTTTTTTTGTTTTGTTTTTTCTTGTTTTGTGCCAAAACAATCACAATTTAGTTTTTTTTAAGACTTAACCTAAAAATTACTCTGTTGTATTCCTCATTGTTAGGTCGCTTTGGATAAAAGTGCCTGCTAATTGAATAAATGTAAATGTGTGATACAAACTGCTAAGATCAAATTGAAATGTCCAGGGATATTGTTAAAAATAAGAACGCAGTGTTTTGTGTTTTTCCAGTACTTAAAGTTTTTTTTTTTCTCAAAAGATTAAGGGTAATTTGATTCCTCGTGATGTGACCCCTTTAAAATAAAAAAACTAATGGTCATATGACAAAAACTAACATCCTGCATGAATGCACTGTATGACAAATTGTTGTCTGTTTTGCATTAGAGAGCTCAGATGAAAACAGGAAGTGGTTAAAAGGTATTACCAGATCAGACACAGACTTTGCTCTTTCACATGTACAGAACAGACACACAATGATAGACATGATGTTTTAAAGTGTTTTTGTTTGTAGCACTTTATTGCACATAATGGTAATATCTCTGTCTATTTGTGCATTTATTAAATCAAAGCTGAAATTACATTGAATAATGGGACAAAAGACTGTTTTGTAATCGCACATCCTTGCATTTTGAGCACAAAGAGCACTTTTCTCCAGAGCTGCATCCTACACACTGGGTTTAAGGGTCATTAAGCACCGTACATTTCCAGACCCTCTCCATTGCTAAATCAGGAATCAAGGGTGTATGACAAACGCATCCACCATTTTGTTCCCTCATGCTAAATTTGACCCGTTAATCCCCTTTAAACCTGTTTTCAGTGTATCCTACACACCGACTCTAAATTAAGTATGCAAGCCGCTGAATCATCCGTCTGTCTCAAAACTTATACGTCACACTTCACCTCTGCAGCCCACTCTCTTGTCAGATGTGAACAGCATAGAATAGAAATTCTGTGTTCTGCTTTCTGCATGAATATCTACTGTATGAGTAATTTTATAAGATTTATGTTTGCATTTATGTTTAGCGATTTGTTACAACACAAACAATACGTAATATAGTCACCTAATCAGCCAAATAATTAATTTGTCTGTTGACACTGAAAGCAAAAAATGTTTAAGCCCTGGGTACACTTCGTTTTTTTACACGTACGCTAGTCTACGCGCACCGTCGAACGCACAGCCCTTGGAAAGTATACTTCATTTGACTCGTACGCATACACAGATGTTCGACGCATGTGCAGTTTTGAGCAATCTATCGCCACGAGTTACAACCCACGTAAACATATTCGTATTCTTTCATGCTAGAGTTGTGGGTACTTTCTAACCTCTTCGCACAATCTCTCGTATATGTAGGCCTCTTTTGTCGCTGTAGCTTGCATGTGTTCCGGTCTGTTCTGTTTATGCAGTTTTTCCTTGACTACCTTGTGAATCGACGCCCCCAGGGCACGGTTGCCACCTTGTGGATAAGCTAATTATTGCAAAAAAATAAAATAAATAAATGCGCCTGTGCGTACAAATTCGCATAACGTGCACTGTACGCGTAAAAAGTGAACTATACTTGGGGCTTTAGACCCAAGACCCATTTTGGACCAGTGACATTTTACAGTGAGCAGTGCTAGAGTGACGCAGGAGAAATAAAGTAAAATAGTGTTCATAGCGCTTTTCGCTTCACAACATTAAGTGATAAAATAGTGCTGCAGTACAAACATTGTTACATATTGTTGGAACAATGACTGTCAAATGCCACTTTTTATTTTTTTGATTGTGTGCTTATATGCTAAATAAGATCTTATCTCAACTGTTGCAGTAAGCTGCGATGGTGTTTTTAGCTGAGCATTGAATACAGAGAATGAAGAACATGTGCTGTGTGAAAAGATCGAAGGTTTATATAGCTCAGACTTTGCACCGGTTCACCTGACTTGAATGCCGACTCTGTGCTGAAAGAGTTGGCAGTTGTGAGGGCAAATGATTGAGTAAATATTGAGAGAGAGTCTCATGAACACAAATTGGCCTGTTGGTACACTGAGTTTTGGCATTTGTTGTGTTGAAGTGAGAAAAGAATGAATGTAATTTGAAAGATGTAGTCATTGAACGCATTTTATGCCAAAGCAATAATAAATGATCCACAGTTTAGCCCACATTTCTGTTGTGCTCACTGTGTGAAGAGTTTTGAAAGAGTGACCCAAGTATTGAGAAATGGGTCGTTAAAAAAAAAAAAAAACTGTAATAGGCTAAGTGTAAATGCAACTGTAAAGCTGTTTAAGTGAAAATATGTCTTATGTTTATGTCATTCATAATGCTTCATGGGATAAATTTGTTCATTTACTAATATGAAAAAATAACCATGGTTTTACTATGAATAAAACTAAAAAACTATGGTTATTGTAGTTATTCCATGGTAACCACAAATGGTTTTGCTTCAAAAAACATAGTTTAACTATGGTATTTGTGTGGTTATACATATGGTAATCAATATGCCAAAAAACATGGTTAATTGTCGTACAGTTTTTAAGTAGCCTATTTTTATTTTTATTTTAAAGCTGTAAATAATCTGTAAATTATCTTTTGTATAGACAAAATAGACAACAAATACACAATTGCGTGAAAACTGATCTGTCCAACACCTTAAATCTCATTAATCTGAGCTTTTATAGAAGTAATTTGTGATCAAATCTCTCAGGTAATGTATGCAGGATTCACACATACTTTAGCCTGTAACTGAGCCCGAGGCAGTTTAAGAATTAGGCCGTCACAGGTGTGCTCTATTGTCTATTTTTCATGAGAAGTCAAATAGGTACAATTAAAAGATTTTCACTTCAGCTCACTGTTGCCTTGGTAACGTGACCAACCCATCATCTCGTGCTTTCAAGGTCAAGCCTTAAATTGCTGCAGTGGCAGTTCCAATTCATCTCAGTGACATTTGACACTCTGTTCCATTCTCTTCATTGTCTCCGTCTTTCATTTTCCACATTGATGCATGAAATATACAGAAATACAATCCTTTCTCAGAGTCAGCGAATTTGGAGTATCTTGTGATGTATGTAAAGTATTCTTCGGTATTAATATGCTTAAGGGTAAGTGAAGTCGCAAGGTAAATTGACTGGCTCTAAAAATAGCATAGCAATCTGTCGTCACAGTCATAGTGAGTGTGTGTCTGTGTGTGTGTGTGTGTGTGTGTGTGTGTGTGTGTGCCGCCACCATAAGGGTAGACCTGCTTATCCCACCTGGTTTCCCCGTGCTCTTTTTCGTTCTTGCATACCTAGGAGTCGTGCACATGTTTGCACGTGTGAGTTTGGTGGAGGTGCTGCTGGGGGATGGTGCTGCATGAGACAGGAAGAGCAATAGGGAGCGCTGTTCTCTGAGGACGAACGCAAACAGCGATTAATGCAGTGTGAAGGACACTAGATCAGTGCTACTCGATCTCACCGCAGTAAAGGCAGGAGACCACCATATCCTGAGGAAGTCGCGCTAATATATTCTGCTTCAAAATGTAGACGTGTCTGTAAAATAAAAACAAGTGTGAATGAAAAGTGGCAGAAACAGGAAGCCATATGCTTGATATGAATAAATTAGCTTACCCTTGTCCATGTCACTGGGGACAAGAGCTTATGTGAACTTCATTATTTTGGGATTATGTTATGACTCATGCAAATTTATCTTGACTTCGAAATCCCTTGATGGTGGCATCGCCTAGAAGCTATTTAAAGTGACAGATGGCATAAAAAGAAAGTTCTGTTATCATTTACTCAACCTCATGTTGTTCCAAACCCGTTTCTCTTGCGTGAAACACAAAAGTAGATATTTAGCAGAATGTCCAAGCTGCTGTTTTCCGTACAATGATAGTGAATGGAGACCAGGGACAATCATTGTGTTAAAATAGCAGCTTAAGCATCCTAAAATATTCCTTTTTTTAGCAGTAGAAAGAGAGTCATACAGGTTTGGAATGAAGAGTGAGTAAATAATGACAGAACTTTTGTTTTTAGGTGAACTTTCCCTTTAATATAGAAATAGCTGGATTCTGTTGTGCGGAAGCTTATCTCAATGTCACCGTGAGGAATTAAAGTGTTCCTCCATTATAGGAGTCCTTTGTGGTTTCAAGTACCCACACAATTGTTCTGAAGAGGAAGGACAGGTCTATTTTGACATGGTGATTAAAAAACTGTTGTAAACATACATGTTTTTTTTTTTCTTTTTTTTCAATCCTTCATTTAAATAAGTACTAGAACGCAGTGTATTAAATGAAGACATGCACTGAGATAAAGTATCACACAATTCTGACTTTATAACTCACAATGGTGAGTTTATATCACGCAATTTTGAGAAATAAAAGTCACAATTGCGAGATGTAAACTAATAGTCAGAATTGTGAAATAAAAAGTTGCAATTACTTTTTTATTTGGAGGTGGAAACAAGCTTCCATAGAATATAAATATGGATTTTTTTTTTTTTTTCTATGGCCTTGGATGACCCTGCACATAATACACCACTAGAGGGTGCTCACAAACTTATTCCCCTGTAGGCTGAAGTGAATGGAATAGGGGAGTTCCCAGATGTCTTTCAGATGACACAGGCTGTCTAAAACCCAAGGCAAATTACAATACAACAAAGCATTTTGTGTGTGAAGTTCCTCATAAGGTACCATGAAGTTATGTTTAATGATCTAAAACTAATTCAAGTGAGCTTTAGAGATGACTAAGCAAATATTTAGTCACTACAATGCTTATTTCACCATAAAAATGTTGTCCTTAGTAGATTAATCTCTATGGAAGCCCATTTCCTCCCACATAATAAACAATCTTTTGTAAATCTTAATTATGACATCATCATCATCTTCTTCCTAGCGTTATTCGTTATTCTCACTCATTTGCAGGGTCCACTTCACACACACATTTGTTTTGGCACAGGTTTCACACCCTTCCTGGCACAACCCAGCACTGAGAGTGCTGGGACACATTCATACTCACACACACTCCTACAGACAATTTTGGCACATCCAATCCACCTAACTTGCATGTCTTTGAAGAAAACCGGAGCACCCGGAGGAAACCCACGCTAACACAGGGATCACATGCAGAAAGGATTCCTGGCTTAGCAGACCTTATTGTTGTGAGGCAACAGTGCTACCCAATGAGCTGCACAAATCTTTTATGAATTAATGAATTAAAATTGTATGAATTTTGACTTAGCATGTCATAATTTTGATGACTTTTAAATGTCATAATTTTGATGACTTTTAAAGTCATAATTTCGACTTGGTATGTCGTAATTTTGAATTTTCATCTCATGAATAGGACTTTGTTTGTGTCATAATTTCTACTTTCATAATTATGATTTACAAAAGCATTACTTTGTGGCAGTTATCTTATGTGGCGGAAATTGGCTTCCATACATAAGCGCCACCTACTGTCAGAGAGTGAATTTGCATTTGCATTTCACTCAAAAAAAATGAACTGTTGAAATTACTTTAAAAAAGCAGCGTCATGTGGTTCCGCGCAACTAAAGTAATTTGTACAAATAAAGAAATTCAAGTAAAGCTGACAACATTTCTTTCAGTATATACAAATCGTTTGAATTTGTCGCTGTTACATAATATTTATATGTGCAGTTTATTTAATACGGTTATGTTTATTACGTAAGGTGAACACATTCATTGACTTTATCTTATTATATTAACTATTTGCTCTACAAAATGCACTCAAAAAATAACTCACTGAACAAACTCAGTTAAATTGAGAGCAGGAATTCCATCCTAAACATGTATATAAGAGAGCTCACAGCCTAAACACAAGCGCCCCTTTTTATGAAGTTATGAAGTAAAATATGTAGTTTCCGCCAGACCATCTTCCGTATTCTTCAAAAAGCTTACGCTGTACGGGTCCGTGTACGTTTTGATAGTTTGTTTTCCAATTTGAAATGAAATACGCAGAAACGAGAAAACAGTCGTTTCCCGTTTTTTCGTTTGTTAAAAAAAACGGAAAAACAAGATTTTGACTCGATTTTCGTTTTTTAGGGTCATGGATAGAATACGGAAACACGACTTCAAAACTCGTTTTCCACATGTGGGCGGTCATTACACGCCCCTTTCAGCCGATTGGTCAATCAAATCTGAGCCAGTGACGTCATCTTCAGTTCGTTCAACAAAATAACAGTCTCTCCTGCTATATCAGTAGATGTCATAAATCGGCTTTCTTCTGTGCAACCTAACGGGTATTTCACAGAAATATTTATTTCAGAAATGTTAATCAGCACACAGACTGTTGTAATGCGGTTTGTAGTTTAATATGCATGCTGGAACTGCGCTACCCACACAGAGGAGCGGATGAAAAGCACAGATTTAAAAAAACAAACAAAAAAAAACAAACAAACTAGTTTTTATTTTATTCTATTTTGAATAAATAGAATAAATCACAATAAATAAGTAGTGTAAGCAGTTTTGAAAAACGAACAATAGCTCATCTCTCTATTTATTTTATATAGCCTAACATTGCCTGCTGAATATATAGGCTAATGTTAATAACCCTTTGGTTAAAAGATTGAGGGAATATGTAAAGATCAAACATTAAAGATTAAAATTACAGCTACATAGCTATTTTAGTTATGACAAAAATAATATATATAAAACGAATTAATTTAAAGCTGAACTGAAACAGAAACCGGCGTTATAACTACCTCTCTAATTTGACACAAATCCAAATGTTTCAATATTCACGATTTGGAGGCTAAACTATATTTATTATTTGAACGCTTTTATTGTATAGCCTACAGACTACTTAAAATGAGCAGTATAACTTTTTATATATTTGGTTGAATAGGCTATGTTATTTTGACAGTTAACAGGCTGTGATGTCAAGTTACTAAAACTGATGTGTGTGCGCGTTAGGCGCCGACGCGTTCACTTGAATTTTCTTATAAAAGCGGAAACAACTTAAAATACTCAGTCATTTATGGTCAAATATATGTAACACCATTCGAATCTGCGAAGGGTTAAATAGGCCTATTATTTTTGTACACTCACAATAAAAACAAAACATTGCTCGTAAAATAAACAAAGAAATTTTCTGCCGTCTCGGTTTCCTTTCTGTGAACGTCTCAAAAATGAACCGACACTCATATTGTCGCATTTTTTTCCCCTTTCATTTTGGTAATATGTTAATTACTTAAGTGAAATAAATTTCGCACATAGGCTATTTATTCGTTTTATATAATTGAATCCTTTTTTTCTCCGTTCACAGAAGCGCGGCAGGTACGTGATGATGATGAATCCTCATGTTCTGTTGTTTATTCTGCTATTTGTTCATGTAGGCTAAAACTAACCCCCTGGGATTTTTTTAATGATTCACAGACATTTATCATATATGCATACAGTACATTTTCCCGCTGTTTAAGCCACGAATATTTACAAAATAAAATAATTACAAAGATAATAAAAGATAATAAAATAATTACAAAGATAATAAAAGTTCTATGTTCAATATACAAGAGTTTTTGTTTTGCTGTTGTCCACTAAAGCAGCTGACGCAGAATCGCCAATTGCCGTTAAATCGAAATTGAAAGTAAAATGTTCAGGGCCATTTAATTCATTCAAAAGCGAAGGAAAGACAGAAAAAGTGAGGATAGCAAGTAAACTGTGACGTATAATAATGTTCACTGTGTTCATAAAAGTGTTTAATTTAAGAGATAAAATCTGCATGGCCATTTATAAGTAAGGAAAACTAAAAAGGCCCCCGATGGTGATACCGTTATTAGGTGTTGCCACACAGTGGATAGCCTATTTTCTAATATGACTTCATAGTCTACTATATAGCCATGCAAGGAATGCGTCTGCTAAATGATTGAATTTAAATGTATAAAATGTAAACAAAACATTAAAATAAGAAAAAAATGAGTCCAGTAGCCACTGATCTATAGAGAATAGTCTATCATTATGTACTATAGCCTATTGATCGGTGGTAGTATCCCAAAGGATGTCATGCGCTTGGTAACAGATGTAGCGGCATTTACATTTTACATTTAAAAAAAAACAATGACAGCTTAAAAACAGACTAGGTTTTTTAAACTTTTTTTATCTGTGCAAACATATTTCTGTGAAATACGCGTTAGGTTGCACAGAAGAAAGCCGATTTATGACATCTACTGATATAGCGGCAGAGGACTATTATTTTGTTGAACGAACTGAAGATGACGTCACTGGCTCAGATTTGATTGACCAATCGGCTGAAAGGGGCGTGTAATGACCGCCCACATGTGGAAAACGAGTTTTGAAGTCGTGTTTCCGTTTTCTATCCGTGACCCGAAAAAAACGAAAATCGAGTCAAAATCTCCTTTTTCCGTTTTTTTTAACAAACGAAAAAACGGGAAACGACCGTTTTCTCGTTTCTGCGTATTTCATTTCAAATTGGAAAACAAACTATCAAAACGTACACGGACCTGTACGCCCTACGCCTTCCCTTTTCAACTTACGGAACTGACGCAACGGCAATTCCTTTTTTCCCATAATTTGAATACTGAAGGCGGTCTGGCAGAAGCTACATATTTTACTTCATAACTTGTTAAATATGGATATTGTTTTTTTACACAAACGCATCGCTTCACTTCAGAAGGCCTTTATAAACCCTCCGGAGCCATTTGGAATATGTTTATGATGGATGGATGTGGATGGAGGCACTTTCTTACTTTCGTTACCAAACTTTCCGTTTGGTAACGCATACTGGATGCGTCAGAATATTTATTAATATTTCTCCGATTGTGTTCATCAGAAACAAGAAAGTCATATACACCTAGGATGGCTTGAGGGTGAGTAAAGCTTGGGGTAATTTTCATTTGAAAGTGAACTAATCCTTTAAGTAAAGCTGACAATACTCATTTTTAGTAGAAACAACTCAGTTAAATTAAGTTCATGTAGTTACATGAGTTTTTTAAGTAATGTGAACAAGGATGGTTTGAGTGAAACTAACAACAGTGAAAGTTTTTTTTTTTTTTTTTTTTTTTTTTTTTTTTTCAGTGATTTAGCCTGTGGTTTTAGCCTAAAATGTGATTTGTCATTTTATAAAACTTTTTGGTTTTGTCAAAACATTATTTGATCAGTAGAGTTGTTTGTTTTTTAATGGTCATTTTACAGTTTAGGATGCCCTTGACGTTGGTGTTGTTTCAAAAGAACGTTGCTAGCTACCTAAACATGTAGTTCTATTCTGATATCAGAATTTTCAAGAACAATTTCAACTGCTGAAATTTTTCGAGGAAAAATTCCCCATTCCCCTTAATCAAATCTCTCATATTCACCTAATCACGCTGGTGTCGTGAGGTTGCTTTCCTTCAGTCTAGTGATGGATGCAGTGACCAGAAACCACCAGCAGATGACGAGAGTGTGAACAGGAGCGCTGCAGGAAACCTTCAGGACAAGGTCACCTTAACATACGCACGCCCTGCTAGTGAGGTCACTCAACTAGAAAATATATAAACTCTCTTGACCGTTTTCAACCCATGTCTCCTCAATAGAGGTCTGGAGGAGAACAAAATGAATGTGTTGCAGACAGTAGTCGTGATGAGACATAAGTGAATCATGCGACTGACAACTCAGCAGTTTTGTGAGAAAGATATTTATAGCACGTCATTGCGGGTTCGGTTGCAGGTGAACAAAACAGCTGTAAAAGTTTTCTGTGATATGCAAATCTAGCCTATGAACTGAACTTTTGGGAAAATGTATAAACACCTGCTGTCACATTCTGTCTTATTAGTATTTAAACCTTATTGTTCCACAAACTTTCCAAGGAATCACACACAGATATTCTCAGAAGAGAATAGCTTGAGTCAATAATGAGGCTTAGCTAAAAAAATTGGCAGGCCGCAACAGTAAATACTGCAACAAAGCTACCAGGTAGGGGACCGATGGGTAGCGGTGTCCTTGACGGCAACGGATGTTCTATTATCTCTAAAATCATGCAGGAAATGTTGCTTAAACACATGCTTATACTGCTTGACTCAGCTTTACGGTATATACAAACTGTTTCTGTACACCACAAACCTCTCTATCTAAGAATCTGTCGTGAAAACAGCTCTCGTGGGTGGACTGTACAAAGGTCATATATGAATGTCCACTTTAAACCTACACGCTTTTTTTTTTCCGTAGTATTATATTACAGATTTTTTATACTTCTACTTTGCATAATTTAAATAAGGTTACATTAATTCTAAAAATTTGCCATTGAAAAACCTCATTAAAAAGGCACTTTCTGAAAAACAGTTTAGGGTGTGGTGTAGAGTTATAAATATAATCAATTAAATAAAATGTTTAAAAGTGCTTGGAGGCAGAGTGTCATGTCTGTTAAAAATTAAGCAATATAGTTAGTATGTCCTGTAAACCCAGTTTAAACAACGTAGTGTGCATGCATATCCAGCATTAGTCAAAATGGATCCTCTTCATTGATCTATTAAGTATAACATTTCTATATTAAACTTTTCGCAGTGGTAACTGCTGCATTTAGACACAATGAGGTCATGAAGTGGAACCCTGTTATATTTAGCCATATTGACTGGAGCAACAAAAAGCATCTGTCTGAAGTGTTGTGATAGTTCTCATGCAGCTCTTTGGGTGCTCCTGTAAATTCCAAATTGGTCGCACATAGACACCGCTGAGCTAGTTGCCATGGCTACAGAGGCAGTGACTCAGCGAATGTCTTCTGAGGTGACAGACAGACAAGACTTATTACTTGATGGAGAGACAAACCTGTTTCATGCTTTAATTTTTTTTTAATTTTTTTTTTCATGTTGAGGGTCCTTGAAAGTGTTTGGAAGATTAAAACACCTTTAAGCAATGTAAAATAACGGAAGAGAAATGCTCACACTTTCAAATTAGGCACAAGCACTAATGGTCTAACTTGTTAAGGAAAATACAAAAGAAAAGTCATGAGGTTGATGTCCCAGAGGTATTATATAACAAGTGTAATCCAGTGAGGGATAATGCACAGTCACTTGGTCATTATTGCAAAAAAATAAACCCCGGACAGGGTGATCATGGATTTGTATTATCCCACTTATCATCCACCCACCAATTAAAGGGATAGGTCGCACAAAAATGAAAATTTGTTAATTGCTGTTAATTTACTCACCCTCAGGCCATCTAAGATGTTGATGACTTTTTTTCTTCAGTAGAACAATAAAGAAGATTTTTTGCTGAAATTGTGGTCCTCTGTGATTCACATAATGGAAGTCAATGGGTGCTGGCACTTGAAGATTAAAAAAAAAACATGCAGACAAAGCAAAATTAATACCCGCGGCTCCTGACGATACATTGAGGTCTTAAGAAGTGAAACAATCATTCTATGCAAGAAACTGAATATTATTTACAGCATTTTTCCCTGTAATCCAAAGCCTTGGAAAACGGTCCTGAGCGAATTCACAATAGTGTTTGCATCGCGGGTTTTATAACAGAGAGGGAAGTGTTGTATTGTTCATCAAAATCATACTTACTTGTGCTAACCCTGGATGCCATAAACTATATATGTGTGATTTCAATATTGAAGATTGATATTCCATAGATTCTCAACGTTTGAGCTCCCGCGCATACGTCATTATGCGACAGGAAGCTCGCGCTCCAGACTGTCGCGAATTCGCATGGAACCGTTTGCAGAGGCTGTGGATTACAGGTAATAAAGCTATAAATATTGTTCAGTTTCTTGCATAAACCAATCGTTTCGCTGCTTAAAGCAACACTATGTAGTTTTTCGACCTTAAAAATAATGTCTCTAAAATTATTTCAGTGGTAGAACAACTCTTACCCGGACGAATTCTACTGCCGCTGGCCCGCTGCTACCTGAGCAGCCTCCTAGCGGCTACAATCACACTCTGCAAGTTTTGTGTGGTTCGGGTCGGTACAGCGGAAGAGTGCGACCTGCTTTACGGCATGCGTCACATATTTTACTCGTGGCCTGGGTAGAGTTAGCCAACAGTTAACTATAAGACGAAACGATCTAATATGCAAGTCTCAAAACCATGCAGACAACATTTTATTCTATTATACAAATTACACCCTTTGCAAACAATGCTACATACGAACTATGCGGGCAAAAAAACTATTGCCCTTATCAACCACATGGGGGAACCGTGAGCAAATGTTCCATGTTGTTGCTTTAAGACCTCAATGTATCGTCATGAGCCGCGGGTATTAATTTTGTTTTGTCTGCATATGTTTTTTTGAATCTCAACGTAACGGCACCCATTGACTTCCATTATATGAATCACAGAGGACCACAGTTTCAGCTAAAAATCTTCTTTACTGTTCTACTGAAGAAGAAAAGTCATCTACATGTTGGATGGCCTGAGGGTGATTAAATTAACAGCAAATTTTTATTTTTGGGTGAATCCCTTTAAATAAATAAACGGACATGAAATAGGCCTATTGATTTCAGAAGAAACTGTATTATGTGAGAAGAAAGAGACCGTAGAGGGAAATGAGAGACATGAAACTAGCTCAGTCAATTATACAGTTTAGCAGCAATTATACAGTACGAAATTATTCGACCATGGAATTCTGTAATTGACCAATAAGAACTAAGTATTTTAGAGACACATTAATTAATATACTTTTACCAAAGAAAAAGGTGTCCCTGAAAACTGCCAATGGAATGAATGTATTGTTTTTACTGAATTACCTGAAGGTAACAGCTTGAGTCTCCCTCATTGGTTCAAACATCACAAGTTAAATAGGTTCCACAGCAATGCCGTTGAATAAATACTTTTGGTTCCCCAAAGAACCTTTCAGTGAACATTTCTTAAAAGAACTATTTTTCTTAATGTGAAGAACATTTCTATAATCTAAAGAACCTTTAGTGGTTCTATGGATGTTAAAGGTTCTTCAAGGAACCAATGATGCCCATAAAGAACCTTTTTTTTTTAAGTGTACAGTATCCATATTAAGCTTCACATTCCTGCAACATCTTTGCTGAGTAATCTAAAGTTACTATCACCTGGAACATCAGTAGAGGAAGTGAGTGTTTGCTGTGGCGATGTCTTATCTTCTGATCTACAACTCTTTGTTGGGACGCCAGCCTTTTTTCCATTTGCAACTTTGTATTTCGATTTGTAATGAGATTATTCCAACATATGAGTGAAGTAGATCAATTTTAGGCCTACATTGCTGAAAAAGTCCATACAAGATGAAGAGCAGTGAGTTTAATGTAATAGACCTACCACTATTCTCATTTGCCTAACATGAAAAAGCATGTCTTAGACTGCAATTTAATTAAAGATGGTATTTATATGTTCAGAATATTCATTATTATCATAATATTAATTCTGACATTTTTATATAGTGGAGTCAAAATTGACCTTCACATTTAGAATGTGGTTTCAAAATGTTGGTATCAATTGTACATCAATGCAACATGAGTTACAGTTTATCTGTGTGTTTTCAGGAATATCAGCCATAAATTCAAATAATGTGGCCTGTCAAGAGAATTATTTAGTGCGTAGTGTCTCCTTATGAACTCACCTTGAGTTTGACAAATGTGATCTTGAAATTTTTGACATTTTTGACATTGACAGCTTTGCCTTTTTTGTGTGCTCTATTTGTGATTCAGTCTACGCTCTGTATACATGTAAACACTGTTCCAAGGTGGTTCAGTGTTTGGTCAAGGGTGCATGTGTGTGTGGGTGGAGGCTGTTCATGCACCTCTATGCACTCATACAGATGCAAAGAGGTCTATCAATCATTGTCATTTCACTTCTAGAACTTTCATGTTCTTCCTTCCAGTTTTCTTATCTTTTCAAATCATCCTGCATTTCATATTCCTACGCTCCCGCATGTGCATGTGTTATATGATGTATTTGGTATTGTTGCTGTGGTTCCTCATAGTACACTTATGGGCATTCACCTTGAGTATCACTCTCACAACCTCTTTTAATTTTCAATATCTCTTATCTTGGTCGGAGTTCATATGTTCTGACACACACACACACACACACATATATATATATATATATATATATATATATATATATATGTTCTGTTATCAGCATTATAGGTAAAAGTAAAAGTGAATTTCAGAACTTCTTAGTCTTTGATATGTCTCTCTCTTGCTTTAATAGCACAGCACTCAAACAGCACACTCTAAAAAAATGCTGGGTTAAAAACAAGCTTTTGGATTGCTTTAACTCAGCGAATGGGTTGTTTTAACCCAGCGGTTGGGTTAAATGTTTGCCCTGCTGGATGCTTTTAACTCAACTATTGTTTATAAAGTACTTTATTGCTTGCTTAAAATTTAACATGTATTGACAAAATTAACATGTATTGATATGTTTCATGAATGAACATTTATTAAACATTAAGTTTAATGAATAATAATTAAACATTTATTAAATTGCTTATTAATAAATGTTCACCTTCTGATTATTGTTGCTGTCTTTAGTAATTATGTGTCTGATTTTTAATTTCCAACCTATTTTGGGTTGATTTTAAGCCAGACATATAGTAATTTTGGCAACACTTTAGAATACTGATCCTTCATTAATGAATGGCTACACAGGAACAAATGAGTAATGCATTATTAACACTATAGTAACGACTATTAACTAACAAGAAACTCTGATTAATGAATTAGTAAGTAATAGTGCTCAGTTGAAGGTGGTAGTTCACTATTAGCTAATCAGTAACTACTGTTTTTTCATACCTCCCAGAGAACTACTAAGAACTACTATATACAGGTTCATAATTAATATGAATAATTCATAATGTATATTTAATTCTAAAGTGAAGGTCATGGTAACACTCTAGTAATGACTGAAGTATTACCAAATCCTTCAGAAGGAATTACTAATTATTTGGATCAGTATTCTAAAGTGAAAAACATGATAATTCTCTAGTAACTACTTAAGTCAGTGTAAACTTTTGAGGTTTTTGTAAAGTATTGGATAGTAATAACTCAAGATTTACTACATAATTCTAAAGGAACCACTACTTATTTGGATCAGTATTCTAAAGTGAAGATCATGGTAACCCACTAGTAATAACTCAAGAGTTACTACATCCTTCTAAAAGAACTAATTATTTGGATCAGTATTCTAAAGTGAAGATCATGGTAACCCACTAGTAATTACTCAAGTGTTACCAAATACATCAGAAGGAATTACTGTACAAAACTGTACAAAAACCTCAAAAGTTTACAATGACTTCAGTAGTTATCATGTTTTTCACTTTAGAATACTGATCCAAATAATTAGCAATTCCTTCTGAAGGATTTGGTAATACTTCAGTCATTACTAGTGTATATAGTGTACCTGTATATAGTAGTTCTTAGTAGTTCTCTGGTATGTATGAAAAAACAGTAGTTACTGATTAGCTAATAGTGAACTACCTTCAATTGAGCACTATTACTAACTAATTCATTAATCAGAGTTTATTGTTAGTTAATAGTAGTTACTATAGTGTTAATAATGTATTACTCATTTGTTCCTGTGTAGTTATTCATCAATGAAGGATCAGCATTCTAAAGTGTTACCATAATGTTTAAACTGCCCAGCACGTTGGGCAAACATTTAACCCAACCGCTGAGGTAAAACAACCCAATCGCTGGGTTTGTCCAGTTTCAACCCAACTTGGGTTGTTTTTAACCCAGCATTCTTTAGAGTGCATAAACAAGAATTATTTTGTTCTCCAACATGATATGAGAATGATCCAAAGAGCGGCTTGTGCTTCAATGAAAGCCAGAACATCTGACCTTTCTTATATACAAAGGAGTTCATTGTGATGGTCAATGAAGTTCAAATGTGCTTGTATGGTAGCTAAAAAATAGCGTTTGGTAATTTCCATGAGGAAATTGGTGGGTGGGGAAATCATTTTTTCCTTTTCTCAAACTTTTGAACCCCTTATTTTACATTTCTCTGCATATGAAGTTGCTTTGTTTCTTGTAGCCTATTTGTTCTGTCAACCGCTTAATTGGCTTTTTTCATTATTCATTCCAAATACTTTACACTGTTATAAATTTCAACAGAACTGAACGAATAAAATAATAATAAAAATAAAAAACAAAGTGGCTTTTAAGTGACAGCCTGAAATGAATTAGCAAAGAAGTGACAGAAACGATTATGACAAGTTTAATAGATTTTGTAATGACATAATGATTTTCGGTGTAAAGGCACACAGGCATATGTTCATCCATCTGCATGCACTGTCTAAAAATAACAGCCTGAGCATCCTCAAAAAACGGCGCCGTTGGGCATCCCAGATCCCACTTCTGCGCGTTGAACGCGGCTCTTGCGTCATGCGTTTTTACATCACTCCTTTCAACCTGTCCTGTTCTTACAGCGGCTTTTACGTATCTTTACGCAACCCTATTGTAAAGTGATTCCCTCCCCGAATTCTTGAGCAGCACGACCGTGTTACGTCATTAAAGGTTCTGTTTTGTGATTTGTTCTGGGCGACTGTGGGCGGGACCTGGGCGCTCCGCTGGATATATTACGCGGGGCACCTTGGAGAGAGCCGGGTACGGCTCCATGTCACGGTGGGCATAGTGCTCCGGGAAAGGGGTGTAGTGTTACAAAGGAGGCAAGAAAGGAAACACGAGGGAATTCGCTTCTTCAATTGGACAAACAAATCCTTACAGTTCACAATGCCTGCTCAAAATAAAGATGAAGGAGGATGGAAGAAGTTTGTATGGAATTCAGAGAAGAAGGAATTTCTGGGGCGCACCGGTGGTAGTTGGTGTAAGTATAAACTATAGCTATACAATATCGACAGTTCCGCTGGATTTCAGCACGTTGGACAGCGCTGTGATGCCTGTCATCGCCGTTTCTATAGCAGCAGGTACAGATAGACTGCCAGTCTGGTCACGATGCAACCTGTATGATTTGACTTTGCAGCAAACGTCTCGCGGACTTTCATATATTGACATACGGACCCAACGCACGACTTGCCGCGTTAACTGGTGTATTTTGATAGTTCAAAGCATTCTTGAACATGCGGGTTCATTTGTTGGTGTTTTTCTGTGTCCCACCTGTTTCGTTGAGACCCCGCGTTCTTTAGACAGGCTTGACGTGTTTTTCGTTTTTCTACCTAAACAGAAAGATATATGAATGTATAACGAATGCTGTGCGTGAATTCGATGCTGATGGAGGAGCAAAAGGTCAACAAAGGACAGAATCAGATTATTGATCAGTTCGATTTTTGCTGCTCAGTACTAACGGGAAATTTAATAAAAATGATTTTCCTCCTCAAAAAGAAATAATTAAACAAAAAAACGAGAAGGCTAAAGGCATGTATTTGTATGAAAAAGCTGATTGTTTCTTCGCTGTACTTGACATGAAATCAATCAACATGTCATTTCATTAGTATACTTGTCATTATTAATGTAATACACATACAAAGGGTTAAAAATGCATCATTGTTCAAGGTGACTCAAGGTGAAAGGCCTAGTATTTGGGGTCTGACTGATTCATCTAAGGTTGCTCTGAATATTGACGTCATGTATTTGAGGCAGCAACAGTTTCTAATTGATAGACTCCATGCCTTCAGTTTTACAAATGCGGCTTACCTAATGTCTAAAGTTAACTCCGTTGTCTCGGTAAGTTATTGAATCTGCCTTCCAGTTGATATTATTTCATCTCAAAATACCTTGAATGTGTCTAGCCAGTTGTGTGTGGACATAAAATCCATGCTAGAGCTATTAAGTGTAAGAAGTTCCTAAGGATGGATGCCCAAATTGAGTCGTGCTTCAGCAAAGCAATGCATAATCACCTATAGATGTCAGTGCATCTCCTAGGATTTCGGATGGCCGTTACATCATACGTTAACATTCACTGAGCTTTAGTCCCAGTGACCCTCTGACATTGCTTTATGCACCACTGGAAACCACACAGACCTTGTGGCCTTGCCTAACTGCGCATGAGCAATTGAAATTGAGTTTAGCATTGTAATGATTTATTCAAATCTGCATCATCTGAACAGGCTGTCAGTGAATTCTTTTGGGATAAAAGTGGATAGACTGGTTTGACTGGTCTGGAAAGAACTTAAGATATGACCCTACCGGTTTTACTGCACTGTGATGCCCTTACACATTTGTTGATGTTTGAGACATTGAGATTACTCATCATATCCTGTCATGCTGGCACCTCTATATTTTCTGGGGACAGACTGAGGACATTTGTATTGCTGGTGTGTGTCAGCAGTTTCGCCTGTTTGATGTAGCATCAGTGAGCTTCCTGGGATCAGTTTGTTCCAAGTAGTAGTTTTCAATAATACTTATTCTTTAATGTATGAATTTTGTAAATATAGGTTGTATATGTATAAATAAGTTCTAGTAATAATGACTTGAGTTCCTTCAGTAAACATTTTTGGACTGGACTTTTCTCTAAGAAAAAAAAAAAAAAAAAAAAACCCTGCTTTATTGTATTGCCGGTTTTAACCATCGATTAAAAGCAATTAAAAACAGAAGCATGTCCATAAAAAAAAATAAAAAAAATAAAAAAATAAATAAATAAAAATGTCTCTAATTCGCATGCTGAAATATGATCTCATCTCTCTCCCCACAGCAAAAATCTTCCTCTTCTATCTCATCTTTTATGGCTGTCTGGCCGGGATCTTTATCGGCACCATCCAGATTCTCCTCCTAACCCTGAGCGATTACAAACCCACCTGGCAGGACAGAGTAGCCCCTCCAGGTAAGAGCTTTGTTATGGTGGCTGTCCCACCCTTTATATTTTTGGTAGATTTTGTTGTGAGTGTAAGCCGAGGTTGAAGTATTATCCAATGGTTTGTGAAGCCCTAGGGGTTCATGATGGAACTTCATGGGGCCATTTTAAATAAAAAGTCGAAAATTAAAAACAAAAAGAATATAATTTAGCTAAAAAATATGGCTCATTATTAAAAAAAAATTGCAATTTTTTCAATTTATTATATTTATTAGAAGACTTTTTTATTTCATATTTCAAACTATTTCTTACAGAGCCCTGCACATGGCATCCAGGAAAAAAATAGTAGGCTAAATCATGCGCACGATTTACTAATTTGTTCCCTCGATTTATAAATCATGCGCACGATTTACTAATTTGTTCCCCCGATTTATAAATCATGCGCACGATTTACTAATTTTGTTCCCTCGATTTATAAATCATGCGCACGATTTACTAATTTGTTCCCTCGATTTATAAATCATGCGCACGATTTACTAATTTGTTCCCCCGATTTATAAATCATGCGCACGATTTACTAATTTGTTCCCTCGATTTATAAATCATGCGCACGATTTACTAATTTGTTCCCTCGATTTATAAATCATGCGCACGATTTACTAATTTGTTCCCCCGATTTATAAATCATGCGCACGATTTACTAATTTGTTCCCCCGATTTATAAATCATGCGCACGATTTACTAATTTGTTCCCTCGATTTATAAATCATGCGCACGATTTACTAATTTGTTCCCTCGATTTATAAATCATGCGCACGATTTACTAATTTGTTCCCTCGATTTATAAATCATGCGCACGATTTACTAATTTGTTCCCTCGATTTATAAATCATGCGCACAATTTACTAATTTGTTCCCTCGATTTATAAATCATGCGCACAATTTACTAATTTTGTTCCCTCGATTTATAAATCATGCGCACGATTTAGCAAATCGAGGGAATGAAATAGTATATCGTCTGCATGATTTAATAAATTGAGGGAACGAAATAGTAAAACGTCTGCACGATTTAGCAAATCAAGCGAACGAAATAGTAAATCGTCCACACGATTTAGTAAATCGAGGAAATGAAATAGTTAAACGTCTGCATGATTTAGCAAATCGAGGGAACGGAATAGTAAATAATGTGCACGATTTACTTTTTTTCTTGCATATCATGTACAGTACTTTCCTATTCCATCAGGGAGTTTTAAAGGGATACTAGTTCACCCAAAAATGAAAATCCTGTCATCATTTACTCACCCTCAAGTTTTTCCAAACCTGTATGAATTTCTTTCTTCTGCTGAACACAAAAGAAGATATTTTGAAGAATGTCAGTCATCTCAATGGGGCCCATCCACTGTTTGGTTACCGACATTCTTCAAAATATCTTCTTTTGTGTTCAGCAGAAGAAAGAAATTCATACAGGTTTGGATCAACTTGAGGGTGAGTAAATGACAGAATTTCTTTTTTGGGTGAACTATCCCTTTAAGTGATTTTTAACAGATTTATTGTTGTCCATTTTTAAGTTACAGCCCAGAAAAACTATAACATGCTACTTGCTGTTACTAGTCGATGGCAGTAGTATTAGTTGAAATTTTCATGCAAGAGAAAAATGTATTGAACAAAAATATGTGTGCGCACATCTATACAAGATGTTGATATTTATGGTTCATTTTCCTGGTAGAGAATTTTTAAAAACTATTTTTGTTTGCATGGAGTCTAGAAATTAGCCTGGATGAAACACATTAGCCTGGATGAATAATTGTGGTCCCCTTAGTTGATTAGGTTTGGGACACGCTGTTCCTTTTGCTGTCACAGTTGCCATTCCTCTCGCTGTTTAAAGTGAGGCTTGAAGGCTTGGATCAATCTGATAAACATTTGGAGGGTTCAGGGAACAGATCAAGGGCTAAGAGAGCGCTGGGCACTTGGGAATTGATAATCTGTTAGTTTTACGTTCACTGGTGAAATATTTCACATGTTTTCTTGATAGAACAGAAGGCATATTAAGGGGAACAGAATGAGAAACAGACACCTTTCAAAACACACTTTAAAGAGAAACTGATGTCTCTCCTCTGCAAGACTTATTAAGGATCATGGGAATGATCTAAATGATCCAAAATATGGTTTGCAAAGATTTCTGCGTTTATTTTCTTTCTCCCTCTAACAATCACAGAATGTTCCTTTATGATTTATTTACAACTCTGAGCCATTGCTAGACTAGGAGCATTCAAGCTTTGCAAACTGTTTTCAGAAAATGCTTTCTTTTTGCATGTGATTCTGTTACAAAAGATGTATTTTGATTGCAAAATGCAAAATGCAAAACCACTTCAGTTATCAAATAGATAGGCTTTGTCCATTTGCCAGGTGCATCAGAATATCACCAGTCTGTAACTATTGCTAATATTTTGTGCATAATTTCATGTTGTAATAATTTTATTTTATCCTTAAATATGACATTAGATGGAGAGTCATGGAATTTGGAAACATTCCTTTATGATTATTTTTTTCACACTTGCCCAATTGATGTAAAGGTGTTTGCCAAACAAACACTTTGTCCAAAGTCAAATACTTCTCTACTATATAGTATGCGGTAAAAACAGTATGCCAAAAGAATAGTTTGTCCGAATACATAGTATTCTAAAAACAGTAGTGTGAAATATTCTGTCGAGATTCTGAAGTGCGCATTCGATGGATACTTTACTATCCCATGAGGCCACGGGAGAGGTTTTATGAATGGCAGTGACGTAACTGATGCTGGTTGGTCATGTGACAGTAACAACGTGGCGGATGTAGTACATCTGAATGTCATTCATTCTACCCATATTCATTCTATATAACATACTTTTGTAATGGTTGTTAAGTAAATTCAAAAGTACTTTAATTACCCACAATGAAGGCTGATGTTCCAAAGAATTTAGGACTGACTGAGTTATAGGTTCAAAAAGGCTAGACAAAGATTCAGATGAGTCAAATGAGTAAAGATTCAAAGGATTAACTGTCCAACAAATGTGTCTCTGCAAAAATTGATTTAATGTATTTATATGTTAATTTATCGGTGCACAGGGCTCAGTCACTTCCCACGTTCAGACAAGGCTGAGCTGATCTTCTCTCCGGATGACGTGGAGACGTTTCTGAAATACACCAAAGTCATGAAAGATTTCCTAGGACCTTATGACCTGGAAAACCAGCGGGACCAAATGAAGTTTGAGGACTGTGGAGGTACCAGATTACACATTTTTCTTCTGTTACTTGAGTCCAAAATGAATATGGATGTTCTCTCAGCAGGATCAGTGTTTTCATTAGCCTACAAAAAGCAAAATATATTATGAATTATACCACACACTGCTATACAGCTTTAGCTTACATTTTCAATTAACAGAAAATCTTTTACATGTCCCAAAAAATTAACATGTAGCCTTATATAAGACAGCAACATAGTGTGGCCCAGATCCGGCCCACATCTGGTACATGTGGATTACACGCGGACCAGATGTGGGCCACATCTGGGCCGGCACTATGTTGCCGTCAGGGACAGTACATGTCTACATAATTTTTTATTTCTGTTTTCACAGATCAACCCCAGACCTACAAGGAAAGAGGTGGTTTAGAGAGTGACATGGGTGTCAGGAAGGCATGCCAGTTTTCAAAGACTTGGCTAGGACCCTGCTCTGGCATTGAGGATCGTGATTTTGGATTCTCAGAGGGGAAGCCCTGCTTGATTGTCAAGCTCAACAGGATTGTGAACTTCAGACCGAAGGTTTGTTCCATTCATGCAATATTTTAAAGGGCACCTATTATGCCCCTTTTTACAAGATGTAAGTATTGGTCTTGGGTGTCCCCAGAATGTATTTGTGAAGTTTCAGCACAAAATACCCCACAGTTAATTTATTATAACCATTTGAAAATGTCATTTTTGGGGCCTGTTTTAAAAAGAGCTGTTTTGGTGTGTACCACCTTAAATATAAATGAGCTGCATATCCCCGCCCTGCCTTTGGATGAGGGCGTAACTTGCATACCTATGGCAATAAACAGTCAGTAGAAGCAGAATGGCTGAGAGTGAGAGACCCGCTGTTTTGTATGGCATTCAGCCGTACATGTTTGAACCGGAATCAGACCCAGATGATGAAGAGACTCCGGCAGAAGAAACACAATTGAGAATGGAGCAGGACGTCTCTGAATGGTTATTTGATACATTTATGTACTTATAGAGTTTTAATCACGTCCCCTTTGCAATTATGGATGTGCAACACACACACACACACACACACACACTGTGAAACGTTCGCGCAATTTTTTGAAACTACAAACACAAATACTGTGATAACGTTTGCTAAGTAAACATACACAGTTTTTAATACAATATCTTTAAAAAATATATATATACGTGTGGATACACACTATACAAACAAGGTTTAAATTATATAACGTTACACAGACATTCTACGACGACGACAACAACTTTAGACGCATTTGTTATTGAATTGGCTGACATCGACTGAAATGACTATTTGCTCAAAAAACATTAAATACACTTACTTCTTCTGGAGGTGACGTTGGATCGCGAACAGTAGGCAACGATCCACACTTGAGGATTAACTTTGAAGCAAGACCTGCTTTGAATTGACCCTCGTTCTCAAAACAGTCAGTCAAAAAATGATTCGCGCAAACATAAACGTATTTTGGAATTTTGAGTGGCGCCTTTCCTTCGTAAATAAAATCCATCCACTGCGTTTTCAGTGGCTCTGATGTCGGAAGTAAGTGAAAACTACTATGTTCATTATTACATCCCACAACAGAACACTTATGTTTCTTAGGAGACATTACCGGCTGTCGTTGAAACAATGGAGGATGGTTGACAGATCACCGAGGGCGGGGTCTATGCCAAAACCAGATTGTCAATCAAACCACGTGGGTGGGGCTTAGCGCATTTCTACGTCACAGTGAGAGCAATCTTAGAACAGGGCGTTCTGAGACAGTGCTTATGAATTATTGAGATTGTAAAAACCACTGGGTGGATTTTTCTCATTCTAGGGTGGTTTTGCTCACACACTGCCAACACACATTTATGGTCAAACACCATGTAAAAGTGAATTTTGCATAATAGGTGCCCTTTAAAAGTTTTAAGCCAGTTATTTATATCTTTTGCTGTAGTGTGTCAGTAGGATATGTCAGTTTACATTTCCAAACATTCCTTTTGACATTAATTGAAATAATCCAGTGAGATTTTTGAATGCACAAGGAGTCTGACAAAAGCCGGTGCTCCACACGGAGATCTGATCTCACCACCTGCAAAGCTACAGTACTGTGAAAAGTTTTAGGCACTTGTGTAAAAATGTTGTAAAGTGAGGATGCTTTGAAAAATAATGTCATAAATAGATTTCAATTATCAATTAACTTCTATCAACTAAATTATATCAATATTTGGCGTGACCAACCTTTTGTGCTTAAAATAGCTTTATAGGTACACTTGCACATATTTTTTCAGATAGCTTTGCAGGTAGGTTTCTTCAAGCGTCTTGGAGACGTTGCCATCGTTCTTCTAGATTTAGTCTGTCTCAGTTTTTTCTGTTTCCTCATGTAATCCCAGATGGACTTGATAATGGTGAGATCAGATCATATCAGATGTTGTCAGACTCCTTGTGCATACAAAAATCTCACCCGATTATTACAATTAACGTCAAAAGGAAATTTTGGAAATGTAAACTATTTCCTACTGACTCACTACAGCTAAAGATATAAAAAACTGGCTTAAAACCTTTTTTTTTTTTTTTTTTGGTAAAAATACTAACGTGCCTAACTAACATACTGTACATATATATAATAATCGAGCCCTAATATATATATATATATATATATATATATATATATATATATATATTAGGGCTCAATTATTTTGGTACTCGAGTAATCAGTCGATTATTTTGATGATTAATCGAACAATCGGACCTAGGCAAAACTTTTAAAGATGACTTAAAATACATATATAATAACAATGAGGCAGTAATATTTGGTTCAAATAAAATATCAAAAGCAAGTGATCATATGGTTTTATAGAATAACACTGTTAAAATACATAATATAAAGGCAGAGGGCGCCAACAACCTGATTTTGTTACACTTTACAGCAGATCAAATATGCCAAAGGACATTTAATTCAAATGTTTAGTTCATCATTAATATTTGGCCACTTCTTTATAGAAATGCTACAGCCACTGAAGTTTCTTGAACAAGAATACAAGAACATTGAAACATTGCAAACTCAGAGCAAGGCTTTAAAGGTGCAGTGTGTAAGTTTTAGCGACATCTAGCGGTGTGGTTGCAAACTGCAACCAATGGCAGCTCACCCCTCCCTTTTGAAGCAAAATAGAAAAGCTACTGTGGCCGTCATCGTTCAACGTAGTGACAATGCAAGCTGCCTCTAAAAACGCAAATGATTTAGAGGAAGAACAACATAGTAACTAAACACGCTCTGTAGAGTGTTTGTCCGTTTAGGGCTGCTGTAGAAACATGCTGGCGCAAAATGACGACTTGACATGGAGGGGGGACCTGCGGTGTATGTAGATATAAATGGCTCATTCTAAGGAAATAAAAACTTAACAGTTCATTATGTAAAGTCTTTATACACCGCTGAAAACATAGTTATGTATATTACATATATAATAGATCCTCCCAAATTTTACACATTGCACCTTTAAACGTTTGTTTTGAAACAGTTTGCATATTTAGAAACATATTGATATTGATATTTATAAATTATTTACTATATAAATCTGATGAAAGATAAATCTGCTTCGTTAATACTTTTGATTTTTTTATTTAAAAAATCTACAAAAATCCAACCTTTCATTGGAGAATAACAATTTTAAATGGGGGGAAAATCTCATTATGAGAGAAATGTTTTTCTCTAATACACATTGCTCACAATTAATCATACCCTTTTATTCAATACTTTTTGCAACCTCCTTTTGCCAAGATAACAGCTCTGAGTCTTCACCTATAATGCCTGATGAGTTTAACACCTGACAAGAGATCAGAGACCATTCCTTCATGCAGAATCTCTCCAGATCCTTCAGATTCCCAGATCCATGCTGGTGCTTCTTCTCTTCAGTTCACTCCAATCATTTTCTTTAGGGTTCAGGTCAGAGGACTGGGATGGTCATGGCAGAAGCTTGGTTTTGTGCTCAGTGACCCGGTTTTGTGTTGGTTTTGATGTTTGTTTTGGATCATTGTCCTGATGGAAGATCCAACCACAGCCCATTATTGGATTTCTAGCAGAAGCGATCAGGTTTTGATTTTTTATCTGTTGGTATTTGGTAGAATCCATGATACCATATATCTGAACAAGATGTCCAGGACTTCCAGCACAAAAATAGGATATAGGATATATTTAACCGTGGACATGGGGTACTTTTTAATCCATGTGTGCACCAAACCCATCTGGTGGGTTTGCTGCCAAAAAGCTCTTTTTTTTAGTTTCATCTGACCATAAAACATTTGAAAAGTAACTGACACGACTGGAACTTCAAACGGGATGGGTTCTATGGTCAGATGAAACAAAAAATTAGCTTTTTGGCAGCAAACACTCAAGATTGGTTTGGTCCTTACAGGGGTAAAAAGTACCCCATGTGTACAATGAAATATACTGCTGTATCTTTACTGTTGTGAGCCTATTTTTCTGCCGGAGATCCTGGACATCTTGTTCAGATACATGGCATAATGGATTCTATCAAATACCAACAGATAAAAAATCAAAACCTGACTGTCCCTGTTAGAAGTCATTGTTGTGATTGGACCTTCCATCAGGATAATGATCCAAAACAAACACCAAAACCAACACAAAAATGGGTCACTAAACACAAAACCAAGCTTCTGCCATGGCCATCCAGTCCCCTGACCTGAACCCTAAAGAAAATGAGTGGAGTGAACTGAAGAAGCACCAGCATGGAGCTGGAATCTGAAGGATCTGGAGAGATTCTGTATGAAGGGATGATCTCTGATCTCTTGTCAGGTGTTCTCCAAACTCATCAGGCATTATAGGAGAAGACCCAGAATTGTTATTTTGGCAAAAGGAGGTTGCAAAAAGTATTGAATAAAGGGTATGATTAATTGTGAGCAATGTGTATTAGAGAAAAACATTTCTCTCATAATGAGATTTTCCCCCCATTTAAAATTATTATTTTCCAATGAAAGGTTGGATTTTTGTAGATTTTTAAAATAAAAGATCAAAATGATTAATGATGCAGATTTATTTTCACAGCCTTCTTTGGTCATATATACCAAGGGTATGAATAATTTTTAACACAACTGTATATACGTGGAGCATGTAGCATAAGAAGCATGTTGCATGTAAGATCCTCCTGGTGTAAAAGTCAGAACAATTTTATTTAAAAAATGTCTTTTTTCCTTTTAGACACCAAAGACAAATGACAGCATTCCAGAGGAGGCACAGTACAAAGTCCAGTCCCACGTGATTCCTATCCACTGCACAAACAAGGTAAGCAATCCTTTCGCCACTCCGCCGAGTACACTTAATGCCTCCGTAAAATAGTAAAAAATGTTGCTAACCGACAGCATATATTCTCTTGCCTGCAGAAAGAAGAGGATGCAGGTAAGCTCGGCGAGGTGAAGTACTACGGTATCGGAGAAGGCTTCCCCCTTCAGTATTACCCCTACTACGGGAAACTCCTGCACCCTCAGTACCTGCAGCCCCTGGTGGCCATCCAGTTCGTCAACATCACCTTGAACACGGATATCCGCGTGGAGTGCAAAGTGTACGGGGAAAACATTTATTACAACGAAAAGGATCGCTACCAGGGACGATTCGATATTAAACTCGGTGTGCACAGATCATGACCTCTGAACAGAGTACCTCCTCTCTCTCCCTATTTAAAGGCAAACTAAGGCTCCTCTTCTGACTTGAGATACAAAGGCACCAGAGAAAAGTTTCTCATCGGTCTTCCACAGTTGTTTAACCGAGGGGATGTTTTTTTGAATGTACAAGTGTCTCATGTCAGAAAGAGGCCTCATTTTAGTTTAGGAGAGATTAATTAACAAAACAAAAAAAACAAAAAGCAAATAAAAGAATATTTAAAAACGCTAGTCTAAAACAACATACCATCTTAGACATGTGGGACCTAACATTGTCTGTACTCTTTACTTCAAGCTTTCTGCTTACAGTCTAGGGTTAGAAAGTTAATGCCTGGAGGATTAGCCATAGCATAAAAAATTTATTCTACTACCGATTGAGAACTGTCCACGATCAAAAGGGGCATGTTGTTTTACTGTAAATTACATTTCCTCTACCAATGTAGCCAGCACAGTTTTGTCCTTCTTGTATTGTATTGCTGCCTCGTGTGATTTCCCTATATTTAGAAAGAGCACAGTAGTTGCATATGTAGGTTGTTTCAAGCCACGCCATGTGTGTGATTCAGCTTCATTTGTCAAACGTGCCTACATATATGTATAGTTACTAAATGGAAATACACTGGCCTCTTAACATTGCCTTTCGGGGGTATTGATGTTCTATCTTTGCATTTTTTAGGTGTATTATAGGTGGGTAATGAACCTTTTTTTCCCTAATTCACTACAATGTAGAGGGAAGATTGTACTTCTCTTTGATGATTCGTTTTCACTGAATGTAGATGTTGCCTTTGGTTTTATGGTGTCATTCACGTGTGGAGGGACCCGCTACTGTAGCTTTGATTTATTTTTTTTATTTTTTTTTTTTACGACTTTTCGTTTTCTTCCTTGCCTTTTCGTTCTTCTCTTTAATGAAGACGTCACACGGCGTGGTCGAATGTTTTAAATTTCACTATTTATTAAGTGGTGACCTTAAATATTCTGTTCTTGCACATGCTCATGTTCTGCAGAAACTCGTCATGAATGTTAATAATGCCAAAGCCATTAAGATTATTCTAGATTCTATCAGAAGTAATGCAATACCCTGTCCATTGGGATGTTTTGTAGGTGTGCGCAATCAGTGTCAAACATCAGAAATGTCAAATTTCACGAGTCCCACAAGCTCTCATGTTTGAAACTAAACTGGAAAAGACTAACCAAAATAAAGATGAGACTCTAAAATTGTGCTGTTTTTTATTCTGTACATCTTCTAAGGTAATATTTTAATGAAAAGTCATTTTAAGATCTCATGTTTACTTTTTTTTTCTTTATAGCTTTATAAAATATATATCATTTAAAGACAGCTTTTGTAATTCACATTTGGATATGATTACAATATGCAAAATAAGTCTTTCCACATCAAGACATTTGCACAGTCTAAAGAAAAGAAATTATAAGATATTTGTAACAAAACAGAGGACAAAAATGTAATCTTAAGACTTTGACCTTTCTAATTATTTATATTTTGTCAAGAATAAATAAAATATTACATTTAAAAGTATTTTTAAAGTAAAATATTACTTTATGCTGTAAATATATAAAAACCTACACTAAATGGGTTAAAAACAACCCAAGTTTTGTTGAAAATGGACAAACCCAGCGGTTGGGTTAAATGTTTGCCCAACGTACTGGAGAGTTTTATTTAACCCAACTATTGTTTAAAAATTACTGTATGCTTGCTTAAAATGGACCCAAAATAGGTTAAAAATCAGACGTATAATTACTAGAGGTAACAATAATCAAAAGGTCAACATTTAATAATAATTTAATACATTTTGTTTAATTATTATTCATTAAACTTATTAATAAATGTTAATTTATTAAACATATTAATAAATTTTGATTTCCAACATACTTTGGGTTCATTTTAAGCAAGTATACAGTAATTTTTAAACAATAGTTGAGTTAAAAAAAAAAGTCTACCCAACCTCTAGGTTAAAAAGAACCCAATTGCTGGGTTTGTCCATTTTCAACCCAACTTGGGTTGTTTTTAACCCAGCATTTTTTAGAGTGTAGAAAATGGTCACCAATCCTCTGCTGAATATATATGCAAAACAAGTATTTTCACAAGAAGACATTTTCACAGGATGACTGTGAGGCTTTGAGCAAAACATTTAAACTGATATGTATTTGGCACACACTCCAGCTGATTAAGTTAAAGTGCAGAGAGAAAAGAGCAAGAGAGAGAATCCAAATGAGACTGAAGACAGCTCCCATCAAGCTCCTGCAGGGATGAGATACTGAATACAATCCTGAATTTTAGGTGTTGGTACACCTAGGAATTGAAAGCAATTCTACCTGCTCTGTCACCATATCACTGACTGATCTTTGATGGTGATTAACTAATGTGGGCCTTGATAAATTAAAAATGTGCTTTGGCACCCGAGAGGATCAGTGTGTGTTAAGCAGAGCTATCTGATATCTTCAGACGTGTGATGTCTACATGTGTCTCACAGTGAGTAAAAATACTTGCTTCAGAATATGTGTTTGTGTGAGAGAAAAGAGTATATGCAAGAGTATATTTATTATATAATTACATAATAAAAATGAAAAGAACAGCTTTTAAGAGATGCAAAGTGCGATTCATTTATAATGGACAACATAACAGCCATCACCGCCAATATCTGTCACAGCTGTTTTCATAAGCATAACTGAAACGCTTTTTTGAGTGGCAATCAATGCCAGAAATAATGCTTCAATCATGAATCTTGCATTAATAAAACACTTCATGTTGCTGATAAAGCTGCACTGTGTTGTCAAATGAAATATGAAAGTAGTATTCAAAATAACGTATACATAATATTTGCAGGATGGAATTTGTGAATCCCTTTGCAAGTAAGAGAGCAATAAGTGAGATAACAGATCTTTTCTTTGTTCTTTGTGAACTCTGTGTCCTGATTTTAGTTGGATCACCACTGCTAGAGAAAATAACAATAGTGTTGCATTTCCTCCCATTGTGTGCTATGTGCCTGACCTTGGATTTTAGAGGCCAAAATAAGTTTTTGTATCCTTCTCCACCCTCAGTACTGGTACTATTCACAAATAAGGTACAGTACACTTTGGTGTCATCACCGAGGTGATAATGCACACATGTATAAAGGCTATGTTAGCTACATATACGTGTGTTTATTTATTTTGTTTAATAAAAAACTATGGGCTCTGTTCATACGCCGCTGTTTAAAACTGCACGAACCATCCATTCAAGACATAGCTAAGGCTGATTGTCTGAATATTTTGTTGTCACCACTGTTGAGATTCATATGCCGATTACTTGTAATTGTGGTTTATTATTTTTTGCTCACGATTTTTATCTTCAATCTTCTGATTATTGAAGTATAGTGTGGTCTCATGTTGCAGTAAAACAGGTATTATAGTATCAATGGCAAAACACAATTGTTATGTTCAAATAACATCAGTGATTCAGGCTCAAACCATCAATAGCTTAAAAAAATCATCATCTGATTTCATGTAAGCTTTTTTCTACTGCAAATGCGTTTCACAAACACACACTCACAGCAGCCAGAGAAGACAAACATATTATAAGAGCCCAACTAATGGAAACACCAATCACCATTATGGAACAAACATGACCGTTAAACTTCTGTTAATTCTCAATAAGAACTTCTGTAGATGAATGACAGAAATAAAGTCAATTTGGTTAGTAATACGTGAAGCTGTAATATTGTTTGTGGAGTTGTTTAACCCTCCTCTGCTGAGATCTGGAGAGATTAAATGTCTTCTTTTATCTTCAGTTGATTTAATCTAAGGCTGTGGCTGAAGTCAGTTGTAGCTCTTGTGTTTTTCTGATGTCTCTTTTTTCTGCTTGTTAACAAGCTTGTTATGCTAAGATGATTCTATACATAATATATAAAGATTTTGTGGCTCAGATAAGGTCCACTTCTGGTTTACTTCTTTGCTCTTGGCAGGCATGTGGCACTGCTATGGCCTGCTTGTGGATCTGATCTGGTAAACAGGAGTGGTCCGCCCAAGTGCCATCATTCTACACCACAAGTGGCCCAGATCATCAAACCACACGTGGCAGATGTGGGCCGGCACAAAGTTGTTATCTGGGAAGTGTCATTTGGAAATCATTTATAGAGTTAGTTGTAGTGTGTCAGTAGGAAATATCAGTTTACATTTTGCCATTAATTGTAATAATTCAGTGAGATTTTTGTGTCCAGATGGACTCGATGATGGTGAGATGATGTGGAGCACCAGCTGTTGTCAGACTCTTTGTGTATACAAACATTTCACTGGAATATTACAAAAATGTAAACTGGGGGGGGGTGCCTAAGACTTTTGCACAAAACTATAATCAGAGGGAATAGTGGTTCCATGCATTTGGGAAGTTTTTCGTTAAAAATACAAAAAGAAGTAGAACAATGTGGGGAAAAAAGTAAAGCCACCCATAAGGCCTGTCTGCGTCACCACAACATGTCCATAGGGAACCATTTCTATGTGGGAGAGATGCAATTGTTGATTTATGACGGAGGTTTTAAGGCTTTTCTCTCACACACTTCACCCTTTGCTATAACACACTCCCATGCTATTAAATATATATATATATACTACCGTTCAAAAGTTTGGGATCGGTAAGATTTTTAATATTTTTAAAAGAAGTTTCGTCTGCTCACCAAGATTGCATTTATTTAATTAAAAATACAGTAAAAACAGTAATATTGTGAAATATTATTACAATTTAAAATAACTGTTTTCTATTGGAATATAATATAAAATGTAATTTATTTCTGTGTTGGAAAAGCTGAATTTTCAGCATCGTTAATCCAGTATTCAGTGTCACATGATCCTTCAGAAATCATTTTAATATGATGATTTGATGCTCAAGAAACATTTATTGTGCACAGATGTACAAAATATTTGTGTACAATATTTTTTTTTCAGGATTCTTTGATGAATAGAAAGTTCAAACAAACAGCGTTTATTTGAAATATAATCTGTTGTTACATTTTAAATGTCTTTACTGCCACTTTTGATTGATTTAATGCATCCTTGCTGAAAAAAAATATTAATTTCTTTAAATTCTTCTAAAAAAAATAAAAATAAAAATTCTTACTGACCCCAAACTTAACTAAACTTAACTTAACTAAACTTAACTAAACTTAACTTAACTAACTAAACGGTAGTGTATAATGCTACAAAAGCTTTGTATTTCAGATAAATGCTGTTCTTTTGAACTTTCTATTCATCAAGGAACCCTGAAAAAAAAGTACACAACTGTTTTTAACATTGATAATAATAATGAATGTTTCTTGAGCAGCAAATCATCATATTAAAATGATTTCTGAAGGATCATGTGACACTGAAGACTGGAGTAATGATGCTGAAAATTCAGCTTTGCCAACACAAGAATAAATTACATTTTCAAATAGAAAACAGTTATTTTAAATTGTAATATTTCACATTACTGATTTTACTGTATTTTTAATTAAATAAATGCAGCCTTGGTGAGCAGACGAAACTTCTTTATAAAGCATTAAAAATGTTACCGATCCCAAACTTTTGAACGGTAGTGTGTATATATATATATATATATATATATATATATATATATATATACTGTGCATGCTACTGCAGAAATAATATTACTTCTCTCATAGACCTTACTCACAGCAGCGCCATCTTTGATTTTTAATGGGAATGAAAGCGAGGCTGTGAAGGATAGACATCTCTTCAGTGGGTTGTACTATTATTTGTTTTTGGATGATGAAACACTGCAAAAATATCTTTCCCCGAAATTTCAGTAGACAAAAAACTCCAGATGACATGAGTTGTGGAAAATAAGTGATCCAGGAGATTTATACAGCTTTTTACAGAGGTCTATCGCTCACAGCCTCGCTTATACTTGTCATGGAGCTGCTCTGATGGGTCAGATCTGACCTTCAGCTCATTGATTGGTATATCTATATCTGTTATCTGATTAAAATGACCCCCTCCATACACTCGATTACCCTTCTCCTCTCCTCCCTTTGGTTTGTATTTATTTATTTAAATATTTATAATTAAGTTGAGTGACTATCCATCCAGGTCAAAATACATTTTGTTTTTTTTACTTAACTGTATAAACACTAAAAACGTTAATACTTTAATAATGGACAACACACAAAATCTAAATAAAAAATCATTTTGTCAGTGAAATATTCTTAATATGGCTGCATTCATATTCATTCTACGTGTAGTTACATTTCATTCTTTTTACAAATAATTTACAGAATATATATAAAAAAAAGATTTCTAAATGACTGCCAGCAAAAGTGACAAAAAGAAGCCTTTTGCTGGTTTATACAAAGTCATTCTGTCATTATTAACAAATTTTATTGACAATTTATATGCATCATGTCTTTGCACAATGCATGAAATTGGTTTGCTTCCCAGAGGAAACACTGTGCAATAGAGTCATGATGACCTAATCACATTACAGACACATAAGATCATTATCTTTGTGGTGAATCCATTCCAATTCATTTAAAGTTTAATGCAACGAAAATTAAATCAGAAAGGATGATTTTGCAATTTGCCTTTCCCTGAAGGCAGCACCGAAGAACTGACACTGACACTGCTTTTGTTGCATTAAGTCTATCAGATTATTTAGATTTTATCAGTTCTAGAGCATAACAACAAAATGAAATAGACCACCAAGAGGTCATCTTGAATTATTTTGTAGGTGGAATATGATATTAAGCTTGTGTAAGCAGGAAGGTTCACTTCCTGTGTGTGTGTGTGTGTGTGTTAGCAGCTGTGGGGGTGAACAGACTCAGCAAACAATGCTACAAATACATGCTGTACTCTCCAATGATTTGAACAAATAAAAGATCTTGTATCTTCTTCTGCTTTGATAAAGATGTTTTAGCTTTTGTTGAGTTACATGGTGCATTCTTGGCAAAACAAATCAATAACACTCATGATTGACCCTGATCTTAAACAGCCCAGTAAAATTAGCCTGGGCGGAGTGTTGTTCCCTTTCACGTGTGTCAGCACTGAATGAGAGCATTAATATAATATGAAATATACAGGCAGTTGTATAAACCATGCTGAGCATGCACCTGTGCTATTTATAAAACCTTGTCTTTTCTGGGAAGGTCTGGTGCTTACATCATGAATATAATCCGTCTTGGGTTACAACTTAACTGGAACCGTTACCTTCAAATGCCCTTTAGTCCCTCTGCGCTCAGACATGCTCTGTTCCTGCCTTTTGTCAAACATACATACACACACACACACATGTTCATATTTGTGAATTGTGGGGACATTCCATAAGCGTAATGGCAAACCGTATTTTCTATCCCCCTACCCCTAAATCTAACCATCACAGGAAACTGTGCACACTTTTACTTTCTCACAAAAACTCATTCTGTATGATTTATAAGCCTTTTGAAAAGTGGGGACAGGGGGTAATGTCCTCATAAGACACCTCTTTTTGTATTACCTATGTTCTACCCATGTCATTATACACATTTGTGTCCTGATATGTCACAAAAACACACACACACAAAATTACTTTGCTATCTAAATAATGGCATACGTTAGACTTCTATTGTTCAAATTTGTAATAGGTTTTGTCGGATTTAGGTAATTCCTGAAGACAAACTACAGCTAAATATGTACACATGTTACATGTTTAATCTAAATGAGGACATATCACAGATCTCTATTGTTTTAGAATAAAATAAAACTGTATTTATTTTATGTATGATTAGTTTTTCCAATTGAGTACATTCCCAAAGACAGATGTGGCTAAGGTCTGGGGACAATTTTATGTCAAACTAAGCAAATACATGCACATACACAGAATTGCAGTCTACAAATAGATTACTCTGTTCATCCTGTTTGTTTACTTAGATAAACATAAGCTGTTTTCCTTTCTACTTGATATGGCTGAAGTCACAAAGCCACGCGTGAGAGGTGTGACATCATCTTCACACCTCCCCTCCCCCGTCTCGTGCTGTAATCCGAATCAGCAGGGATTTTGATGACATTTGTTTTAAAGTTAAACATATGCTGATCGTGGCAGAACTTTATCAGCAGCTTTCATGGAGGGACGAATATCATTGAACCTCAGTTTGGAACCAAAGAAGGAACAAACTGTGCCGTTCTAAAGATACAAGTTACCCCATGCAAAGCGTCCGGGCCAAAGGATCGATGAAGCATGAAAGTCCTAATCTTTTAGACACAGACATAAACACACAGCTGCAAAAGTTCACACTCTGCCTTTTCCCCTTTAGCTAAAGGCAAATGAAACACTATTTACCTTATGCTATCAAGCAACCATATTAAAGGCACAATATGTAAGATTTTTGGATTAAAATATCTAAAAACCACTAGAACAATGTTATATATTTTGTTGACTTGTGTACTTACATTATCCCAAATGTTTCCAAGAATGTTTAAATCCAGAGAAATAAGTCATTTTAACCAGGACACGGACCATGTCCGTGTGTTGTCTATAAAAGACATCATACCTGCGTTACCCTCGGTTTCCGGGATTATTTTGTGAAAACCATTAAAACACCAAAGACGCTATAATATATGTTTTTTTAGACAGGTGAGCAACTGTTTGGATACATTCATCAACAGAAAATGAATCATTGTTACTGTATATAGCTTGACACAGTAATTCTTATTGTTTAAATCTCGTTTTCTTGATTTACAGTGAGTACCATTATTTACCATGTCTAATATCGATCTAGCTTACTGCAGTGTGCAACAAGAATCCCATAGTAGCTGCCGAGTGAATGCACAGAGTAGCGTTATAACAACTTTTAATACACAAAATATCTAATATGAAAACACAGCACTGCTTTTTAATGTTTCTCAAAAGCATGATTTATCATATTTGATGCTTACATTTTAACATGAAATCTATGTTGCTTTTGTCTAGTAAATGTTATATTAGTAACAATATAAAAGTTAAGTTATGTTTACAGCAAACAGTCACACGTAACAAACTGAAGGTGGACATTTTATTTTAGGCCTATATTAAAAGACATTTTGTATAATACAGTTTTATAAAACGGTTAGTTCCTGTCCTTGATTCTGATTGGTCAATAGCTGTTTTATTTACAATAAAACGCGGCTATGATTGCTTCACGCAATGGTTCTGTGCATCACTACACAACACCCTTAGCAACCACTCTTAGCAACGTAAACTGTATGTTCTCAATTGATATTGTTTATTGAAGATTCCTGTATTATATATAATAGTATAGACCCTTTTCACGGACTGTGATGACCCGTTTTAAAAGGCATCAATATTGTAAATCATGCAAAGTTTTTTATATTTTCATTTTTTTAAAAACATATGTATTATTTTTAACACTATACTTAGTATTATATTACCTTTGCATCAAATGATAAAAAACTAGTTAAAGTCCCCCTGAAATCAAAAGTTTTTTAGCTTTTAGTATGAATATGTTAGCCTTAATGTTATGAATAAGCTGGTGTGTTCCAAAACAATGACAAAATTTGCATTTTTAGGAGATATAAGCATTCAAAACTTACAGTCTCTCACTTCCGGATCACGGATTTTCATGACATCACATCGCACTTCAGTTTCTCATCAAATCTTCTGTCCAATCAAATGCTCTCTAAAATAGAGTCCCGACTCCACCTACACTCTTACAGACGCTGAAGCCTCGGCTGAAATCGGTCATTTGCTCACAGGTTTACTAGTTTCTACATGGTGAATGGCACATAGTGCACTATAAAGAGAATAGGGAACGATTCAGACAGTGTAAATATGCTTTCCTTTGACACGAATGAAGTCCGTTTTCGTGTTAGTGTCACATGAACCGCTGCAACGAGAGCAGTCTGCTCCGGTCCAGAGACAGGAAAGCACAGAACGGATCATATCCGCGAGTCGGCACAGACCACAAAACGTATCGGACCCATTTAAATTCTGCACAGAATGCTGTATATAAGCGATATAAAGGACATTATGAGGAGGAATGGTTCGAGATTAGAAGGAAATGATGTTTTACAGAGTCTAACGGCTCTGGCCGAGCTGTAACATAAACAAAACGCTATTGGCTATTTTAAAAAAGGGGCGGAGCTATTCGATATATCGCCCTGTCTTCCTGTTTCAGTTGAAATTACGTCAACACATTAAATAATGCTGCACGTTCGAACACTCTTCAGTGGGACTTTAACGCTGCAGTGAGGGTGTTTCTAATACAGCAGCTATGGGAGTGACAGTAAAAATGACATCTTTCTCTCTTCTGACTGCCGTTTTCAATCGCTCTGTTTTTTTTCCTATTTAAGTTGTGAAAACACTATTAGTTTTTCATTTGCTATTTGAGCAAATGGAAACACAAAAAAAATATATTTAATGTATTCTCTCATTCACCCAACTATGATGACTTCTGCTTCTGAGAAACCTGGAAATGTGAAAAGGGCTATGGAAAAGGGTCTATTTTGAGTAAAAGATCGAGTGAGCGAGTTTATTACCTGCATTCAGATTTATCATTTTCCTTCAGGTCAGTCAAAGTCCCTTTAAGACAAGTCATTTCACTCGGCGGCCATCTTTGAAACGCCTCTCGGGCATCCTGGGCATGCAATCTCTTTGAATGGGGAAACATCAAATTCTCCAAAACTGTTCGCCAACCTTACGATTAAATTTCATATTTGAAATCACCAATGAAATCTAACAACAACCGGCTCATAAATTTAGTTTCTAAACGCTCGAATCATGACAAAAAAACCCTGTAATTTTCAGGCTGGATCAAGCTAATGCGCATGCGCAGACCTAAATGCGCGTCTCTTCGGAGGCGCGCGTCTGACTGTTTCTATAGAAACCGGTGATTCTAACGGCCGCTGAAGTGACGCGATGACTTTACCAGTCGGCGATTGGCTCTTATTTAGAAGGCGGGACTTATTCCGACATATTGCGCGTTACACTTTCTCCCATTCAAAACGATACGAGTGACACGTGTTGTGTTATTCTATAGTCTTTGGGTCAGTCCTATGTTCATAATAAAACATCTCTTTAAATGTCCGATGTATTATCTTGTCCTTTAACAGTTAAAGGCTTTTCCCGTGACTGACAGCGCTAGTCAAAGCATTTCTCAGTTGTGTCTTGTTCCGTGTTCACAACAATTCAGTCTTTTCAATGTAAAAGCCTTCGCTACTGACAGACACACTCATAAAGACAGTCTTTGCCGCCATCTAATGGCGTAATAATGTAACTTCTGTTGCTGTTCACGGTCAGGGACTATTTTTTCTGGCGGAAGGAAGGCTTTTAGTGAAAGTTTAATTCATGGATGTTGCATTGATACATATTTTTGGCTTTAATATTTGTATTGTGTGGTAACCGTTTTATAAAAGCAATAAGGTACTCCAGGCTAGTGCTGTATCGTGTATCGCTTAGCGTCGTGCCTAACAACGCAGCTGTGACTTATTCACAATACAGCACAGCCTCTTGTACCTTATTGCTTACATATTAAAAGGCCTTTTACTTGCTAAAACAGTACAAACTATGAATCAGACGACAGAGGGCATACATAGTAGATTGTGTACATGTTTTTAAGCAAAGTTTTGATCATGTTGATAATTTAGAAGCCTTAGAAATGTGTGTATCAAATACACACCACAAGGTAAAATAGACTTTATATAGTTAAGTAGACTTCATATCAGAGTCTTATAAAATGTATGCATTTAGTATAGATTTTTGTGGAGGTGTTGTCTCCCTTTCCTCCTGCCTGACACAAAACTGAGAAAAAAAAGCATGCATACACCATCATGAGCAGCATGAGTCATCTCATCCACTGATGGCTGAATTAATATATTCACACATGCCACGCATCCTGATTTGAGTCTTTCTCGCATACATGTAGCCAGAGCACTGTGCTTGTTTCCCCCCCCCCTCCCACCATTTAACACAGTAGGCTATGTCATCTGCATAGACTCATTCTAAAGACTGGACATATGGCCAGGTTTGGAGCCCTAAAATGAGACAGTTTGCTCTCTTTGCTTCATCGGTTGAATAACATCATGCTGCAAAGTCAGAGCAATGTCAGAGGAACCCTAAAATAGCTGTTCTGCTCGTGCAAGCACTGTCACAGAAACATTAATGCTGTTTATTAATAACAACAACAGCAGCACACTCAGGCAAATGAGAAATGTCAATACAGCTTGACTTTCACATTAGCATGATGGAGACCAGCGCTGTTCATTACTCAAAGACTGTGATGCTGCACAGCCGTGTTCATGACGTGATTGTAATGAGATGTCGTGATGGGTTAGAGGAGGTGACAACAGGGTCTTTTCTCCTCCATGTGGTGGCCCAGAAGTGAACAGTCCACATGAGAGGCAGAGCTGAGCAATGTTTTATATCTCCTCATCAGTAAGACTTTGCTTTACATCACAAATGCTAATTATAATTAACAGTATTTCTCAAAAATGTAATTCATTTGAGCCTGCATGTGTTCCTTGTGCATACGGGGATAGCAAAGACAACAAAGGTCTTAAAATTAGAACTCCAAAAGTGGATCGTGACTTACAGTAATTGTGGTCTGTGGCTGCTTACGCAGGACAATATTTGCACTACAAGCACATGGTGAGTTTGGCTTATAGACCAGCAGGGGGCCTCCATGCTATATTTGTGTTTGTGCTGTTGTCCTGTGCTGCAGTTCAGGTAGACTGATATATATTAGCGGGGTCCAACAGTCTGAGACCACATTGAAAATATTTTTATTTACACCTAGAAATCAACAGAAAGATTTAAGATTCATTATTATTATTATTTTTATTTTATATTCTCAAATCATGCTGGACAACATGGATATTTTCCACATGCTGTCATATAGTGTTTATGTATGTACATATGTCATACACTGCAGTTCAAATGTTTGGGGTAGTTAATATTAATACTTTTTAATACTTTTATTCAATAAGGCCACATTAAATTGATCAAAAGTGCCAGTAAATACATTTATCATGTTACAATATTTTGATTTCAAATAAATGCTGTTCTTTTGAATGTTCAAATTCATCAAAGAATCCTTTAAAAATGTATCACAGTTGTATCACAAAAATATTAAGCAGCACAGCTGTTTTTAACATTGATAATAGTAAGATATGTTCTGAAGGAATCTGAAGGATCATGTGACACTAAAGACTGGAGTAATGATGCTGAAAATTCAGCTTTGTATCACAATAATAAATTTCATTTTAAAATATTAAAATAGAAAACAGTTATTTTAAAATTGTGATAATATTTTCACAATATTTGGGGTCGGTAAGAAAAATCTTACCGACACCAAACATTTAAACAGTAGTATATGATTAGAATAAAAAAAACAAAAAAAAACCATAAATTTCAGACTTCCTTGGCTCAACCAGAAAATGATAATAATGCTTTCTAAACAGATTCATAAGTATTTTTTATTACACCCACTCTGCATTTAGTTGTATTACAGTTTTCAATAATGACAAATTATAATTATTTATACACCTATTTTTTTTTTTTTTTTAGTTTTAAGGAGGCATTCAGTAATTATAAAGGAAAGAACTTAGGTAAGGAGTCAGGGGACTTAAACAATTATAACCACACACCGGTACAGCAATTAGATCAGGACAACAATCACCTGTAAACAAGATCCCATCTCTGGAGATGTTTGATGTTAGCATGCTTAACAGCTTTGTTTTATAGCAGTCATTTGCAAACAAAGAACCTTAACCAGACTAAAGGACATGTGGAACATGCACTGATTCCTTTTCCCTCATCTGTTATCTGCTTATGAGGACAATTCCTAATGTTGCAAATCTTAAATACACTTCTGGTAAGTCTAAACTGTATGGACAGATTTTAATTTGAGTGTGTGTACCGTTAGAAAAAATATCTGTATTATATAATTCATCCAATATGTACTAGACCAAGTTGGAACTGAATGTACACCTGACTAAAAAGTGATGTTTTGAGCAATATTAAAAGCTTATTATTTTTAAATGATATTAACCTTATTGGTTAAGTAATAAAAAAAATAAAAATAAAAAAAAACAGCAAAGAACGATCATCAAATTATAGCAATCATCTTTTCACTGAAATAAGAAAAATGTCTAATTGTACAAATGTTGTATTACACAGTTCTTCTCATATTGATTTCTCCAATGGAATTACTTCATTATCATTTCAGAGTGATTAGAGACTAGCATCTGCTCTGCACCACTTGTTTGAAGTCTGACATCAAAAGATTAAACATAATCTGATTGATGATGATTTATCTCCTCTCAAAGGCAGCCGTGTTGTCTGAGAATGACTGTCTGAAATACAAAAATCACACTGGGGGTCAAAACAAATGAGACAATTTCACTAATGAGTAAAGATCTGAAATGGTGATAATCACAACATTAAACAAGACAGATAGCAGCTATAACAGATTTACTTTCGGAGACATTAGCTATACCAGTCTGAAACAAGCAACTGCAGATCAGTTGAATTTTATGGGACAGTTCAATGTTGATCGATTGGGGGCCTCACAAAACTACATAGAATTAAAATTAAAGTTGCCATAATTAAGAAAATGATCTGGCTGAGATAAATACAATTTTGACTTGTTTAGTAAATTTAGTTTTTTAAAACACACTCTTAAAAATAAAGGTTCATTATTGGGTTCTTGGTTCCATGAAGAACCTTTAAACATCCATGGAACTTTTCCATTGCACTGAAGGTTCTTTATAGTGGAAAAAGGTTTGTTAGACTAAAAACTATGAAGTGTTCTCTGAGAGGTTCATTGGAAACCAAAGATGTTCATCTGTGGAATCGTTGCATAAACCCCCTTTTGGAACCTGCATTTTTAAGAGTGAATGGAGATTGGATGGATGAATGGATGGATGATAGATAGAACAATAAACGATAGATGGACAGAGACAAACACATAGATAGATAGATAGATAGATAGATAGATAGATAGATAGATAGATAGATAGAAAGACAGACAGACAGACGGACGGATGGACAGATAGATAGACGGATGGATGGACGGACAAATGGATGGATGGATGGATGGATGTATAGACAGAACAATAAACGGCAGATAGATAATAGATAGACAGATAGATAGATAGATAGATAGATAGATAGATAGATAGATAGATAGATAGATAGATAGATAGATAGATAGATAGATAGATAGATAGATAGATAGATAGATAGATAGATAGATAGATAGATGGATGGATGGATGGATGGACAGACAGACAGATAGATATTTGGATGGATGGACAGATAGATAGACAAATAGATAGATAGATATTTGGATGGATGGATAGACAGTACAATAAACGATAGATGGACAGAGACGATAGACAGACAGGCAGATAGATAGACAGGCGGACAGACAGATAGATAGATATTTGAATGGATAGCTGGATGAATGGATAGACAGAACAATAAACGATGATAGATAGATAGATAGATAGATAGATAGATAGATAGATAGATAGATAGATAGATAGATAGATAGATAGATAGATAGATAGATGGATGGATGGACAAATGGATGGACAAATGGATGGATGAATGTATAGACAGAACAATAAACGATAGATAGATAGATAGATAGATAGATAGATAGATAGATAGACAGACAGACAGACGGACAGATGGACGGACAGACATAGATAGATATTTGAATGGATAGCTGGATGGATGGATAGACAGAACAATAAACAATGATAGATAGATAGATAGATAGATAGATAGATAGATAGATAGATAGATAGATAGATAGATAGATAGATAGATAGACAAATGGATGGACAAATGGATGGATGAATGTATAGACAGAACAATAAACGATAGATAGATAGATAGATAGATAGATAGATAGATAGATAGATAGATAGATAGATAGATAGATAGATAGATAGACAAATGGATGGACAAATGGATGGATGAATGTATAGACAGAACAATAAACGATAGATAGATAGATAGATAGATAGATAGATAGATAGACAGACGGATGGATGGACAGACAAATGAATGGATGGATGTATAGACAGAACAATAAACGGCAGATAGATAGATAATAGATAGACAGATAGATAGATGGATGGATGGACAAATGGATGGATGAATGTATAGACAGAACAATAAATGATAGATAGATAGATAGATAGATAGATAGATAGATAGATAGATGGATAGATAGATAGATAGATAGATAGACAGACGGACAGATAGATAGATAGATAGATAGATAGATAGATAGATAGATAGATAGATAGATAGATAGATAGATAGACAGACAGACGGACAGATGGATGGA